>NC_041385.1:808932979-808948086 GCF_002162155.2 Triticum dicoccoides
AAGGGGAGGGAATGGAGCGGCGGGGAGGGGGGACGGGTGAGGAAGGGGAGAGTGGCGCGGGTGGAGCGGCGGCGGGCGGGCGGCGGGGAGCAGCGGCGGGCGGCGGCGGCGGCTGCAGCTAGCTAGCTAGCGCGGGTCGGGGACAAACGAGTGGAGCGACGAACGAGTGGAGGGGGTGAGCGGGGAGTGGATAAGGCGCCTATGCCGACGGCTTAACCGTCGGCATACATTAGTCATGCCACGTGGCATATATGCCGACGGCTAAGCCGTAGGCATAGGTGTATTTCTTTCTTTTTACATGTGAATTACAAACTAGCCGTATACATGTTAATTACACACGTGGCATATATTATTAACTGTCTTCAAATATATTTTTAGTGTATATTATTTTCAATGTTATATATTTATTCTTTTTTATTTTAATGTTTTCTTATAGTTATATATTTATTCTTTTTTATTTCATATAGATTTTTAAATTTTTTATAGTTATAGTTTTCCTTTTTTATGTGTTATTATTTCATATAGATTTTTATTTTTTTTTAAACCGCTCGGCCCTCTCCTCTCCCGGAACCACACAGAGGGGAGGGGAGGGGAGGCGCCGAATTCGAGCAGCTTCGTCCGCCAAAGCCGTGGCCTGGTCGACGGGGAGGGTGGTGGGACGCCGAATTCGAGACTTGTGACAGGCCGCCTACTCATGATTTTATCGCGCTCCAAATATTTAATAATATTCACGCTGCATCGTTACCGCAGAACGTCTACTACCGTGTCATTGCCGTCCGTGAGGGGGGGCACACCCCGGAGACGCGTGCCGCCTCTTCGGACATGCCACCACACCACCCCGCATGTATGAGGGCCCGGTGCGACGCTCCGGTGGCATTGCTACCCCCAGGGCCCCCGTCCCGCCTAACCCTGTAGCGTTTGACCACGGGATCTAGCCCTTTGACTTTGCACGGACGGGATTTGACCAGTGGACCTCTCCACCCGGTTGTGTTAGGTCAGCCCATAGGAACACTTTGGAGCAACATCCGGGCCAGGCCCACAGCAAGATCCCCTCCGTGTAGACCCGACGCGTCCGTTTTCCCCCTCCAGGTGCAGGCGGCGGCGCCGTCCGTGAGAGGGGGGGCACACCTCGGAGACGCGTGCTGGGCGTTTGCAACCGCCTCAACACTTCGAGACTTGTGAGAGGCCGCCTACGCAAGATTTGACGGTATGCTAGCCCCCGGAGGCCGCCGGCCACAGTCGTAGACGTGCGAAGAGCAATCCTCGTAGAGGGAAGTGTTCAGATACTTCTCCATCACAAAAAATTATAAAAAATTACCATCAGTCCTATAGCACATGTGCCCACGTTGTGTAAAAAACTCATGATTTTATCGCGCTCCAAGTATTTAATAATATTCACGCTGCATCGTTACCGCAGAACGTCTACTACCGTGTCATTGCCGTCCGTGAGGGGGGCCACACCCCGAAGACACGTGCCGCCTCTTTGGACATGCCACCACACCACCCCGCATGTATGAGGGCCCGGTGCGACGCTCCGGTGGCATTGCTACCCCCCAGGGCCCCCGTCCCGCCTAACCCTGTAGCGTTTGACCACGGGATCTAGCCCTTTGACTTTGCACGGACGGGATTTGACCAGTGGACCTCTCCACCCGGTTGTGTTAGGTCAGCCCATAGAAACACTTTGGAGCAACATCCGGGCCAGGCCCATAGCAAGATCCCCTCCGTGTAGACCCGACGCGTCCGTTTTCCCCTCCAGGTGCCGGCGGCGGCGCCGTCCGTGAGAGGGGGGGGCACACCCCGGAGATGCGTGCTGGGCGTTTGCAACCGCCTCAACACTTCGAGACTTGTGAGAGGCCGCCTACGCAAGATTTGACGGTATGCTAGCCCCCGGAGGCCGCCGGCCACAGTCGTAGACGTGCGAAGAGCAATCCGCGTAGAGGGAAGTGTTCAGATACTTCTCCATCACAAAAAATTATGAAAAATTACCATCGGTCCTATAGCACATGTGCCCATGTTGTGTAAAAAACTCATGATATTATCGCGCTCCAAGTATCTAATAATATTCACGCTGCACCGTTACCGCAGAACGTCTACTACCGTGTCATTGCCGTCCGTGAGGGGGGCCACACCCCGGAGACGCGTGCCGCCTCTTCGGACATGCCACCACACCACCCCGCATGTATGAGGGCCCGGTGCGATGCTCCGGTGGCATTGCTACCCCCCAGGGCCCCCGTCCCGCCAAACCCTGTAGCGTTTGACCAAGGGATCTAGCCCTTTGACTTTGCACGGACGGGATTTGACCAGTGGACCTCTCCCCCCGGTTGTGTTAGGTCAGCCCATAGGAACACTTTGGAGCAACATCCGGGCCAGGCCCACAGCAAGATCCCCTCCGTGTAGACCCGACGCGTCCGTTTTCCCCCTCCAGGTGCCGGCGGCGGCGCCGTCTGTGAGAGGGGGGGGGCACACCCGGAGACGCGTGCTGGGCGTTTGCAACCGCCTCAACACTTCGAGACTTGTGAGAGGCCGCCTACGCAAGATTTGACGGTATGCTAGCCCCCGGAGGCCGGCGGCCACAGTCGTAGACGTGCGAAGAGCAATCCGCGTAGAGGGAAGTGTTCAGATACTTCTCCATCACAAAAAATCATGAAAAATTACCATCAGTCCTATAGCACATGTGCCCATGTTGTGTAAAAAACTCATGATTTTATCGCGCTCCAAGTATTTAATAATATTCACGCTGCATCGTTACTGCAGAACGTCTACTACTGTGTCATTGCCGTCTGTGAGGGGGGCCACACCCCGGAGACGCGTGCCGCCTCTTCGGACATGCCACCACACGACCCCGCATGTATGAGGGCCCGGTGCGATGCTCCGGTGGCATTGCTACCCCCCAGGGCCCCCGTCCCGCCTAACCCTGTAGCGTTTGACCACGGGATCTAGCCCTTTGACTTTGCACGGACGGGATTTAGCCAGTGGACCTCTCCACCCGGTTGTGTTAGGTCAGCCCATAGGAACACTTTGGAGCAACATCCGGGCCAGGCCCACAGCAAGATCCCCTCCGTGTAGACCCGACGCGTCCGTTTTCCCCCTCCAGGTGCCGGCGGCGGCGCCGTCTGTGAGAGGGGGGGGCACACCCGGAGACGCGTGCTGGGCGTTTGCAACCGCCTCAACACTTCGAGACTTGCGAGAGGCCGCCTACGCAAGATTTGACGGTATGCTAGCCCCCGGAGGCCGGCGGCCACAGTCGTAGACGTGCGAAGAGCAATCCGCGTAGAGGGGAGTGTTCAGATACTTCTCCATCACAAAAAATCATGAAAAATTACCATCAGTCCTATAGCACATGTGCCCATGTTGTGTAAAAAACTCATGATTTTATCGCGCTCCAAGTATTTAATAATATTCACGCTGCATCGTTACCGCAGAACGTCTACTACCGTGTCATTGCCGTCTGTGAGGGGGGCCACACCCCGGAGACGCGTGCCGCCTCTTCGGACATGCCACCACACGACCCCGCATGTATGAGAGCCCGGTGCGACGCTCCGATGGCATTGCTACCCCCAGGGGCCCCCGTCCCGCCTAACCCTGTAGCGTTTGACCACGGGATCTAGCCCTTTGACTTTGCACGGACGGGATTTAGCCAGTGGACCTCTCCACCCGGTTGTGTTAGGTCAGCCCATAGGAACACTTTGGAGCAACATCCGGGCCAGGCCCACAGCAATATCCCCTCCGTGTAGACCCGACGCGTCCGTTTTCCCCCTCCAGGTGCCGGCGGCGGCGCCGTCCATGAGAGGGGGGGGCACACCTCGGAGACGCGTGCTGGGCGTTTACAACCGCCTCAACACTTCGAGACTTGTGAGAGGCCGCCTACGCAAGATTTGATGGTATGCTAGCCCCCGGAGGCCGCCGGCCACAGTCGTAGACGTGCGAAGAGCAATCCGCGTAGAGGGAAGTATTCAGATACTTCTCCATCACAAAAAATTATGAAAAATTACCATCAGTCCTATAGCACATGTGCCCACGTTGTGTAAAAAACTCATGATTTTATCGCGCTCCAAGTATTTAATAATATTCACGCTGCATCGTTACCGCAGAACGTCTACTACCGTGTCATTGCCGTCCGTGAGGGGGGCCACACCCCGGAGACGCGTGCCGCCTCTTCGGACATGCCACCACACCACCCCGCATGTATGAGGGCCCGGTGCGACGCTCCGGTGGCATTGCTACCCCCCAGGGCCCCCGTCCCGCCTAATCCTGTAGCGTTTGACCACGGGATCTAGCCCTTTGACTTTGCACGGACGGGATTTGACCAGTGGACCTCTCCACCCGGTTGTGTTAGGTCAGCCCATAGGAACACTTTGGAGCAACATCCGGGCCAGGCCCACAGCAAGATCCCCTCCGTGTAGACCCGACGCGTCCGTTTTCCCCCTCCAGGTTCCGGCGGCGGCGCCGTCCGTGAGAGGGGGGGCACACCCCGGAGACGCGTGCTGTGCGTTTTCAACCGCCTCAACACTTCGAGACTTGTGAGAGGCCGCCTACGCAAGATTTGACGTTATGCTAGCCCCCGGAGGCCGCCGGCCACAGTCGTAGACGTGCGAAGAGCAATCCGCGTAGAGGGAAGTGTTCAGATACTTCTCCATCACAAAAAATTATGAAAAATTACCATCAGTCCTATAGCACATGTGCCCACGTTGTGTAAAAAACTCATGATTTTATCGCGCTCCAAGTATTTAATAATATTCACGCTGCATCGTTACCGCAGAACGTCTACTACCGTGTCATTGCCGTCCGTGAGGGGGGCCACACCCCGGAGACGCGTGCCGCCTCTTCGGACATGCCACCACACCACCCCGCATGTATGAGGGCCCGGTGCGACGCTCCGGTGGCATTGCTACCCCCCAGAGCCCCCGTCCCGCCTAACCCTGTAGCGTTTGACCACGGGATCTAGCCCTTTGACTTTGCACGGACGGGATTTTACCAGTGGACCTCTCCACCCGGTTGTGTTAGGTCAGCCCATAGGAACACTTTGGAGCAACATCCGGGCCAGGCCCACAGCAAGATCCCCTCCGTGTAGACCCGACTCGTCCGTTTTCCCCCTCCGGGTGCCGGCGGCGGCGCCGTCCGTGAGAGGGGGGGCACACCCCGGAGACGTGTGCTGGGCGTTGGCAACCGCCTCAACACTTTGAGACTTGTGAGAGGCCGCCTACGCAAGATTTGACGGTATGCTAGCCCCCGGAGGCCGCCGGCCACACTCGTAGACGTGCGAAGAGCAATCCTCGTAGAGGGAAGTGTTCAGATACTTCTCCATCACAAAAAGTTATAAAAAATTACCATCAGTCCTATAGCACATGTGCCCACATTGTGTAAAAAACTCATGATTTTATCGCGCTCCAAGTATTTAATAATATTCACGCTGCATCGTTACCGCAGAACGTCTACTACCGTGTCATTGCCGTCCGTGAGGGGGGCCACACCCCGGAGACGCGTGCCGCCTCTTTGGACATGCCACCACACCACCCCGCATGTATGAGGGCCCGGTGTGACGCTCCGATGGCATTGCTACCCCCCAGGGCCCCCGTCCCGCCTAACCCTGTAGCGTTTGACCACGGGATCTAGCCCTTTGACTTTGCACGGAGGGGATTTGACCAGTGGACCTCTCCACCCGGTTGTGTTAGGTCAGCCCATAGGAACACTTTGGAGAAACATCCGGGCCAGGCCCACAACAAGATCCCCTCCGTGTAGACCCGACGCGTCCGTTTTCCCCTCCAGGTGCCGGCGGCGCCGCCGTCCGTGAGAGGGGGGGCACACCCCGGAGATGCGTGCTGGGCGTTTGCAACCGCCTCAACACTTCGAGACTTGTGAGAGGACGCCTATGCAAGATTTGACGGTATGCTAGCCCACGGAGGCCGCCGGCCACAGTCGTAGACGTGCGAAGAGCAATCCGCGTAGAGGGAAGTGTTCAGATACTTCTCCATCACAAAAAATTGTGAAAAATTACCATCGGTCCTATAGCACATGTGCCCATGTTGTGTAAAAAACTCATGATATTATCGCGCTCCAAGTATCTAATAATATTCACGCTGCATCGTTACCGCAGAACGTCTACTACCGTGTCATTGCCGTCCGTGAGGGGGGCCACACCCCGGCGACGCGTGCCGCCTCTTCGGACATGCCACCACACCACCCCGCATGTATGAGGGCCCGGTGCGATGCTCCGGTGGCATTGCTACCCCCCAGGGCCCCCGTCCCGCCAAACCCTGTAGCGTTTGACCACGGGATCTAGCCCTTTGACTTTGCACGGACGGGATTTGACCAGTGGACCTCTCCACCCGGTTGTGTTAGGTCAGCCAATAGGAACACTTTGGAGCAACATCCGGGCCAAGCCCACAGCAAGATCCCCTCCGTGTAGACCCGACGCGTCCGTTTTCCCCCTCCAGGTGCCGGCGGCGGCGCCGTCCGTGAGAGGGGGGGGCACACCCGGAGACGCGTGCTGGGCGTTTGCAACCGCCTCAACACTTCGAGACTTGTGAGAGGCCGCCTACGCAAGATTTGACGGTATGCTAGCCCCAGGAGGCCGGCGGCCACAGTCGTAGACGTGCGAAGAGCAATCCGCATAGAGGGAAGTGTTCAGATACTTCTCCATCACAAAAAATCATGAAAAATTACCATCAGTCCTATAGCACATGTGCCCATGTTGTGTAAAAAACTCATGATTTTATCGCGCTCCAAGTATTTAATAATATTCACGCTGTATCGTTACCGCAGAACGTCTACTACCGTGTCATTGCCGTCTGTGAGGGGGGCCACACCCCGGAGACGCGTGCCGCCTCTTCGTACATGCCACCACACGACCCCGCATGTATGAGAGCCCGGTGCGACGCTCCGGTGGCATTGCTACCCCCAGGGCCCCCGTCCCGCCTAACCCTGTAGCGTTTGACCACGGGATCTAGCCCTTTGACTTTGCACGGACGGGATTTGGCCAGTGGACCTCTCCACCCGGTTGTGTTAGGTCAGCCCATAGGAACACTTTGGAGCAACATCCGGGCCAGGCCCACAGCAAGATCCCCTCCGTGTAGACCCGACGCGTCCGTTTTCCCCCTCCAGGTGCCGGCGGCGGCGCCGTCCGTGAGAGGGGGGGGCACACCTCGGAGACGCGTGCTGGGCGTTTACAACCGCCTCAACACTTCGAGACTTGTGAGAGGCCGCCTACGCAAGATTTGATGGTATGCTAGCCCCCGGAGGCCGCCGGCCACAGTCGTAGACGTGCGAAGAGCAATCCGCGTAGAGGGAAGTGTTCAGATACTTCTCCATCACAAAAAATTATGAAAAATTACCATCAGTCCTATAGCACATGTGCCCACGTTGTGTAAAAAACTCATGATTTTATCGCGCTCCAAGTATTTAATAATATTCATGCTGCATCGTTACCGCAGAACGTCTACTACCGTGTCATTGCCGTCCGTGAGGGGGGCCACACCCGGGAGACGCGTGCCGCCTCTTCGGACATGCCACCACACCACCCCGCATGTATGAGGGCCCGGTGCGACGCTCCGGTGGCATTGCTACCCCCCAAGGCCCCCGTCCCGCCTAACCCTGTAGCGTTTGACCACGGGATCTAGCCCTTTGACTTTGCACGGACGGGATTTGACCAGTGGACCTCTCCACCCGGTTGTGTTAGGTCAGCCCATGGGAACACTTTGGAGCAACATCCGGGCCAGGCCCACAGCAAGATCCCCTCCGTGTAGACCCGACGCGTCCGTTTTCCCCCTCCAGGTGCCGGCGGCGGCGCCGTCCGTGAGAGGGGGGGGCACACCTCGGAGACGCGTGCTGGGCGTTTACAACCGCCTCAACACTTCGAGACTTGTGAGAGGCCGCCTACGCAAGATTTGATGGTATGCTAGCCCCCGGAGGCCGCCGGCCACAGTCGTAGACGTGCGAAGAGCAATCCGCGTAGAGGGAAGTGTTCAGATACTTCTCCATCACAAAAAATTATGAAAAATTGCCATCAGTCCTATAGCACATGTGCCCACGTTGTGTAAAAAACTCATGATTTTATCGCGCTCCAAGTATTTAATAATATTCACGCTGCATCGTTACCGCAGAACGTCTACTACCGTGGCATTGCCGTCCGTGAGGGGGGCCACACCCCGGAGACGTGTGCCGCCTCTTCGGACATGCCACCACACCACCCCGCATGTATGAGGGCCCGGTGCGACGCTTCGGTGGCATTGCTACCCCCCAGGGCCCCCGTCCCGCCTAACCCTGTAGCGTTTGACCACGGGATCTAGCCCTTTGACTTTGCACGGACGGGATTTTACCAGTGGACCTCTCCACCCGGTTGTGTTAGGTCAGCCCATAGGAACACTTTGGAGCAACATCCGGGCCAGGCCCACAGCAAGATCCCCTCCGTGTAGACCCGACTCGTCCGTTTTCCCCCTCTGGGTGCCGGCGGCGGCGCCGTCCGTGAGAGGGGGGGCACACCCCGGAGACGCGTGCTGGGCGTTGGCAACCGCCTCAACACTTTGAGACTTGTGAGAGGCTGCCTACGCAAGATTTGACGGTATGCTAGCCCCCGGAGGCCGCCGGCCACAGTCGTAGACGTGCGAAGAGCAATCCTCGTAGAGGGAAGTGTTCAGATACTTCTCCATCACAAAAAATTATAAAAAATTACCATCAGTCCTATAGCACATGTGCCCACGTTGTGTAAAAAACTCATGATTTTATCGCGCTCCAAGTATTTAATAATATTCACGCTGCATCGTTACCGCAGAACGTCTACTACCGTGTCATTGCCGTCCGTGAGGGGGGCCACACCCCGGAGACGCGTGCCGCCTCTTTGGACATGCCACCACACCACCCCGCATGTATGAGGGCCCGATGCGACGCTCCGGTGGCATTGCTACCCCCCAGGGCCCCCGTCCCGCCTAACCCTGTAGCGTTTGACCACGGGATCTAGCCCTTTGACTTTGCACGGAGGGGATTTGACCAGTGGACCTCTCCACCTGGTTGTGTTAGGTCAGCCCATAGGAACACTTTGGAGAAACATCCGGGCCAGGCCCACAGCAAGATCCCCTCCGTGTAGACCCGACGCGTCCGTTTTCCCCTCCAGGTGCCGGCGGCGGCGCCGTCCGTGAGAGGGGGGGGCACACCCCGGAGATGCGTGCTGGGCGTTTGCAACCGCCTCAACACTTCGAGACTTGTGAGAGGCCGCCTACGCAAGATTTGACGGTATGCTAGCCCACGGAGGCCGCCGGCCACAGTCGTAGACGTGCGAAGAGCAATCCGCGTAGAGGGAAGTGTTCAGATACTTCTCCATCACAAAATATTGTGAAAAATTACCATCGGTCCTATAGGACATGTGCCCATGTTGTGTAAAAAACTCATGATATTATCGCGCTCCAAGTATCTAATAATATTCACGCTGCATCGTTACCGCAGAACGTCTACAACCGTGTCATTGCCGTCCGTGAGGGGGGCCACACCCCAGAGACGCGTGCCGCCTCTTCGGACATGCCACCACACCACCCCGCATGTATGAGGGCCCGGTGCGATGCTCCGGTGGCATTGCTACCCCCCAGGGCCCCCGTCCCGCCTAACCCTTTAGCGTTTGACCACGGGATCTAGCCCTTTAACTTTGCACGGACGGGATTTGACCAGTGGACCTCTCCACCCGGTTGTGTTAGGTCAGCCAATAGGAACACTTTGGAGCAACATCCGGGCCAAGCCCACAGCAAGATCCCCTCCGTGTAGACCCGACGCGTCCGTTTTCCCCCTCCAGGTGCCGGCGGCGGCGCCGTCCGTGAGAGGGGGGGGCACACCCGGAGACGCGTGCTGGGCATTTGCAACCGCCTCAACACTTCGAGACTTGTGAGAGGCCGCCTACGCAAGATTTGACGGTATGCTAGCCCCCGGAGGCCGGCGGCCACAGTCGTAGACGTGCGAAGAGCAATCCGCATAGAGGGAAGTGTTCAGATACTTCTCCATCACAAAAAATCATGAAAAATTACCATCAGTCCTATAGCACATGTGCCCATGTTGTGTAAAAAACTCATGATTTTATCGCGCTCCAAGTATTTAATAATATTCACGTTGTATCGTTACCGCAGAACGTCTACTACCGTGTCATTGCCGTCTGTGAGGGGGGCCACACCCCGGAGACGCGTGCCGCCTCTTCGGACATGCCACCACACGACCCCGCATGTATGAGAGCCCGGTGCGACGCTCCGGTGGCATTGCTACCCCCAGGGCCCCCGTCCCGCCTAACCCTGTAGCGTTTGACCACGGGATCTAGCCCTTTGACTTTGCACGGACGGGATTTGGCCACTGGACCTCTCCACCCGGTTGTGTTAGGTCAGCCCATAGGAACACTTTGGAGCAACATCCGGGCCAGGCCCACAGCAAGATCCCCTCCGTGTAGACCCGACGCGTCCGTTTTCCCCCTCCAGGTGCCGGCGGCGGCGCCGTCCGTGAGAGGGGGGGGGCACACCTCGGAGACGTGTGCTGGGCGTTTACAACCGCCTCAACACTTCGAGACTTGTGAGAGGCCGCCTACGCAAGATTTGATGGTATGCTAGCCCCCGGAGGCCGCCGGCCACAGTCGTAGACGTGCGAAGAGCAATCCCCGTAGAGGGAAGTGTTCAGATACTTCTCCATCACAAAAAATTATGAAAAATTGCCATCAGTCCTATAGCACATGTGCCCACGTTGTGTAAAAAACTCATGATTTTATCACGCTCCAAGTATTTAATAATATTCACGCTGCATCGTTACCACAGAACGTCTACTACCGTGTCATTGCCGTCCGTGAGGGGGGCCACACCCCGGAGACGCGTGCCGCCTCTTCGGACATGCCACCACACCACCCCGCATGTATGAGGGCCCGGTGCGACGCTCCGGTGGCATTGCTACCCCCCAGGGCCCCCGTCCCGCCTAACCCTGTAGCGTTTGACCACGGGATCTAGCCCTTTGACTTTGCACGGACGGGATTTGACCAGTGGACCTCTCCACCCGGTTGTGTTAGGTCAGCCCATGGGAACACTTTGGAGCAACATCCGGGCCAGGCCCACAGCAAGATCCCCTCCGTGTAGACCCGACGCGTCCGTTTTCCCCCTCCAGGTGCCGGCGGCGGCGCCGTCCGTGAGAGGGGGGGGCACACCCCGGAGACGCGTGCTGGGAGTTTTCAACCGCCTCAACACTTCGAGACTTGTGAGAGGCCGCCTACGCAAGATTTGACGGTATGCTAGCCCCCGGAGGCCGCCGGCCACAGTCGTAGACGTGCGAAGAGCAATCCGCGTAGAGGGAAGTGTTCAGATACTTCTCCATCACAAAAAATTATGAAAAATTACCATCAGTCCTATAGCACATGTGCCCACGTTGTGTAAAAAACTCATGATTTTATCGCGCTCCAAGTATTTAATAATATTCACGCTGCATCGTTACCGCAGAACGTCTACTACCGTGTCATTGCCGTCCGTGAGGGGGGCCACACCCCGGAGACGCGTGCCGCCTCTTCGGACATGCCACCACACCACCCCGCATGTATGAGGGCCCGGTGCGACGCTCCGGTGGCATTGCTACCCCCCAGGGCCCCCGTCCCGCCTAACCCTGTAGCGTTTGACCACGGGATCTAGCCCTTTGACTTTGCACGAACGGGATTTTACCAGTGGACCTCTCCACCCGGTTGTGTTAGGTCAGCCCATAGGAACACTTTGGAGCAACATCCGGGCCAGGCCCACAGCAAGATCCCCTCCGTGTAGACCCGACTCGTCCGTTTTCCCCCTCCAGGTGCTGGCGGCGGCGCCGTCCGTGAGAGGGGGGGCACACCCCGGAGACGCGTGCTGGGCGTTGGCAACCGCCTCAACACTTCGAGACTTGTGAGAGGCCGCCTACGCAAGATTTGACGGTATGCTAGCCCCCGGAGACCGCCGGCCACAGTCGTAGACGTGCGAAGAGCAATCCGCGTAGAGGGAAGTGTTCAGATACTTCTCCATCACAAAAAATTATGAAAAATTACCATCAGTCCTATAGCACATGTGCCCACGTTGTGTAAAAAACTCATGATTTTATCGCGCTCCAAGTATTTAATAATATTCACGCTGCATCGTTATCGCAGAACGTCTACTACCGTGTCATTGCCGTCCGTGAGGGGGGCCACACCCCGGAGACGCGTGCCGCCTCTTTGGACATGCCACCACACCACCCCGCATGTATGAGGGCCCGGTGCGATGCTCCGGTGGCATTGCTACCCCCCAGGGCCCCCGTCCCGCCTAACCCTGTAGCGTTTGACCACGGGATCTAGCCCTTTGACTTTGCACGGACGGGATTTGACCAGTGGACCTCTCCACCCGGTTGTGTTAGGTCAGCCCACAGGAACACTTTGGAGCAACATCCGGGCCAGGCCCACAGCAAGATCCCCTCCGTGTAGACCTGACGCGTCCGTTTTCCCCCTCCAGGTGCCGGCGGCGGCGCCGTCCGTGAGAGGGGGGGGCACACCCCGGAGACGCGTGCTGGGCGTTTGCAACCGCCTCAACACTTCGAGACTTGTGAGAGGACGCCTACGCAAGATTTGATGGTATGCTAGCCCCCGGAGGCCGCCGGCCACAGTCGTAGACGTGCGAAGAGCAATCCACATAGAGGGAAGTGTTCAGATACTTCTCCATCACAAAAAATTATGAAAAATTACCATCAGTCCTATAGCACATGTGCGCACGTTGTGTAAAAAACTCATGATTTTATCGCGCTCCAAGTATTTAATAATATTCACGCTGCATCGTTACCGCAGAACGTCTACTACCGTGTCATTGCCGTCCATGAGGGGGGCCACACCCCGGAGACGCGTGCCGCCTCTTCGGACATGCCACCACACCACCCCGCATGTATGAGGGCCCGATGCGACGCTCCGGTGGCATTGCTACCCCCCAGGGCCCCCGTCCCGCCTAACCCTGTAGCGTTTGACCAGGGATCTAGCCCTTTGACTTTGCACGGACGGGATTTGACCAGTGGACCTCTCCACCCGGTTGTGTTAGGTCAGCCCATGGGAACACTTTGGAGCAACATCCGGGCCAGGCCCACAGCAAGGTCCCCTCCGTGTAGACCCGACGCGTCCGTTTTCCCCCTCCAGGTGCCGGCGGCGGCGCCGTCCGTGAGAGGGGGGGGCACACCCCGGAGACGCGTGCTGGGCGTTTGCAACCGCCTCAACACTTCGAGACTTGTGGGAGGCCCCCTACGCAAGATTTGACGGTATGCTAGCCCCCGGAGGCCGCCGGCCACAGTCGTAGACGTGCGAAGAGCAATCCGCGTAGAGGGAAGTGTTCAGATACTTCTCCATCGCAAAAAATTATGAAAAATTACCATCAGTCCTATAGCACATGTGCCCATGTTGTGTAAAAAACTCATGATTTTATCGCGCTCCAAGTATTTAATAATATTCACGCTGCATCGTTACCGCAGAACGTCTACTACCGTGTCATTGCCGTCCGTGAGGGGGGCCACACCCCGGAGACGCGTGCCGCCTCTTCGGACATGCCACCACACCACCCCGCATGTATGAGGGCCCGGTGCGACGCTCCGGTGGCATTGCTACCCCCCAGGGCCCCCGTCCCGCCTAACCCTGTAGCGTTTGACCACGGGATCTAGCCCTTTGACTTTGCACGGACGGGATTTGACCGGTGGACCTCTCCACCCGGTTGTGTTAGGTCAGCCCATAGGAACACTTTGGAGCAATATCCGGGCCAGGCCCATAGCAAGATCCCCTCCGTGTAGACCCGACGCGTCTGTTTTCCCCCTCCAGGTGCCGGCGGCGGCGCCGTCCGTGAGAGGGGGGGCACACCCAGAAGATGCGTGCTGGGCGTTTGCAACCGCCTCAACACTTCGAGACTTGTGAGAGGCCGCCTACGCAAGATTTGACGGTATGCTAGCCCCCGGAGGCCACCGGCCACAGTCGTAGACGTGCGAAGAGCAATCCGCGTAGAGGGAAGTGTTCAGATACTTCTCCATCGCAAAAAATTATGAAAAATTACCATCAGTCCTATAGCACATGTGCCCATGTTGTGTAAAAAACTCATGATTTTATCGCGCTCCAAGTATTTAATAATATTCACGCTGCATCGTTACCGCAGAACGTCTACTACCGTGTCATTGTCGTCCGTGAGGGGGGCCACACCCCGGAGACGCGTGCCGCCTCTTCGGACATGCCACCACACCACCCCGCATGTATGAGGGCCCGGTGCGACGCTCCGGTGGCATTGCTACCCCCCAGGGCCCCCGTCCCGCCTAACCCTGTAGCGTTTGACCACGGGATCTAGCCCTTTGACTTTGCACGGACAGGATTTGACTAGTGGACCTCTCCACCCGGTTGTGTTAGGTCAGCCCATAGGAACACTTTGGAGCAATACCCAGGCCAGGCCCATAGCAAGATCCCCTCCGTGTAGACCCGACGCGTCCGTTTTCCCCCTCCAGGTGCCGGCGGCGGCGCCGTCCGTGAGAGGGGGGGCACACCTCGGAGATGCGTGCTGGGCGTTTGCAACCGCCTCAACACTTCGAGACTTGTGAGAGGCCGCCTACGCAAGATTTGACGGTATGCTAGCCCCCGGAGGCCGCCGGCCACAGTCGTAGACGTGCGAAGAGCAATCCGCGTAGAGGGAAGTGTTCAGATACTTCTCCATCACAAAAAATTATGAAAAATTACCATCAGTCCTATAGCACATGTGCCCACGTTGTGTAAAAAACTCATGATTTTATCGCGCTCCAAGTATTTAATAATATTCACGCTGCATCGTTACCGCAGAACGTCTACTATCGTGTCATTGCCGTCCGTGAGGGGGGCCACACCCCGGAGACGCGTGCCGCCTCTTAGGACATGCCACCACACCACCCCGCATGTATGAGGGCCCGGTGCGATGCTCCGGTGGCATTGCTACCCCCCAGGGCCCCCGTCCCGCCTAACCCTGTAGCGTTTGACCACGAGATCTAGCCCTTTGACTTTGCACGGACGGGATTTGACCAGTGGACCTCTCCACCCGATTGTGTTAGGTCAGCCCATAGGAACACTTTGGAGCAACATCCGGGCCAGGCCCACAGCAAGATCCCCTCCGTGTAGACCCGACGCGTCC
>NC_041385.1:808948527-808951748 GCF_002162155.2 Triticum dicoccoides
CCCCCTCGAGGTGCCGCCTCTTTGGACATGCCACAACACCACCCCGCATGTATGAGGGCCCGGTACGACGCTCCGGTGGCATTGCTACCCCCCCAGGGCCCCCGTCCCGCCTAACCCTGGAGCGGTTGACCACGAGATCTAGCCTTTTGACTTCCCACGGACGGGCTTTGACCAGTGGACCTCTCCACCCAGCTGTGTTAGGTCGGCCCAGAGGGACACCCGGGAGCAACATCCGGGCCAAAACCACAGCTACATCCACTTCGTGTAGACCCGACGCGTCCGTTTCCCCTCTCCAGGTGCCGGCGGCGGCTCCGTCCATGAGGGGGGGCACACCGCGGATGTGAGGGGGGTCACTCTCTGGAGACGGGTGTCGGGCGTTTGCAACTGCCACAAAACTTCTGTCGGCATAGCTGTTTTTGATTTTAATAAAATATAAGGATCTATATTTAAAAGAACATGACCGCACATTATTAACGTGCTCGAAAAAAATAAAAACTATATATATATATATATTCATAATATATGAAAAAAATACAAACTACATATATATTCATATGTATGTTTATATTTAACATGTTACATGTTAGTTGATATAATAATACATAAAAAAGCATTAAAAAATATGTACCGAAAAAAATCTAACTATGCCGACGGCCTAGCCGTCGGCATAGATCCGACCAGCGTGCCGCGGATCACTGACGTGGCAGATATGCCGACGGCAGCCGTCGGCATAGGCTCTGCATGGTGCGGCCTGGATCAATGACGTGGCCTGCGGACCTATGCCGACGGCCCCCCGTCTAGGCCGTCGGCATAGCTCTGACGCCGTTAGCCAGGGGGTGGCCGGGCCCCACGTGTATGCCGACGGCCTATGTAAGCCGACGGGAGCTGTCGGCGTATATGTAGCTAGGCCGACGGCCATTCTATGCCGACGGGTGCCGTCGGCTTATCTCTGCATAACCCGACGGCCTTTGTACGCCGACGGCCAGAACCAGGCTGTCGGCATATCTCCCAGGAAGCCGACGAGGGCCGTCGGCATTGTTTTGGCCGTCGGGGTATGGCCCTGTTCGGGTAGTGTTTCACGAACATCAGACTGTAAAGGTGGTAGCCTTCGTCGCACCGCGCCGCTTGCCACTGAGCATCCCCAATGCGGCAGTAGTAGATGTCCCGGTGCCATGGCGTGAAGGCGAGGATTAGGTCGTCGGAAAAGAGAACACCTCCAACGCATTTCGGGAGATCGGGCAGGCGGGCTCGCTCACCTGTGAGGAGGTGGCGGATGCGGATCTCGGGGCGGCTGGCGTTGGCGCTCATACCTTGTATGGCGACGCGGCAGCCGAAGGAGTGGAAGCAGGTGAGGCTGAGGTCTTGGGGGGTGAAGAGACGGCTGAAGCAGGTGGGGCTGCGGCGTCCATGGGCCACGGGGGTGCGCGGGAGGCGGAAGCGGAGGATGCGGCGGAGGGGGACGTGGAAGAGCACTTCCGAGGCAGAGGTCTTGTGGGGGACGAGGAGGAGCGGACCCTGCGAGGCGAGGTTGGACGATGACAGCGGGAGGTGAGCCCGGTAGGCGCGGCAGGCGGCAACGAGGGCGAACAAGTCCTCGAGGGTCGTCAGCCGGCTCGCGATCAATGGGATCAGCTGAGGTAGGAAGTACGGCGAGGCGGTTTCTTCGAGGTTTGTGGAGGATGAGGAGGACGTGGTGATTGTGGAGGCGAGGGCGGTGGCCAGCGGCGAGGACCTCGACCGGCGGTTCCCCGACTTGGCCATTCCCATGCCTCGCCGTCGCATCTGCACCGAGGCGGCGCTGCGTTGGCGACCTGTGGTACTGGATATGGTGAATGTTACGTCTAGATCCTGGGCATTTGTTTTCCTGTTTAGATTTCGTTGGAGTTCTGTTGTACATGAGCTCCTAATATGTAGGATCTGCAACCAGAGAGTATATTGGGCGTTCGGTTTGCGTGGCGTATATTTCAATCTAACAAGTGTGAATGCGTGGCTAGGTTAATTTGATTAGAGGCCTACTTTTTTATTTTATTTTGAGAATGATTAGAGGCCTACTGATGACCAGGCCAGGTTGGGACTACTATTGGATTTTGTCCATCTAGTTTGTCTTATTCAATGAATTTGACCAAGTGATTTGTCAAAAGGATAGACAGAATACTTCGACGAAACCTTCCGTGAACATGCTTCATCTCCCAGTCTGCAATACGTTTGCTTAGGACAACTCCAACGCACGATCCCAAACGGACGTCCATTTCGTCCGCTTTTTGTCCGTTCGGGGTGGCAATGCGGTCGGTCCATCCGGATTTATGGATGCGCTGGCCGTGCGTCTAACGCGCGGTCGCATATCGGCCGCATCTCGTCCGCATACATTTTGTTTTTGCAACACATATCTTATTCTCATCATTGATTTTTGATACATAGAAGCACATCATCAAATCTTGATTAGAATAGCCAGACCAAAGAAAACAAGTACCCCAAGAACATATTTTAGAATATATCCAATTTTCATAACTGCTCTCATAAGTTGGATTAGTGCCATCTCGATGCATTCATTGTTGATTTACGGAGGCTCGATCTCGCGTGCTTCTTTTTTCTTTGAGTCTAAAGTAGTAGGCGTTGCTTCTTCGCATCTAGTATCGTCTCTAGCCTATATTCTAGCAACAAATGCACAGAAATCTATTAAATTGCGCTCTTTCAATAGATCAATGTATTCTTCTTTCCAATACCAAAAATTGCACTCATTCTACACAATAAATATTTGAGTGTCAGTAAAACTAGCCGAATCTGAGAACACAACCGAAGCTAAAAGTAACACATACCCCATCGTTTGAGCACTTGACGAACACCCATCTGGAATATTCCGGTGTTGTAGACACGCGGCACAAGACCTTCCTTGGGTAGTCGTCGCACTTTATAAGTGGCAACGGTGTGCCGACGAGCCTTTGGGCCAGCACCGAACCTGGACGGCGGCCGTTCGGGTATTTGCCGATGAGCTGTTGATGGGGTAGATCCAAGCGGCTAGAGGTGGAGTCAGTACCTGCATGCGGCCTTGCCGAAGCTTTCCGGCCCCATGCCCGGCCAGTCTATGGCAACCCGCGGCCTCCTGCAACAGGGAGAGCTCAACTCGGGCCGGATCCGCTCCAAATCCGACCACTGGTTGTGCTATCAGGTGGACGGGGTTGTGTAGCTCAACGGGGCTGCGACAAGGGTAGGGGCGAGCGCGC
>NC_041385.1:808951976-808959104 GCF_002162155.2 Triticum dicoccoides
AAAGGGGGGTCTGGGTCCCCGACAGGCGGGCCACGACAGGACAAGGGCGCGCGCCCCCCGTCCGTGCGTGTCCGTTCGGCCGCAAACTCGGCCCAACTAGTTGAGCCGGGAATGCATCAAAAGCAGACAGAAAACAGACGGCGGTCTGTTTGCACCCGTGCGTTGGAGGGCCTACTATGTGCGTTTACCCTCAAACGGATGCGGGCGGACAGGATGGGATCGTGCATTGGAGTTTCCCTTAGTGTTGCAAGTGATGGCTTCAGTACATCACGTCATCACCTGAATATGTGTTCCCTTAGCTAACCCAAAAGGCTCAAAGCTAACACATTATTTCTACTTTCCTACCAAAAAATAAAATAAAATGAGAGCGCCTATTTCATTAGGTGATTGAGAACAAAAAAAGTTTCACTCTATCTATCCTAGCCACATGATGCTAATCCAACGGTTCCCATCCTTCTATTGTTTATCTTTAATGTCCGGCACCATATCTTCTTTCTCCCATACACCCACCTCCCAACCCAAGTTGAACCGCATGTTCCCAACCCCCACGGCCGGTGGGCACTTTTTTTTGCGGGGGTAAAGGAGATTTTCATTACTCACGGGGGCCTCTCAGCCACAACCAAATTTACAATGAAGTCTAACCCCGAGTACAACCACACTGCGGTTCAGGGGGTACTACGGCCATAAGCAGCAAGGTCATGGCTAACTTTATTTTGCGAACGACGACAAAGAGTAAAAGAAATCTCCCTATCCTCAGTTGAGGCCAAGCTTTTAATTTCCTGGATCACGAAGCGATGTACTGATCTATCATCGGAATTTGCTATGATCAGCGACACTACCTCAGAACTATCTAGTTCTACCGAAATTGGCAGCGTTGTCCGGTGGAGGGCTAGCTCCAGCCCCTCCCTACACGCCGCGAGCTCGGCGCCCAGCGCGTCACCACAAGTACGGAGTTCACGACAAGCGCTAAATATGATGTTTCCCTGAGTGTCCCGGAGGATCATCCCACCTCCTGCCATACCTGTAGCCGGTATGAAGCTTCCGTCCATGTTCAACTTGGTCCATCCTGTAGTAGGAGCGACCCAGCTCAGCTCCTCTTTAGCTAGGGCGTTGGCTGTACGTGCTGGTGGCGCATCATTGATCACCATTTTCCCCTTCACAATATCACCATTGGGGTACTGCTTGAGGCACAATAAAGAGCTGATATATCCATGTAAAAGCCGCCGAGAAGACTCAGTTGGAGGTGGCCGTTTTTCATGCGTGATCTCATTCCGCATGTGCCAAGTCCTCCACGTGATCATCAGTACGATCATACGCGTCATCTCGTCCAAAGGCTCAAGGAGGGTGAACAACCATTCTGGCCCCGTGTTGCGAATGGATTCGACCCTCGGGATGACCCAATCTAGCGCCATGGCATGCCAAAGTTCCTTCGCAAGGGGGCACCTGCACATCGCATGGAACCCATCCTCTCGTTCCACACCACAAATGGGACATATGTCAGAAAGCTCAAGATGACGTGAAAATTTATTTGCCCAAGTAGCTAGAGAGTTGGTCACAATCCACCAAGCAAACACGCGTACCTTTCGGGGAGAGGGCACCCCCATATGGTCTTCCAGATGGCGCGACGACCATTCGGTGCCCTGCTCATGACGGTGGCCAATGAACGCTCGCGCTCGTCCATGGCAAACCGATAGGCGGAACGAACAGTGAAGATACCGTTCTTCTCCTGCGCCCAGGCAATAATGTCGTCGGTGTAGCGCGGCGAGGTGCGAATGCTGGATATCGCATCAACGTCCGCCGGGAGGAAGTGTCGGCGGAGAAGATCCATACGCCAAGACCCATCCGCCGCAAGAAGCTCCGCCACTCTCCTCAGCCGGCAGGTGCCTTGCTGCGTGATAGGCTGGCGCGAGGGTTCCCTCGGCACCCATCGGTCGCGCCATAACCGGATGTTTTGGCCGTCTCCAACACGCCATATGATGCCCTTTTTCAAGAGCTCGAGGCCATACTGTATGGCCTGCAAGGTCGAGGATGCGTTCCCGGAGAACAATGTATCCTCAAGGCAACCATCTGGATGTACCGAGCTTTTAGTACCTGCGCACATAGACTGTTAGGCTTAATTAACAGGCGCCACGCCTGTCGAGCAATGAGCGCTTGGTTGAAGAGATGGAAACCTTTGAAGCCCAAGCCTCCCTTGGTCTTATGTGCTAAAATTTCCGGCCATGCCAACCAATGCGTTTTCCTCTTGCTCTCCGCCGAGCCCCAGCAGAAATTTCGTACCATTCTGTTCAAGTCGTCGCAGACTGACATAGGTAGTTTGAAGACACCCATTATATAAGTTCGAATGGCTTGGGCAATAGCTTTAATCATGGCTTCCTTTCCTGCAAGTGAGAGTGTCCCCCCATGCAATGGTCCGCTTCAATAGACGAGACTACAAATTCTGAAATTTCCCTCTTGACATACGGCCTTCAGGCGTTGGCAGACCCATGTATTTTTCCTCAAACGACACTGTATCAATATTCAGTACAGCCCGTACCTTTTCCTGCTCATCCAGCACACAAGCTGGGCCAAAGAGCGCACTACACTTTGCTGGGTTAATGCTCTGCCCTGTAGCTCGCTCATATGTGTTTAACACATTATGTATTTTTGTAGCTTGCTCCTCATTCGCCTTAAAAAACAGTAAAGTGTCGTCTGCAAAGAGCAAGTGAGACACTCCAGAGGCTCTGCGGCATATTGTCAATGGGGAGTAATCACCTTTTTCCTCTCCATCTTTCAACAGAGCAGACAATCCATCAGCCACAAAAAGGAATAGGGACAGGGATAGCGGATCACCTTGCCGTAGTCCACACGACGGTGCGAACGAATCCAAGAGGGTTCCATTGAATTTCACAGTATATCTCACCGAGGTGACGCAAGCCATAATCCAGTTCACCCACCGGCGAGCGAAGCCCATCTTTTGCAAAATTCGCTCCAAGAAGATCCAATCCACCCTGTCGTAAGCCTTAGACAAATCCAGCTTATAAGCACAAAAGCTATTGTTGGGGTCTTTTTCATGTTGTATATAATGAATGCACTCAAACACAATCAAGGCATTGTCAGTGATCATCCGTCCAAGAACAAAGGCACTCTGCTCGGGAGATATAATATCGTCTAACAGAGGTCTCAAACGGTTTACCAGACACTTCGCCACCACCTTGTAGATGACGTTACATAAACTGATGGGCCTGAATTCCGTGAGCTTCGACGGGTTATCTACCTTTGGAATGAGAACAATGGCAGTGTTGTTCACCCCCTCCGGCATTATTCCCGTCCGAAAAAAATCCTTCACCCCAGCAATAACTTGCTCCCTCATAACCGCCCAGTTCCTCTGAAAAAACGAGCGGGGAAGCCGTCCGGTCCCGGCGCCTTCAGTGGCCCAATCTGAAACAGGGCGTCAGCGATCTCCTTGTCCGTAAAATCTGCGCAGAGTCCGTCATTCATATGATCAGTAACACGGGTATTAATCAAGTCAATTACTGGATCCGCACACAAGGAAGCATCAGCTAAAAATAAATTTGAGAAATAAGACGTCGCCATGGCAGCCAGAGATGCATGATCCGTGTGAGCATTCCCTGTATCATGCTCGAGCACCTTTATACAGTTTTTCCGGGCACGCCAGACCGCTTTCCTATGAAAGAACTAGGTATTCCGGTCTCCCTCCCGCAGCCATGCAATCCTAGACCTCTGCATCCAAAGCATTTCCTCACGGTACAAGAGCTCATTCATCCGGTCCGTCGCCTCTCTAATCTCCTTCCGATCTGCATTCATAGACATGAGCTCCTCTAGCCGAGAGCGTGACTTATTAATCTCTTTGATGAAATTACCAAACTTTTTACGACTCCAATCCTGTAGCTGTTTCATCATGTTACCCAGACCAGAAGCAATATCACCAAGGTTAAGCATAGAGCCTAATTCAGTCCATGTGTTCATGATTACCTCTGGGAGTGAGGGGTCCGTCTCCCACATTACCTCATACTGGCGACATTTGCTGCCAGTCACCTGCGTCGGCACCTCCAACGTACAGCGAAGCAAAATGGGGAGGTGGTCCGAACTGGGAGCCACGAGGTGTTCAACCTTTGCATGGCCAAAAATATCTCTCCAGGAGTTGTTCGCGACGCCTCGGTCAAGTCGAACCTTGACGTTGGCTCGGCCGCCACGACGATTATCATATGTGTACGGTAGCCCTGCAAAACCAAGATCGCCCAAACCACAGATTTCAAGGGCATCACAAAAATCAATCATCTGACCTGATGACCGTGGCGTTGTAGATAAGTGCTCGAAGCTCCACATAGCTTCATTGAAGTCACCAATCACGGCCCATGGCATGTCGGCCTGTTGGTGAAGACCACGGAGGGCGGACCACATGTGGTGTCGGTCCTCCTTCCGCGGTTCGCCATATACGCAAGTGAGCCTCCAGGGCGGCTCACCCGCCACACTCGTAACATACACATCAATATATCTCTCGTTTATTTCTTTTACATCCAGACTCAAGGACTCATGTCAGTACAAAGCAAGACCACCACTAAGACCAACGCTAGCAGAAGCATCAAAACCTCGTAACCCTAACCGAGCACGGTACCTACTCATTTTATTCTTAGACTGCCTAATTTCACAAAGGAAGACGATACTAGGGGAGTGAGCTTGCACAAGGCCCACAAGATCACGAACATTGCTCTTGACGGGGCTCCGCTGGCCCCGTCAGTTCGTCGGCGGCCCCTGGGCCGACTGCCTCCGTTGTGGTCGTTGCCTCCTGCATGTCATGATCACGAGTCCCTCCGTGCGCCTGTGATTGCTGCCCCTCCAACATCTCACCGGTCCTCCGCTTCTTAGGTGTACCTGAAATAACACGTTCTGCTGTGGAAGCTGACTTCGTGTACACGACCAATGCCTTCTCGCCAGCGTTGTCCTCCGCATCGACGGCCAGCTCCTCTCCCGCGTTCCGCTTGCGCAAGGACGAGGTGTCCTAGAGCTCAGCTTCAGCCATCTGCACTTCATTTGAGAGGTCACGTAGTGCTGGGATGATGTCCGAGCTATGAGGGTGCGAACAGCTCGTTTTCTGGATAGAAGTAGCAGTACCACGGTCCTGTGCATTAGCGCCCCCACTTGCATCAGAGTTCTGCTCCTCTAGCCCATCAACCTTGTCTCTTCCTGACATGTTTTTCATCTGATCTGCCAAGAGTTGGTCAATGGCCGGATTCCCAGTGCTATGCTCTGCCGGCTGCCTATTCCGGCGAACCTGGTCTCCCATGCCTCGACGCACTGCACGTCTCCCACGGTCTCTCGCCGACGACGCGCTGCTTTCAGCAGAGAAGCATAGCCCACGGTAGGCCATGGGGTTCACCATGGCGCGTACTGTACCGGACTGCTTCATGAAAGGCCGAGGCGGAGAGCATTTAAGTTTGCCACTGAACTTGCCTGTTGGTGCTTCACCCTTGAGTTTCCGTCCGCACGACTTCTCTTGATGGCCGAGGTAGCCACAAGCGTAGCAGAAGTTGGGCAGTTTCTCGTACTGTATTTCAAACTCGACCCTCGTCCGCTTCTCTTTGAGCTTAGCATACATAGCAACCGACGTTTCCAGTGGCTTGTTCACAGGCATGGCCACCCGGACTCGTATGTAGTTGCCTCTATTTCCATCAATCTCTGCTTGCAAGACCGTTCCCAGTTTCACGCAGAGTGCTTTCACAATCGGAATTACTAACTCACATCTAGATGATATTTAAGGATGTCACATCTAAGTCCCTGGCCATTGGATCTGTTAGCTGTAATTCTCGTGCGTACTTTTGATCAAGTATCTTTTTTGTTGTCCTTGTCGCTCGTGGCCTTGCCCGTTGTTCTTTTTTGGCCTGTTTTTGTTTCGGATATGTTGGCCTATTATGGTCGTGACGCCAGGGAAGTGACGGGCCGTTTTTTTTTTTTTGGTTTGGTTGTTTTTGAACTGCACGATGTGCTTGAGACGTTCGTGTAAGATGTCGGTGTGTCTAGGGCACATCTAGATATGCTCTAATTATTGCACATCTAAGTGAGTGAATCAAGCACAAAGAGAAAAAGAAAAAAGAAAAAGAAAATATCCACATGAATCTCAACATAAGATCAATGACATATGACTTAGATGTGCAATACGTATTACACATCTAGATGTGCTTTAGCAAAACTGTTAAATTTATTCATGTGTGTCCCTATTTTTTAAGTTGGTGTGTGTGTGTCCACCTGGACCATTTTTTCCTTTTCGGGCTTCATTTTTCCTGTCTATTATTTGTGTTGTGTTTGCATAAATTTTTGCAGAAATTTTATTTCTGACCTCTTTTGACATTTTTCTCTTCTTTTTTTTCACTGTAATTTTATGATTTGTGTATATACACGATGTCGATGCATATTTGTCATCTGAGTCGGGTTGTATTTTTTTTGTTTTTTGTTTTCTTTTTTTTTCACCCTTCCTTATTTTTTGCATCAAATATATGAATTTTTAAAATTCAATTATCTTAATTTCATGATTTTTATTTTTATTTTTTCATTTTCCTTTTTCCTGTTTCCTTTTTATTTTCCATTCTTCAATTATTATTTTAAATTTATTAATGTTTTTAAACAGATTTAGCAATGGCTCATCTAATTTTCTGGCTGTTTGACCTATACACTTTAAATGTTGTGCAAATATTGATCAAGGGCTATGTTTGTCACATGCATCTCGCCATACATTCTATGTCCATTAGTTGGCATGTTCATGCATGCGTTTTTTTGTTGGTCCGTTTTCGTGGTGCGGTCTCGGGGGCCAGTTTCTTTTTTTGGCCCGCATTGTATAAGTTGAAGATACGAGCTGGTCGCTGCCTCCTTGATTCCATTCCCCTTTTGTCTTGGAGTAAAGTTGATGCGAGCAGGAAGAAGGGAGTTGACTAGGGGTTCGATCTTTGTCCCCGCGAGAAAGAAGATGGTACTCAATGATGATGTCTTGAGTGACCTCGTATCCATCTTTGTCCCTTTTGACCTATTTTTCATGTAAGTATTTTATGATTTTTATCCGGTAACCTTTTTGTTCTAGTTGTAACTCCACCTCCCACATGCAACATAATTTCCTTTTGTGACCCACTTTTTGACATG
>NC_041385.1:808959234-808960043 GCF_002162155.2 Triticum dicoccoides
CGTGTCCGACCCTTTTTGTCCCTGTTGCAACTCCACCCCCGACATACAGCTGCGGGCCCGTACCTTTTCATTGTCCTAATTTCAAATCCACCCTCGACATGCAACCTTTTTTCGGTGGAGGGGGACAACCATTTTTGTCCCGAAGCAGCTCCATCCCCAACATGCAATCGGGTCGGAGTTTCCTAGTTGCAAGTCCACCCTCAATATGCAACTGAGGGGCCGACCCATTTTTTTCACCAGTTGCAATTCCACCCCGACTTGTAGTTTAGAGGCCCAGTTGCAAGTTCATCCTCGATATGCAATTGGGGCCCGGCCTAGTTTTGTCCTAGTTGCAAGTCCGCCATGGACACGTAACTAGGAGTCCAATTTTTTTTCTCCCAGTTACAACTCCACCTCCGACATGCAATGGGGCGGCCTGCCATTTTTCTTGTCCCAGTTGCAACTCCACCCTCGACATGCAACTCGGAGGCCCATGCCTTTTTAGTTGAAGGTCCAACCTCGATATGCAACTGGGCTCAAACTTCATTTTAGTCCTAGTTGCAAGTCCACTCTTGACATGCAATGGGGGCCACCCCTTTTCTCCTAGTTGCAAATCCACCCTCGATATGCAACTAGGACCTAATCATTTTTGTCCAAATTGCAAGTCCACCCTCGACATGCAACTGTGGGTCGGGGCGGGATTTTTGTTCCCCCAGTTGCAAGCCGACCATCGACGTGCAACTAGAGTGTGTGTGTGTGTGTTTGTCAAGGGTCCCCAGTTGTTTGTCAACCATCGACTCGCAACTGGGTGTGTGTGTGTGTGTTTGTCG
>NC_041385.1:808961096-808964762 GCF_002162155.2 Triticum dicoccoides
GGGTCCCCAGTTGCATGTTAACCATCGACTCCAACTAGGGTGTGTGTATGTGTTTGTTGAGGCCCCTAGTTGCAAGCTGACTAGTGACTCACAACTAGGGCTCTCTGTGTTTGTCGAGGGTCCCCAGTTGCAAGCCGAACATCGACTCGCAACTAGGGTGTGTGTGTGTGTGTTTATCGAGCCCCCAGCTGCAAGTCCATCCTTGTCTCACAACTGGCATCGTAGTTCTGTGTAGTGCCAATTGCAAGTCCGTCATCGACATACAAATGTGCCCATAGTTTGTTTGTTTTTCATCCCTGTTACAAGTCCACCATTGACTTGCAACCAGGCATGTAGTTTATTTTTAATCCCAGTTGGAAGTCCACCCTCGACTCTTAACTAGGCCCATAGTTTAGTTTTCAACCCAGTTGCAAGTCCACCCTCGACTCACAACTAGGACTGTAGTTTGTTTTTCATGCCAGTTGCAAGTCCACCCTTGACTCGCAACTAGGCTCATAGTTTTCCCAGTTGCAAGTCCACCCTCGAGTCACAACTTGCTATCCCGACCAAGTTGCATGTCCACTCTAGACACGCAACTCGCCCGTTGCATGTCCCCCCACGACATGCAACTCGCCTTACCCAGTTGTTTGTCGACCACCGATACACAACTCATCCTGACCTGATCCATTTGCATGTCCACCATCGATATGCCATTTGCCCTGACCTCGACCCAGTTCCATGTCCACCCTCGACACCAAACTTGCCCGACCCAGTTGTTTGTCCACTCTTGACACACAACTTGCCCCGACTTAGTTGCATGTCCACCTTAGCTTATCTTTTCCCCCCTTTTGATTATCCTTCACCATGCGGTTTTTTGTGTTTTAAAAAATGTTTACTGTGTTTAAAAAAAATTCCATCATGTATTCATAAAATGTTCATCATTTTTTTTAAAGTTGCCTTGTTCTAAAAAAATTCTCATCCTATTTGAAAAATATTAACAGTGTGTTTTTAGAAAATGTTTTTTGTGTATGTTGCAAATGTATGTTAAAAGTGTTCATCATGCATCTTTCAAAAGATTCATAAACATGACCACTTCTCAAAATTGCATGAACTTATATTATATATATATATATATATATATATATACACACACACAAACATTTTTCTTCATGCAATACATGACCATATTTTCATCTTTCGTATATTTTTGTAAATAGGATTTACATCAAACTATTGAAGTAGTTTTTTTTAATATACATATATATTAGAAGTCTTTCATGCATGTGTCTTTTGGCCCTTCGCGCACACAGATTTTTTTAAAACAGAATTGGGGACTATTAATTAATCAACAATAGAAAAATGCAATCTGGTCGTACAGGTACATGTACCTGTTGTGAGAGCGAGAGATGCATTATATATGAAGAGCTAGCTAACATTTTGATGCGTGAGCGAGCGCACGTATGTGAATGCATGCATGTGCGGTTAAACTAAAGATAAAGAAGCAGCTAGCATGGCTACTTGCGTTGTGTGCGTCGCACCCAGGGAAAAGACATAACGATAAGTAGAAATACATGTATGTGTATATGAATACATACAGGTGCAGCCCAGACCTGACCAGTAACAAATAACATATAAGGCCCAGGGAAGGGGTGTCGGTGTTGTTTGTAGTGGGCCGGAGGATACACAGAAAAAGAAAAGACAAATAAACAAAGTCCAGGACAAAGACAAAGAACGGAGATGGGGTTTATTTTAGGATGAGTTGTTGCTGATGTCACACTTAGATGTGACATTGTTATGTCACACCTAGATGAGGCTTAGACAGACCCTTTCACAGTTGGTTCAGTCCGCCAGTTTGACGGCAGAATTCGCACCCATATCCGAATCCTATCCAGCTTATACTCTGACACTTTTATCATCCCATCCTATGCCTCAATGATGAGCGGGTCATGTTCGTACTGCCATGGCCCTCCTCGTAAGACACGAGACATGTCCGCCTCGCACCCAAAGTGCACCAAGTACCTATTATCTCCCTGGTAGGCGTAGTCGAAGTTCTCCTTCAACCTCCATCCATCAACAATGTTATCAAACAGGGTAGTTGGAGACGGTCGATCCAAAGAATACACGAGCATAATCACGGTCCATGGGTGCTCCGGCTGCTGCAGAACACCATCTTCTTCCAGATCCACCTCCACCAGCTCCGCGTCAGCATCATAGTCCTCTCCTCCATCGAGCTCTTCCGGTCCTTTCCCGTCCCGGCCATCACGTTCGTGGCCCGCCGGCGCCGCGCCCGTCGTGCTGGCCGTCCCTGTCGTCTTGGACTGGTTCCAGATCGTCAGCGTCTTCAGCCTCGGGTTGACTCGTGTAGCAGTCCCTCAGGTTGACTCGGTAGAATATTTGTGGAATATTTTTTCCATGCTTCTAAATAGTACTGTAATTTACCTGCTCACATGAGAAACCCCTTGTTGGATTACAGCCGTAATGTTCTACCCTATTTTTTTGGAGGATACAATATTCTACCCTTGTAAAATGGCATTTGGGTTGTAATATCCCAAAGTTTATTTCAAAGTATTATATAGAAGCATATCCATTTGCATATCCTTTTTATCACTTTTTGTATTTTGGTATATTCATAATTCATTTCCATTTTGGTTTCAACTATAAAAGAGAAGGGGATACCATTACTTCCTCAACTATATAAAATGGAGATGTTACTAATATTCCACAAATTGCATTTTCAGAGTTCAACAAATAATCATGGGAATTATAAAACCCTAAATAGTATTTTAGGAAATTTTAAAGGTCATAATGCATTTAAAAAAGTGATTTTCCCAAAAATTGCATTTGAACATAACAAATTTTCGAAGTCCTAAATAAGTTTTTTGATTTATTGTATTTTTCTAGTATTTTTTGCACAAGGCTTGTATTTACAATTTGAATCAAACCGAGTCTATACAATAGAAATTATCAAATCTAGCCTAACTCCCTAAACCTATTTGGTCAGGCCCATATCTTCCTCTCCATTTTTTCACCCCTGAGCGAAACTGAGCACAACCATGTGGCCCGATGCAGCCTAGCCGGGCGAGCTAGGTGGTCCAGCCCTACCTGCTTCCCTTTTTTTTGTTTCTCTCTTTTTGGCGACTTGGGACCGTCTGGTTCGTCCTCCACCTCGCAGCCGGCGAGACGCCGCATGAGAATTGGCCGCCCATTACCCCTCCATCTTCCCCGATCCAAAAGAAT
The DNA here is from genome assembly GCF_002162155.2 of Triticum dicoccoides. Taxonomy (NCBI): domain Eukaryota; kingdom Viridiplantae; phylum Streptophyta; class Magnoliopsida; order Poales; family Poaceae; genus Triticum; species Triticum dicoccoides. The sequence continues at coordinate 808,964,313 of NC_041385.1, forward strand.
CTTTGAGAGCCTCCCGCAACACCCTCCCTTCCTTAGTGTGCCATCAAATCGACCGAAGCGGCCATTACAGCACACCCGAAACAGCCGGCACTACCTAACCGTGAGCACTCAAAATCGACCACCCCTTCCGCTATAAAGGAAGAATAAAAGAAGAATTGCTGGGGCCTGAAACCCTCACCAAACGGGTTGTGTGCTCCACAAAGTCTACAATTCCCCAGTGGGCCACGTAGGGCATCTCAATACATATCGGAGCAACTGTAAAAGATACTGTAAAACGAGTCATCCCGCGTAAAAAGGTACTCCCTCCGTCCCACAATATAAGATGTTTTTGCAACCTAACATAGCTTGCAAAAATTGTCTTATATTGTGGGCCTGAAGGAGTATGTTTTATCATTTAGCAAGAACATGACCGGAATAGGTAATATAAACGGAGGCAATATGCATTTGGGG
>NC_041385.1:808964952-808972216 GCF_002162155.2 Triticum dicoccoides
CGCTCAAAGTTCGCATGTCCCGTACATGGGGCAATATACACAGCATATCAAATAGCCCGCTCAAGGTCCGCTATGGATGCAGAATAGAGCTCGCTGCTAGGGCCCAACAACTTGGTAATGGCTGACACTTGTCGTTCTTGAGCACCACGACCATCAGATACTCCTCCCCCGGTTCCGTCTTGCCCCTGGAAGGGCGTCCTGCAAGCTCCAGCCGGCCTCAAACTCGGCCAGAGATTTTGGCTGGCCTTTGACCCTCATTGCTCCCGAACGAGCTCCACCCAGCCGGTGGTGATCTTCGTGTTATCCTATGAGTTCCCTCCCTCAAAACCTCAAGGTAAGAGGAATGTCGATTTTTTTTCTTGTCAAGAAGCTTGCCGAAAGGACATCGAGAGAGCTTTATGTGTGTTACAAGCTCATTTAGCTATTGTTCAAGGTCCTCCTCATTTCTAGGGCAGGGAATCCCTCACCAATATCATGAAGGCTTGTCTGATTCTCTAGAGCAGGATGATGGACGATGAGAGGGGCATTGACTTGGACTTTGAGTATCCCAATATTTGTAGACGTGCGAAACCCCCCTAGGAACCAGGCACTACGAGGGAGAAGCCTAGCAGTAGCACGGGTTTTTGGCTTATCAGTAGCGCGGGGTGGCGCGCTACAGCTAAAGGTCAGCAGTAGCGTTTGTTAACCCGCGCTACTGCTATATCCACCTAGTAGTAGTGCTTCCTGCAAAAGGCGCTACTGGTAATTACTAGTAGCGCATCTCACTGCCCGCGCTACTACTATTATTCCGTATTATATTTCTTTTTTTATTTTATGTCGTATTCATACACCTTTATACAATTTTCATACAGTAGCAATTTAGAGATTGTTTTTACATCATAATGAGTTATTACATCACTGGGTGAAAGAACCGTGGAGTAGTTTCAAGTGGATGGACATCCACTTAAAACTAATCCGCGGTTCTTTCACCCAATGATATAATAAATATCATCATCATCATCATCATCATATCATTAATAACTCATCATCGTAATACATCATTGTCATATAACACCTCCTCATGATCATCATTTTCATGGATGAGACATCATATAGCAAGTTGGTCACTAGTCATAATCACAACTCCTCCTCCTCATCATCAACTCTAACACATTGTAGCACATAATAACACATTGTACCTAGGATCTACTACTATCTCTTAGGTAAAATAGCATAAAACAAGATAGGCCTTGACTCTTCATTATGGATAATGGAGATTATCCTGTCTCCAATTCTTGCGCTTCGCGCAATGTTGCTTCCAAGTAGCTCCCTATGATTGACCATACCTTTTTTCCAACCTTTGATTGTCATGTCTTCATCGGTTTTAGAAATCTGGTATGAACATGAGTGATTCGTAGTTAATTCTGAAAGGTCGCCTTGATGTTTTGATGTTTCTCCTGATGATCAATCGGTGTAGTAGGTTCTGTCTATCATCTTTTGCACATTCTTTGAAGAATGAAAATAAGCTATCAACTATATTGAAATAAACAATATAAATTACTTAATAACTATGTTCGAGCAACTCAAACAACGGTAGAATTGGAAGCGTATCAAAAAGGACCCAAATGTCCATATTGTCTTCGGCGATGTCAGGATCACCAAGATCCATGGTGACAAGCATAACCTCATGAAAATCATACGTCTTGCAAAGTGCTTCCCAATTCGGGAACCAAAATGGGATACGCTCTCAGAATTGTGTAGATTTACATCGAAATCCATACCATGATGGGTCCTTAGGTGAATTATCTTTGTTTCCATACTTTCATGATCTTCAAAATCCATCTTGTCCAAGACATAGCGTCTTGCATGGCATGAGATAAACTAGTCGAATTGTAAAAGACGAAAATTATACGTTGAAGTAGCAAAAGTTGTGCTTAATTACGAAAAAAACACTTGTCTTTGTTGCATACTATTTCAACATCGAAGGTCTCCTGGAGCTTAATACTGAAGCGCCAACCTTCGTCCAGGTGAGACCTGTCGCATAGACCCCGGTCGTCACTGCACCAGTCGCACTCCCCGGGGAGACTTTCGTCGTCCGACGATGATATTTCCTACGTTCATAATTCAAAGATTAAACTTATACAATTAAATATATGTACTACAAAAACTAAATTAGATCATTATTATTCATCACGGGTTGACTATCGGCCTGCCAAGTCTTTTCTTGAAAACTCCCACCTCACGTGGTGTATATATTCGACCATCGGTGATGGCCGACATTCTATATATATGGTGGAGTCCCGACAGACTTGGTGTATACATTCGACCGTTGGTGATGGTCGCTCCTCCTTTCTTCCCCAAGTGCATTACACTAAAATGTCTAGCACAAGAGAACGAAGTAGAAGCGACCCCTACGACAACAGTCGGGATTCTTCTTCTCTCATATATGGTGCAGACTTTCTCCCTCACTCATTTGTTGACTGTCATGCACTACTAGGGAAAAGCCTAGTAGTAGTGCAGGTTAAATAGCTAGTAGTAGCACGGGCACCCGCGCACCTACTACGGCGCTACAGCTAACTTGTAGTAGTAGCGCCGGTGCGCCCGCGCTACTACTATGTCTGTTAGCAGTAGCGTGGGTGCCACCTGTGCTACTACTATTAATTTCAAAAACAAAAAAAATTCTCGATCCCGTGCGTGCTGTCAATGGTAGAAATGCTTCGATCCAACGACGCTAGGGGTCACCGGAGCTGCAGAGGGCCCGGATCCATGGCTAAGCAAGGCAGCGGCTTGGGGCTCCTTTTTGCAGCCAAGACAGCGAGCTCCTGGTCATCCATGGCGATGACCTGCATGGGCAAGGACATGGGAGGGTGAGTGAAACCAGACGATAGAGGGAAAAAGAGAAAGAATGGAGAGAGGAAGGACACAGAGGGAGCACCGGGGCTAGTCGTTGGTGGTGAGGTGCTTCGGTGTGGTGGCAGGAGGCGAGGGGGGAGACCGGCGAGCTCCTGGATGCCAGCAGCGTGAGGCGACGGCCTCGTGGGGCGCCATGGAGAAGGAGACGCACATGGGTAGGAGCGCCATGGGAGAGCCAATGGCGAGAGAGAGGAGAAGAGGGACAGGGGAGAGGAGTGATTTGGACGAGGAGATGGGGATTTCAGGGCTGGTAAAAAGCCCGGTACTTAGTAGTTGCGCAGGTTTTTACCCCTTGCTACTACTATGGCATGTTCTGGGGGGCAGATAGAGACCACTTAGTAGTAGCGAGGGGTAAAAACCCGCGCTGCTAGTAGGTAGCAGTAGCGACGAGTATAAACCCGCGCTACTAGTAAGCGTCTGTGTATAAGCTTTCCCCTAGTAGTGATGTATGGAGCCTCAACAGACCTAAAGTCAACCCGAAATGTCGTTTAATTATCTTTTTAGAAAATCCAGGCCACTCGATATTTCCTATATATTCTAGCACAAATCATGCAAAAATTCACGGAAAAGTCCGGCATGTCCTTTGCTAAAAAAGGACATATCGAGCGCCTGAAATTTGCCGGAACATAAATTAATCAACACTCCGGCAAAACATAGTCCACTCTGAGGTGTAACCTGCAACCATGGCCGGCCACTTGGGCAAGCACATATCCTATTTGAGCAACACAAGATATACATGTTTATATCTACATCATATGAGCATTCAAACTTGATAGTCATTGCTAGTCTCACCTCATATTGACATGGACAAAAATATGAACAAAAATATTTCAAAATAACTTATAGGACTCATATTGACATGGAGATTTGGCTAGTCTCACCTCGAGGTCGGAGGGGGTCGGTGACAGGGACGATGGCGTGGATAATGGAGGGGCTCCTTTATTTCTGCAAAACAAAAACCCTATAAGCTATCAACTAATCAAATGCATACGCCTTGCATAGTGCTCTCCAACTTGAGCATTCAAAATAGGAGTAGTTCTCCAATTTGAGCATTCAATAAGCAAAACCAAATCATAAAATAAATTAGTACTCAAATTAGCATGCATTCAATAAGCAAAACTAAATCATGACTTGCGTCCGTACATCATCTAATATTATCACTAATACATCTTGAATAGTATCATACATATAACATCACTAATACAACTAAAACCCTAGCGAACGGTGGGTACCAGCGCGGGCGGTGGACACCCAAAGAGAAGGAACCATCACAGGATCATAGCTCCAGTGAGATCCCTGAAGAACCTGCCAGGTATTGGAGAACCTAACCTTTAACGCAACCATGTGGCGACAGACATGCTCGTCGTCCTTGCTGACACGGTGACGTACCACCTCCGCGGGGTCCTCAAGCCTCTGCACCATCACTGGCCCACGCGACCGCCACCAAAGAAGGTTTGGGTCAATGACGGGATGACTCCTCACCAAGCTGCGCCCCCCGGATGGTAGCAACTCCCAGTACCAGCCCGGCGGAGCCCAGTCCCAAACATGACTGTCGGTGTCAAAACCGGTGGATCTCGGGTAGGGTGTCCCGAACTGTGCGTCTAAGGTGGATGGTAACAGGAGGCAAGGGACACAATGTTTACCCAGGTTCGGGCCCTCTTGATGGAGGTAATACCCTACTTCCTGCTTGATTGATCTTGATGAATATGAGTATTACAAGAGTTGATCTACCACGAGATCGTAGAGGCTAAACCCTAGAAGCTAGCCTATGATGGTATGATTGTTGTATATCTCTCTATCGACTAGCCCGACCTCAGTTTATATAATGCACCAGAGGCCTAGGATAACAAGAGTCTTAGCTGAATACGCCGGTGGGGAGGAGTCCTTGTCTTGATCGCCAAGTCTTGTGGAATCTTCCTTGTATGCGGCAGCTGTCCGGACTGGCCCATGTGTATACGGCCATGGGGTCCTCGGCCCAATCCAACTGATCGGGAGATGACGTGGTGAGTACCCCCTAGTCCAGGACACCGTCAATGACCCCTCTGATCAAGCAGGTGTCCTCCGCCGTGTCGACGACGAGGATGCGGGACAGGCATCATCGATGTCAATGCGGGAATAATTGATTTAACTAAAAAAATACCAACAAATGTGACATGTTCAAAAATATGACATGTCCACTTCAAAACGAATCAACCTAGAATTCTGTTAAATACACCTAAAAATAAACTAGTTCTATTACTTTTCTTACTAAAAATAAACTAGTTCTGTAGTAAAATTTTAAGTAGATCATCAAATCTCATATACCTAGATTTTCTTACTAAAAATAAACTAGTTCTATTAATTCAACTAGTTCAACTAAACACTTACTATAAATAAAAATAAACTAGTTCGTACTAATAATAAACTAGTTCAACTAGTTCTATTAATTTTCTTACTAAAAATAAACTAGTTCTTACTAAAAATAAACTAATTCAACTAGTACTTTTAATTTTGTTACTAATTCTTTTAAATACTTACTACAGAACAGTAAAAAACTATATTGAATTTTTTCTCAAAACTAAACACTACTGCCCTAATTAACATCTAGTTAAACTCTACTGCCTTAGTTTTTTAAGCATCTACAAGTACTAACTAACTAGATGAACCCTAGCTAGGTACTTAAGCATCTACAACTACTTAAGCACCCATTGATGAACCCTAGGAATTTGTCCTAAAAACTACTTAAGCATCTACAACTACGTCCCTAATTAACATCTAGTTTACAATTATACTTACTTAACTACATTGGGGCACAACAACTATATAACTACTTAAGCACCTACAAGTAGTAGCTAATTTGATGAACCCTGACTAATTAGATGAACCCTAACATTTGATGAACCCTAGAAACCCTAGCTAGGCAGAGGTAGGGAGGAGGAGGAGGAGGTGTAGGCGTGCTTACCCCGGGCGCCGGTGGAGTTAGAGAGCGGCCGAGGGAGGGGCACGCGGCGTCGAGGTCGGGCTCGGGCTCGGGCGCGCGGCGAAGAACGACGATGTAGGGCGACTACAACGGCGGCCACCGAGGGCAGCAGAGGGCGTGCGGAGGGCGACAAGAGAGCGCACGGCGGCCGACGGCGATGTAGGGTGACGACAACAGATCGAGGGGGGGTTTGGGGGAAGTGGCCGGGGGAAAGAGAACCGCGCGGTTAAGTCAAAAATAGCATTAGCGCTGGCCCAGAAAAGCGCTACTGCTACATTAGCTATAGCTAACTTAGATATAGCGCTGTCTGACAGGATGCGCTACTGCTACGTTAGCTATAGCGCTTGTCCTAAAAGCACCCTGCTGCTACGCCTTTCTCCTTTATTTTTATTTTGCATTTATTTTCCTTCATATTTTCTTTTTTTTCTTTCCCTTTTTCTAATTCTTTCATTTTTATTTACTTTTCTATATATTTTCATTTTATTTTATTTTTATTAGCAGTAGCACTTTTCGCGTAAAACACACTGCTACAACCATCTTAGCAGCAGCGTGCTTTGCATAAGCTCGCTGATACTATTCCCAGCCTGACGAGAACAGTATAGGAATTGTAGTAGTAGCGCTTCTTTCTTCAGACGCGCTACTGCTATAAACTTAGCTGCAGCGCATTTGTTTGTCGGCCGCTAGTGGTAAGTTGTAGTAGCGCTTCATTTTGACCCGCGCTACTGGTAAGTTTCTTTGTATAAGGTTTTCCCTAGTAGTGAGAACTGCTTCCAAGCTTTTCTTGAGAACTACCGGGAAATTGAAGATCAAACTTCACTTACACAACTTCATGAAGCACTACAGGAATCAGGATGTTTGCCATCTGCCATGGCTGACAGCAAAAGCATGCCTGGCGGATGGCAAAGAACTTTGCCATCAGCCAGCCGACGGCAAACCGTCCGGCTGAGCGAACCACGGCAAAGGGCTCTTTGCCGTCTGCGCTGGCAGACGGCAAAGGGCTTGGACGACACACGTGGCAGGTCAATTCCGTTAGGAGGTTAACGGCATGCTTTGTCGTCTGCCAGCGGACGACAAAGACCTTTGCATCTTTGCCGTCCGCCTGCGGATGGCAAAGTGCGTAAGTAGGACATCCCAGGTAGCTGCCACGTGGCATGCTTTGCCGTCTGCTGGCAGACGGCAAAGGTGCAAAGGTCTTTGCCATTTGCTAGCAGACAGGAAACTGACCAAATAGGCCAGCCACAGTGCCCCAGGATGCACATGTAGCTGCCATGTGGAGGCTTTGCCGTCTGCTGGCTTATGGTAAAACTCTTTGCCGTCTGCCAGCTGACGGCAAAGAGCCTGTACAGTCCTTGTTTTTTCTTCAATTCATTCAATTTCACAGATATATATAACAAGTTTCCAACAATATATATA
>NC_041385.1:808972859-808977327 GCF_002162155.2 Triticum dicoccoides
ATAGGCAACATTGTGTCTACAATAGCTTGCTACAGAAGTAGCTATGGCGGAGCTGGCGAAAGTGGCGAAAGGGATTTTGGTTAGTTTCTGCGGTCTCTTCGTCAGAGAAAGTTTGAAGTGGTGGGGACAGTGTCAGGTGGTCCTACTGACTTGTGCAGGTCGGCCTGGAGTTTGGGAATGCACGTGAACGACACACTCAGCACGGTGGAACCTCTAGCTCAAACGGGATAGGAAAAAGTCCAAAACAAATCTTGAAGTTGTAGATGAAAGCTAAAACAAACCCTAAACTTTGAATCTCGGAAATTGGCACTCTGAACTTGTAATCCCGGTCTATTTTTGACCCTAGACCTGTTTGGCACACTGGGAATAAGAAAATCCCGGCCGGGATAACCTGCTACCCAGAATTTGGGCCGGCCCACTATAACACAACAAAAAATCATGAACTATAAAATATATTCACGCATTTCTAAATTTTCCAGCAGTTAAAAAATATTCCTGTTTTCAATTTATCACACAAATTTAATTCATTTTGTGTTTTGATTTTTTTCTGGAATTTTGAAATTCTATTCGCATTTTTAAAAGCTGTTTGTGATTCTAAAAACAACTACAAAAAATGTTCAGAGTTTCAACAGTTTTTCACATTTTATAAATAATGTTATTATAATTTTTTAAATATTTTTTTAGAAAATGTTTCGTATCGTTGGCTACGTACTCGTCTGGGCCGGCCAACCAGACATGAAGCAAGCTTTCCTTTTCTGAAAGCATAACAAAAAAAATTAAGTGCGAGCACTTTTTGAAACATAAACATAATTTTAATGTGTGAATGCTTTTTGAAAATTTAAAAAAATAGGAAAAAAATTCGAAATCTGAACAAATTTTAAGAAATTTTTTTGTGACATCTAAAAAATATCGCAGGTTTTAAGAAAATGTACGGACCAATTCAAACAAATGTTTATATAACGTATAATAATATTTGTGTGATTCAGAAAAATGTAGCATTTCAATAATGTTCATGAGTTTCAAAAAATGTGTTCATGACATTTTCAAACAAAAATGTGTGTACAATGTAAAGAAAAAGTGTGCGTGTTGTAAAAAATTGTGTCTTACATTTAACAGAATATACTTGGCATGTGTTTGAAAAAAATGTCTACATATTTAAAAATGTTGAACCATGCAGAAGAGTTCGTTTGGTTTTATAAAATGTTTATTGTCATTAAGAAAATGTAAACATGCATTTGAAAATAATATAACCATGTATTCAAAAAAAAGAAAACATTTAATTTAAAAATATACATAATGTATATGAAAGTATCAAAAGTTTATCAAAACATATTTTATGTGTGCGTTAAAAATGTACATTGCATATGAAGAAAAAATGGACATGAGTAAAAAAAGAGAAAAGAAATAAGAAAGAAAAAAGAAAAAAAAAGAAAATCCAGAGCAGTGCGCGCGCGCGCGAGCGACAACGTTAATGGGCCGTCCTAATTCAGCAAATACCGGCAAGTCCTCTCAAGGTTTAAAATAGACCGGGATATGAGAGTTTGGTGTGCTAATTTCAGGGATTGAGAATTCAGGATTTGATTTAGCTTTCGCCGACAATTTCAAGGTTTGTTTTGGACTTTTTCCAACGGGATATGCCTCCAGTGGTTCCAGCCGAGCGCGCCAGGAGCAGCTCCCGTGACAAGTCATGTGCTGTGGGCTCAAAACAGTGTCCAGCCGTGCCGTGTGTTTCATGTGCGCCTAAAAAGTACTCTGTGTTTCATGGGGATGGTACTGTCCGCCCACTATACTAGTTTGTGTTTTTGCTCGTCTAAGATGGATCAGTACATGTTGACATACCAGTGGTGTTGGTTAGCCGTGTACGCGACAGTAGGTTGTGTCAGTGGTTCTACGCCTAAGCAGATGCATATGTCTTGTGTCGTGGCGAGCATAAAGCATATTCAGTAAAACATCGCCACACAGTTCTTGCTCGGTGAAATAATCTGGTTATGTCATAAGGAATGCATGCTCACGACCAAGTGGTTGTCTCCCATTTCAGTGGCAGAATCTCTCAGCGGCTCGTTCTGAAGGTGGGAGTGCTCGTTCAGTGGTCTCGGAAATGCACGACACGGCATAGGGGGCACCTTAAAGAACCGTAAAAATTACAATTGGAACGGGGGTTTTATTTGCAGGAACCAGTGCCCCGTGTAATCGGAAATGTACGACACGGGGGCCACCTTGAAGAACCGTCAAAATTAAGATTGGAACCGGGGTATTCTTTGCGACGAACCGATGCCCTGCATACTAGAAAATGTACGACATGACACAGGGGCCACCTTGAAGAACCGTCGAAATCCAATTTGGAACCGGGATTTTCTTTGCGAGGAACCGACGCCCTGCCTTCTCGGAAATGTATGACACGGCATGGGGGCCACCTTTAAGAACCGTTGAAATTAAAATTGGAACCGGGAATTCCTTTGCGAAGAACCGACACCCTGCCTACTCAGAAATGTACGAAATGGCATGGGGCCACCTTGAAGAACCGTCAAGAACCTTAGCTCGACATAACAGCGGAATCGAGGCGATCCGAATGATGAACAACCTGTATAACGGCGGAACTGAGGGGATCCGAATGATGATGAACCGATCTAACGGCGGAACCGAGGCGATCGGAATGATGAACAACCGATGTAATGGCGGAACCGAGGGGATCTGAATGATGATGAACCGATCTAACGGCGGAACCGAGGCGATCTGAATGATGAACAACCGATGTAACGGCGGAACCGAGGGGATCCGAATGATGAAGAACCGATGTAACAGCAGAACCGAGGGGGTCTGAATGATGAAAAACCAGTGTAACGGCGGAACCGAAGGGATCCGGAAGACCAATAAAAGGGTTGGTAGCTTGATCGTCATCGCGGAACCGGAGGATAAAAATGTGAAGCCCCGTTCAATGAGACGATGGAACCGACACGTCATGAAATGAGGGTTGTGCAGAAAAAAATCTAGGGCTTTTTAACACATGCTATTATTAATCCTCTCAGGCCATGAATTTGTCTTTTTTGTAGTTCACATTTTAAGGTGTTTCATCCTAAAAATTTACGTGCATACACATAACATCCTTGTTTATTTGCACAATAAACTTCCGATTTTTTAAACCGGAAGTTTTAATTTTAGTATTATTTGCACAATAAACATCCTTGTTTTTGGGCACTTCATTTGTAGGTTGGCATTTAGTATAATAGAAAAAATAGACGCAACATTTATATGGCTTTACGTTTAGTGTGGGTTAGAGGAATGGATGCTCGTGCCTCTTCTTGTTGGACACACGTGCAGCCGGTGGAGCCCATGTGAACACCGTGGGGTATGCAGGGTGCACTCTAAGGTACAGTTGGTGTCACGTTTTTTTTTTTAGAAAAGGAGGATGACCCCCGGCCTCTGCATCTGGGAGATGCATACAGCCACTTTATTGATTATTCTCGAGGACCTTACAAAGTATTACAACAATATGCCTGAATCCGCCATCTTGGCAACATATGCCACTACTCCTATCCATATGATGAAGGGGTGCTACCTGGGCCACATACCCGGTCTACTCACCTAAACCTATCATCAAAAGCCAGAAGCTCCAGCCTAGCCACATACCGGGTCTGGGGCATAAACTGGTCTGACGCACTCACATGTGTCGTCGCCGCCATCTTTCACAGGTCCGTCTTCAGAGCAGATATTGAGGCTTCTACCTTGTCAGGCCACTCCGTCATCGACGCCACCTTGACACCAAACAACTACCTCCACCTGCGCGAGTCCATCCCCGCGCATCGGGCGCCGAGTCTCTACTGCACCACGCCGCCGAGATTCGCCGTCATCAATGTGAAGGATGAAGTACCGCTCCACCAATAAGGCACCCGCTGGTCCCTCGATCCCGTGTACGCCTCCAAGAATGACGCCCCCAAGGAGGAAACGACACCAACGCGTCGCCGTCATCCGATCAACTGATCTAGGGTTTCCCCCGGAGGTAGCGGATAGAGGTCTAGAGCTTCTCCACGGCGATGCCTTCAAGAAGGTAATGACACCACAGGGTGCCACCAACGCCGGTCTTGGCAACAAGCCGAGCACAAGGTTTTCACCCGGATCCGCTCGAAGAACCTCCATCACGTATTGTGCGCACGGGTCGCCGCCGATCTGAGCCGCCGCACATCGAGCAAGCCGCACCGGGCAGATCGGATCTGTCCGGAGGGCAAACCACACATGGCGCCGACCCAACCACCAGGCCCTCCGTACCGCCACCGCCGATCCGAGGACAGATGGTCCGCCATTGCAGATCCGGCCACCACCGCCGAACGCAGCCAAGGCCGCTGCCCGACGCAGGGCCGGCCGCCGCAACCGCCACCACCACCGCCCTAGGACGAGGCCGCCGCCGCGCTGCCGCCGGTCAGGGCAGGCCCGCCACGCCACAGAGGCCAGATCGGCCGTGCCACCTCACGCC
>NC_041385.1:808977550-808983947 GCF_002162155.2 Triticum dicoccoides
CTGGTCATGGATCACAGTTGGTGTCACGTACATGGCATGATACAGTGCAAGTCATGTAGAGAAAAACATGAATAGGTTCTACATCCGGTGTCTTCAGGTCCAGTCGAACGGGGCATCTGGATCCGTCGCCTAGCTCAACCGAACCTCTACATACACTCATGGCAGTAGGATGTCAGTTGAACCACATGAATAGGTTCATCACGTGGGTGCAAAACGGCCCCGTAACGTGTCCAGTTGAACGTAGAACCTGCACTATTCTTTTTCAGGTCGTGGAACCGCTGCTAGACAAGCTCGTGATAAGATTCAAACGAACGCGTGGACCAGGGTCACCCCGACGCAGCTTTTGACAGCACTATCGCAGAAAGCTGTCAGTACGTGGACTGCCATGCGCCTTCAATAATTCGTCAAATGGGTTGGATAAGGTACTGCAACAAGCAAGCAGTTCGAATCGCGAAGCAGACGCCAACGGTTCTGATAGCTATTACTGGAGCAAGCTATCCAACTTATCCAACAACATATCCAACATATCCAACAGAAGTTATCCAACACAAGTTATCCAATAACAAGTTATTCAACACATATCCAACAACATATGAAACATAAAAGAAGCAGAAGGAGAAGAGTAGACTCCATGAACGCAAGCTCCTCATCTAAAGCAAATCTGCAAATTGAAAAAGAAAAAAGTTAGAAGAAGAAGAAGAAGAAGAAGAAGAAGAAGAAGACTAGCTAGAAGAAGAAAAAGAAAAAAAAGTAAGGTTATTATGTCATTTTTGAGGAAAATAAGCTAAGTCTATGTCATTTTGGAGCTAAACCTAGGTTATTATGCCATTTTTTACCCAAGTGAGCTCATTATGTCATAAATGAACTAGCTAAACTAAGTATAGATCATTATTGAGTTATCCTTGGTAGTTATGCCACTTTATTGCTAACTAAGAATGTCAAGTCATTTTCACTACTGGAAACAGGGAATTTGCCGTCCGCCTTTTCTTTGCCGTCCGCTTGGGGACGGCAAGGAGGGTCTTTGCCATCTGCTTCCGAAAAGCAGACGGCAAAGAAGAGGCAGACGACAAATTACCAGATTGCCATCAGCCACTTCCAGACGGCAAAGAGCTCAGCTGGGCCCCACTAGACGTGGGTCAAATGGACGTGTTGGATGCCGTCCGCTTTATCTTTGCCGTCCGCCGTATGGATCTTTGCCGTCCGCTGGCGGACGGCAAAGAGAAAGCACACCACGCGGATCGATGATGTGGCATCATCAGATCGCACGGCAGTGGCGGAGCTTGGCCCAGAAATCTGGGCAGGCCGGCTGTAGAAAATTACTCTAGGGGTTGTGTTTCATTGGCCAAAAATACGTATATACTGCAGGAAAATCGTATGGGCTAGGCGGGCCACGGCCAATTCGGCCTTGCCGTAGCTCCGCCAGTGTCGCACGGGCAGCCAACCCATGGACGGCGCGCAGCTCACCCTGAAGCCCCACCCCACCACGTTCTTTCTCTTGGCCCATAACTCTCTCTCTCCTTTATCCTGCCCCACCCCCACTCACTCTGGTATATCTCTCTCTATCTCTCATATCTCTCTGTATGACGAACAAACGAACAAACGACGCCGGCCGCTCAATTTGGCATAGGAGGGAACCGCGAGCTTGTGCTCAATCGAGCTCCTCCGGCCGTGCACCCGAGATCGCCGCCACCGGCGGCCCCGACACCGTCACCCGTCGCCTCAGGCCCCATCACCCGCGGCCATGGCGCCACGGCGCCCTCCAGACCCCTCGCCAGACTCCGCCTCTCTGCCTATCGCCGTTCCCCGCCGCGGTCGCTCCTCGCCGTTCACCACCGCGGGCTCCCCTTGCCCGACCCCGTCGTTCCCCGCCGCGGGCTCCCCTCGCCCGAACCCGTTCCATGCCGCGGGCTCCCCTCGCTCGACCCCGCCGTTCCCTATCGTGGCCTCCCATCGCCCGACCCCGCCGCGGCCGAGTCTCCCCAGCCTCATCCTCTCGGCCACTCGACGGACCCCGCCGCGGCCATCCCTCGCCGGTCCCGATCGAGGCCGCCGCTCGCCAGACCCCGCTTGGTCGTCCCTCGCTGGAACCCGTCATGTCTGAGCCTCCCCGAGCGCTAGAACTCCTCTGGTTGTGGCAGCAGTTGCCGGAGTTGGCAGGTCCGACGACCACCGACGCTCACCGGAGCTGCAGCCGACCTCGGAACGTTTTCGCTCATGTCATTTTTTTATATAAAAAAACTCTTTGCCGTCTGTAGTTTCCTCTGGATGACGGCAAAGAAAACGTTAAGAGAGCGGACGGCAAAGGCTACCGTTAGCCACCTAACGGACTAACAGGGGTTATTTTGCCGTCCCCCCTCTTTGCCGTCCGCCACAGACGGCAAAGGACTCATTGCCGTCCGCCTCAAAAAGCGGACGGCAAAGAAGCTGTTTGCCGACCCTTTCTTTGCCGTCCACTTTTGCCGTCCGTGGCGGACGACAAAGACCTTTGCCGTCCGCCACTCGTGCCTTTGCCGTCCACCGTGGCAGACGACAAAGTAGCTGATTCCTGTAGTGTTTGGAGGAAAAAATGCTAAGTATAGGTCATTTTATAGCTATCCTAGGTAAAATATGTCATTTTGGTCCTAAGTAAGGTTATTATGTCATTTTCGAGGAAAAAAGCTAAGTATAGGTCATTTTAGAGCTAAACCAAGGTTATCATGCCATTTTTTTTACCTAAGTAAGCTAATTATGTCATAAATGAACTAGGAAAGCTAAGTATAGATCATTATTGAGTTATCCTTGGTAGTTACGCCTGTTTTAGCTAACTAAGCATATTAAGTCATTTAGGAGGAAAAAAATGCTAAGTATAGGTCATCTTATAGCTATCCTAGGTAAAGTATGTCAGTTTGGAGCTAAGTAAGGTTATGATGTCACTTGGGAAAACTTACCATCAGCACGGAGGTGAAGGACCGGTTGGGTGTGCGCTAGTGTCAGTCGGAGAAGGACCGGTCGGGGTTGCACAATTACGAGACGAAGAAGGGTCGGTCGATGCTTGTCGGGAGGCATGCTGCACCAAAGATTATTTGCAATGTCCCGTTAGCATGATGCAACTGAAATGTGAATACTAGTAACTAATGAAACTCATCGTGTCTGCTATACCAATCTGGGGCATCGGCGGAGGGGTCTAACCATTTTTATCGCACACGGACTGCACATTTTGTTTTCACGAGTCAGTCATATTAGTTAGTAATGAAACGAACAATACATGCATGATTTTTCTAATATGCAGGAGAAACTTACCACGAGGAGCTCGTATAGGGCCCGGTGACCCGCGTGCTCCTGGTTCTCCTCCTCCTCCACAATCCTAGCCGTCCTCTCCTCTAACTCCTTCTCCCTCTGCGCCGCCTGCCTATTTGTCTCCGCCAGAAGCTCTTGGGCACTAGCCCTGACGACGACCTCCATTGGCCATGGACGAGGACTCATCTCAGGAAGAGAGATCGTCTGGTGCTTCTTGATCTCCCGGAGAGTTCTACGACACCGTATCAGTCCATCCCCAATGGTTGCCAAGCCTTATTTCCTCCCTTCACCAGATGGCATCACAAGCACTGGATCAAAAGCACTCTGGCTCGAGTTGAAGTCATCCCCTTTTATCGCCTTCCCAAAGTCTCGGTACCTCACAACCATGTTGTGGTAGGAGATGTTGGTGAAGCCCTCTGGATGATCGAGGTCAGACTTAGAGAATGCCTTGGCCTTCTTGAATGGGGCACTATGGGCCATCGCATAGAGGTCGTACAGTGGTGGCACTTACTTCTTGTGGTGTTTCGCCGAAAAGAGAGGAACAACATATTAGTTAAGTGCTCAAGCTAGCATGAAGAATAAAATTGCATGAATTGTTAAGGGCTCAAACCACATACCCAGTGATCCCCGTACTCAAACAGGTTGGAGCTCCCTTGATGGTGTGGCACACCTCGCATTTGGCAGGCTTATCCCTAGCCTTGTTGTGTTCGGCTAGCCATTGGGAAGAGCACCACTCATCCACCAACACCTCCCAAAAGTCCATCTTATCCGCACACCATCTCGGGGGCACCTAAGGTTGGCAACGAGAAATTTCAGCACTACACCTACGAATAGGTAACTAAGTACAAGGCCTTAAGAATAGGTAAATACCTGCATGTACTTCTCCTTACTCAGATACTTGCCACGGCACTTCGTCTTGGCCCTCCTAATGTTAGTTGAGGCGTAGTAGTCTCGAACAGCCTGCACCCTAGCCTCATGTCGTAAGTTCTGAAGTAGGCGCTTGCACTCGGCTTCGAGAACCCTAGCCTCCTCCTCCTTGTGTTACTCAGTACACCTGTAGAAGGCCTGCAATCGGACAAGACAACACTACTTAGTACAATCACTAGGTACTGTTGATTTTTAATTCTGTAAAGGGAAAATTACCCAAAACCGCCACCTCACAATGTCGGCCACCGTCTCGCACAAGACACCGTCGACCCTCTCCTCCGGCAGGGCCGCGGCAGCAACATACAACTCCTAGCTCAGTGCTAGCTATGGAAACTGACCCTCACCGGGCAACGTGACCCACCCCGGGAAGTGGTGCCGGCAGAGCACACCAAGGACCTGGTTGGGCCTGCGGACACCATCGACGTGTATCCAACCCCTGCAATATGACAATGCCAACACATTAGATATTAATTTGAAGAAACATTAAGGACAAAGGCTAAAAAAGAGTAAATGCACTTACTTCTCCCCGTTAGGCTGAATCAACCACCTCTGATCGCTGGTCGTCGGCATGGACGGGAGCTTCGTACCACCATGCTGGTAGACCTTCTTGCCTTGCTCAACCAGCTCGCCCTCGCTAAAACTATCGACAGACCAGGTCTCCTAGCCATCAGCATGGCCAAAGTCTCCGAAGTCACGTGGGATGAAGACTCAGGGACCCGAGTCGCCTGGGACGAAGACTCTGGGACTTGAGTCTCCTGGACGAAGGCTCTGGGGCACGAGTCTCCTGGGACTAAGGCTCGTCGACCCGAGGCTCATCGGCCAAAGGCTCGTGGACCGGAGTCCGAGACGGGTCCACTTGAGACGGAGCACTACGGTGGTCCGAAGAATCAGTTGGGGGTGGCGGCGAGGAAGGCACAGTAGCCTTCCTACCTCTCCCGCCGCCACGTCCACCTCTAGCAGCCCTCTTTGGCTTCCCCCGACCTCTCCCGGCCGAAGAAGAAGCGCCCGCCAGTGTCTGGATACTGTCATCCAGCGCTCTCCGAAGGTGCTAGGGTGGAATAATAACACCCCTCCCAGCACGCGCCGAGGAAGGAGCCTCAGAGCGCTCTCAACCCGCGCCCACCATCTATCAACACCTGCAATGACAAAGAGTAAACGAAATTAGTACAACATAAACATAATAAAATATTTCGTGGGTGAAAACAACACCTAAAAATTAACTAACTAAGTAAGTAAGTAACCTTAAAAAATAACTAACTGACTAATTAAAGTCTTTTTGTTAAGGCCAGAAATGGTCTTTAATAGGTTAAAACTATTTTAGTGTTTCAAAAATATTTGAGAAAATTTAGGGAAGCTCATTGGACATATATTGTCCATACATAAGAGTTTCAACATATGGTCATGTTCAAAATATTGGTCAAATCCATCAAAAACCCCTTTTCTGATATTTCAAGTTGTTGGAATGTTTACAAAGGAAATATTCACTATAAATTCCAAGAAAATTCTAGCATGTCAAAAATGCCATATTTGGTTACCTTGCCAAGTATCATCTCTTGGAGAACAAGATGACATCACCAGAACCCCTCAAAATCATTTATGTCTATCGCCAAACATGTCAAATTATCAGGTCCCAAAAAATTAAAGTAAAGGGATTGATTCTTTCTTTGTGTGAAGTCAAATTGAAGATAAATATTGTAGCATTGTCAGGTCCCAACAAGCAGGAGCTAGGTGCTTAAGATCACCCTGCCAACTAATTGACAAATGATGACTAAACCTACCTTTTCTTTTTCTTTTCCGATTTTCAAGAAAGAAAAGAAAAGGGATGCACATGCATCCTAATCCTAATCATTTACATGGTTGTTTTCTAGGAGTAGTAATTAGTAAAACCAAAACTAGATTGGTAATTATATACTTCTATTCTACTGGTTAACAGAACTAACCTAACTATCCTACAAACTAATTAACCTAACTAACCTAACTAACCGAGTCTAAAGATAACTAACCTAACTAACCTAGAAAATCAAACTAACCTAACTAACAGTACTAACTAACCTAATTAGTAGCAGTAGAAAAAAAAGAAACCAGCAGTTCTAACTAACCTAATTACTAGCAGTTCTAACTAACCTAATTACTAGCAGTAGAAAAAAAGAAATAAAGCAGGGGGGGAGCTCACCGGAGTGGGTCGGCGGGGCAC
>NC_041385.1:808984272-809005733 GCF_002162155.2 Triticum dicoccoides
GGGGGGGCGAGGGGAAACGACCGTTAGGTTGGCTATTCTCTTTGCCGTCCGTTGGCGGACGGCAAAGAGGCTCTGCCGTCAGCTAGTAGACGGCAAAGAAAGTGACCGTTAGGTGGTCCTCAGTGGTGGGCCACCCTCCCTATTTGCCGTCTGCTAGCGGACGACAAAGCTTCTATGCCTTCAGCTAGCAGACGGCAAAGAACTGGCTGGCGACAAACACACTCTTTGCCGTCGGCTCTCTCTTTGCTGTCAGCTTTTTGTACGCTGATGGCAAAGACCTCCTTTGCCGCCAGCTAGCTGACGGCGAAGAACTGCTAACAGCAAAGATCCTTATTCCAGTAGTGAAGATCTCATTGAGCATCAGTAGAAATATTTTGGAGATGGACTTCTTTGATTTGATCATGTTTCCTCGTTTTATTCATGGTTGATTTGAGAACATAGTTTATTTGCTTTTTATTTGAATTTTAACTGTTATTCTAATGTGGATTATTGTTGTATTGTGCAATGTTAAAACTTTGATTTATATTGGTTGTCAAATTATAGATCATATCGAGTTGACATGCAAATTTTTATGAGAAATGGAGTGATAATTGTTTATTTATGCACTGGTTTTACAGTACTTGCGTTGTTCAAACTCAAACTCGCTCTGTACCCATAAGACGTGTTTACGATGTGAACTTTTATGGTATCTGCTAGAGTTGCCGTTAGTTGTTGATAAAAAATTCCATGTATGAAAATTGATGATTTGCCCGAGAATAAGTGAAGAGAAAGAGTAAACTTGTATTTCCTTCGTTTGTGTTTATGAGCCCCGTTGTATTCTGGGTCAAACATTCACGATAGATTCGAATAGCAATATATGTATTGCAGAGTGAAGTGCACTGTAGGTCCTCGAACTATTTCAGGGATGTCACGTAGGTCCTCGAACTATGAAAATTGTCATCCAAGTCTTCAAAGTGCAGTAACTGTGTCATTCGGGTCCAAAATCTCCCTGACCCCCTCTAACCGGCCAGCTGGCGGCGTTAAACATGAACAATGAAATAGTGAACAGTGAACAGTAAAACAGCGTTAAGTTCCGAGCATCATTTCTGCACGTGATGAACAGTGTACGATGAACAGTAAAATAAAAAAAATTCTGAAAACCTTTGACATCGAAGATACCCAGGTGTATGAACATTAAAATGTTCATTAATTCAGAAAAATGTTCACCAATGATGAATTTGGAAAAAATATTCGCGACTTTAAAAAATGTTCGTGAATGATGAATTTGGAAAAAATATTCACGACTTTAATTAAAATGTTCGTACCTTTAAAGAAATGTTCGTGAACGATGAATTTGGAAAAATATTCATGAATTTTAAAAAATATTCATGAATTTTAGAAAAATATTCATGAATTTTAGAAAATATTCACGACTTTAAGAAAATGTTCCCGAACGATGAATTTGGAAAAACTATTCGTGAATTTTAAAAAATGTTCACTAACATTTTTTAAAGTCAAATATATTTGTGGTTCGCGAACATTTTTTTAATGTCGCGAACATTTTTTCCATGCCTGCGAACAATATTTGTGGTTCGCGAACATATTTTCAAATTTATTGTTTGTGAACATTCTTCTAAAGTTGAGAATAACTTTTCCATATTCGCGAACATTTTTTTAATTAGTGAGCATTTTTACTGTTCACGCACCAGGGTATCTTCAATGCCAAAGAATTTCAGATTTTTTTGATTTTTACTGTTCATCACGTACAAAAATGATGTTGGAACTGGAACGCTATTTTACTGTTCAGTGTTCACGGTTAACGGCGCCAGCTGGCTAGTTAGAGGGGGTTAGGGAGATTTTGGACCTGAATGATACACTTATTGCAGTTTGAGGACCTGGATGACGATTTTCATAGTTCGAGGACCTACATGACACCCCTGAAATAGTTTGAGGACCTACATTGCACTTCACTCTGTATTGCATGTAGTAAAAATAATGTGACTGGAAACTTATTTCAAACATGAATCCAACAATATAATTTTTGTGGCATATAACTTATATTTTGCTAGTTAGATTGTGGTTAAATTTTTACCAAAAATACGAGGGTACTAATAACCAGGATGGAGGTTGTATGTAAATTAGCCAACAAACCTTCCGCAAGTTTCGACCTGAAAATAGAGAGCAAGCACATTTATTCCTTCATCTTGTATTTGTTGATAGCTTAGGCACAACCTATATCTGAGTAGTTCGTGAAAGTTGTTGGTTGATGACATGGATGCCCATTCACATGGTATCTCCTCCAATGTTCAGTCTTCCGTTGAATTTTCATGTATTTTTATTTTATCATGAAAATCTTATAAATCTATAAACTAAATAGGGGATGTCCACGTATTTGTAGAGTAATACTAAAAAAATATAAATTTATTAAGGAAAACATAATTGATTTTTCAAGGGAATACATGCATTTTTTTAGGGAGAATACATGCATTTTCAATGTATCAAGGATCAATCTCAAGACTAAATCACCATCCATGTGCGGTATAAACCTCTGTCATAGCTCCACGTGCATATAAAATTTTAAATATTTTTTCGATTTAACAAATTGATGCAAGCGCACAGGAGAACTAAGTCTTGTATTTTTTTTTTACTGTTGTTGTACTGAGACCCCTTCCGATGCATCTATTCCGCTGCATTCCATGTAATTAAACGTTTCTGAACTACTGGTAGGTGACCATCTAATAATTCTACATAATCATGTGGTAAATGCAAGGTGCGCCTGTTCCACTTTTCAGCCCCTATATAACGAGCACTGATGGAGCAGCTAGCATACATGAGACATGATATTTTCCAAGAGTTAATCAGTTAGCAACAAGCCAGTTCATCGGCCATCGTAGGAATGAGAGGAGTCAGGACCAGGTCTATAAGACTGACAGACAAGCTCAGGATTCAAATTCCAGCAAGATGAAACTTCCCAGAGCGATGGTAGAGGTCTTTTGTTTGGACGGGGTAAAGGGCACTGACTGGTCTGAGTGCCTTTAGATTGTTCCACACACCCTTTTTTCCCTTCGCCTGTGTAGACGTAGTGGTCGAAGTCATTTTTTTTGCGGGCAATTCAGAGAGCTTTATTAAAAGAAAGCACTCCTAGGACAATCAGCCAACAGGCTGGTCACTAGAAAGCTTGGAGTATTTTCAAGCCAGCATTCGGTCACATCCTAAGTGCAAGCACGTTTAGCACAAAGATGAGCCGGAATGTTTGCTGACCTGATTACATGATGAATATCAAACAGGATAAAATCCCTAGCTAGCTCTCCAATTTCATCTAAGATAGGAGCCACAATCGAACGAGAATTGTGGCGAGTGTTCTAGAGTGAAACATATTCCAGACAATCAGTCTCCATTATCACGTGCGTAAAACCTCTCAGCTTGGCGAGCTTGACACCATCTCGGATAAAAGAAGCTTCCATAACGAACGGTCCAAGATGTCTGGGTAGGGTTTGCACCACGCCGCGAGTAGGGCAGTGTCCGAACGAGCAACACCACCACCTCCTCCTCGGTCGTCGGCAAAATTCAGCGCACCATCTGCAGATATCTTGATTACGCCTTGTTCCAGAGGCCTCCAGCAATGTCCCGGAAGCATCAACGGCGTAGTTCTGGGTAGCTCAAGAATCGCCATGGCTTCTTTGGTCCTTCTTGCTGCATTCACAGGATCCAGAGCGTCTTCACCGTGCTTCACTCAGTTCCGCGAGTGCCAAATACTCCACATTACCGTAATAATGATGGCTCGATCTCTGTCAGTGAACCATTGATCACATAAGATATCCCTGGCCCAAGTGGCAGGGTGTAGTCGCGGGAGACTGATCTCAAACCACGCCTTAGCTTCGTCCCAAAATTTGGATGAATGTGAGCAGTGAATCAAAGCATGTTTTAGGTCTTCTCCCATCGCAAGACAGATTTTACATCTGTCAATTTTTGCTATGTGTCGTCTCTTCAGGGTGCACTTATCGGGAAGAATTCCACGAAGGACCCTCCACCAGAATACACGCACTTTGGGAACAACGTTGTGCTTCCATAAGGCATTCCACATCTGTTTATCATCCTCTGAGGCGCCGGTAGCCGATCCTTCCTCGAGAGATAAACACTCTTTCTGAGTCACTAGAATACGGTACGCCGATTTAACAATGTAGTTGCCTGACTTCTCAAAAGCCCAAGCTAGAGAGTCCTCACCTCCATTCATACTGATAGGAATATTGAGGATCGCCTCCGCATCAGGTGCAATGAACGAGTTGTTGCCTCCACATACCAATGTATGCATCTATCAAATCCGCAACTCTGTTTACATTGGTATTGGCTGGCTTCAACAAGGGCTTCATGGAAATAGTGCCTGGTATCCATTTGTCATTCCATGCTGAGACAGAGGTACCAAACAAATTCATTTTATTAAGCCAGCATCAAGAACCTCTCTTTCCGCAATTATTGCCCAACCGGGGTATCTACATCAGGGAAGTATCTACATTTCAATACTCTTGCACACAAAGAGTCAGGTTTTGTCAAAAAAACGCAACCCATGTTTTCCAAGTAGTGCAAGATTAAACAGATGCAAATCTCGGAATCCGATGACTCCCTTACGTTTTGGTGTTGCAAGTTCTTGCCAGGATACCCAGTGCATTGACTTCTTATCCAGAGAGCTGCTCCAAAAATATTTCACCATAGGAGAAGCCAGACTCTTACATACCTTTTTGGTGCATAAAAATGTACCGATCGGGTACGTCGGAATTGCTTGCACAACAGATTTCAGCAATGTTTCTCTGCCCCCACATGCTAGAAGCTTCTCCGACCACCCTTGTATCTTTCCTTTGGCCTTCTCACTGATGTATTCAAAGGTGCCACTAGTCATACGCCCCACTGCAGTAGGGAGGCCAAGGCATCTCTCATTGAAAGCATCTACATGTATGTCCAGTATCCCCTTAAGAGAATTTTTCAAAGCTTCAGGTGTGTTAGTACTAAAGAATATAGCACTCTTATCTCCATTCACACTTTGTCCCGAAACAGTCCCATAAATCTGCAGAATCGCATTAAGACGAATTGCACTATCTTCATTTGCACTGATAAAAATCAAGCTATCGCCAGCAAACAGAAGATGGCTCACCCATTCTTATCCCCCTATCAATGTATCCCACATTATGGAATATCAGTAATGAGGAAAAGCCTTGCGCACAAAGAAGGAATAAGTATGGTGAGATCGGATCGCCTTGCGAGTGCCCTTTGGAGGGGGTGAAGTGTGGTAAAAGCTCTCCGTTCACTCTGACAGAAAACCTGACTTAAGTAACACATTTCATAATTAGCCTAACAAAGCTCATACAATACCCCAACTTCAGCAGGATGGCCTCAAAATAATGCCATTCGACGCGGTCGTAGGCCTTCATCATGTCTAGTTTGACAGCACAAGAAAAATTCTTCCCTTTCTTCCTACGCTTCATAATATGAGCAGTCTCATAAGTAACCAGCACGTTGTCGGTGATAAGACGCCCCGGTACGAACGCACTTTGCTCTTCACTAATTACCTCATCCAGATCATCTCTCATACAGCTAGTGACGGCCTTTGATACAATTTTGTATAACACCGGGCAGAGATCAATTGAACGGTACTGCATATTAGACTGAGGGTGCCGTACCTTGGGTATGAGCGTGATCGATGTATCATTGAGACCCGCAGGTAATTCACCACCATTGAGGAAATCAAGGACAGCTTGGGTCACATCATCACCGACGAGTGCCCAATGTCGTTGATAAAAGCCGGCTGTGTAACCATCCACTCCAGGGGCCTTTGAAGGATCCATCTGAAATAGGGCTTTACGTACCTCTGCCGGTGTAAAAGGTTTTTCAATTTCCCTGTTCATCTCCTCAGAGACCTTGACAGGAACAAAATGTAGCTGCCCACTAGGATCAATTAAGCCTTGGGACTCATACAGACTTTGATAGAAGGACTGCACTTCTATCTTGTCTTCTCTTTCATCCGTACATACAGAACCATCTAGCCATCGAAGACCATGAATTTTGTTGACACGTTCCTGTTGTGCGGTCTGGGCATGGAAATATCCTGTATTACGATCACCATCTCGAAGCCAAGGAACGCGTGAGCGCTGGCGAGCCCAAATCTCTTCCTGGTGTAGCGCTTCCCGCAGCTTCTGCGCAATGTTCCTCCCTTCATCAGTAGGGCCTCGACCAACTGACAATCGTCGAAGCTTATCAAGCTTTTTCTGTAATTGTCGTACAGTACGTGTTACGCACCCAAATTCCTTTGCTCCCCAAGGTTCAAGCACCCCCAGAAGATGTTTCAGAGAATCAGCGAGGCCTTGAAGGCCTGGGGAACGTTGTCGACTCCTCCATGTGTCAGTCACCAGGCGATCATAATCAACATGTGTTTGCCAAACATTCTCATATCTGAATTGTTTGGCTGGCCTAGACCGAAAGGAGTTGGACGAACGAATTTCAGCAACAACGTAACAATGATCAGATTCTATAGAACTGAGATATCGCACTCTGATATGTTGAAATCTTTGCCTGAATTCCTCATTAGCAAAGGCCCTATCGATCCTTGCTTTTACGTTAGCCTCTCCAGACTGTTGGTTGTCCCAAGTATAAGCAGTACCAGAACAACCCATGTCTTGGAAGGAAATCTCATCAGTGACTTCTCGAAATGCTCTCATTTTTGCCTCTGGCCGTGCTGTTCTACTAAAGTGCTCACACGCATAGAGCGTTTCACTAAAGTCCCCCATACAAAGCGATGCCGAATGCGGCAGAGCATGCAACGTGCGTAGGAACCGCCAGCTGTGATGTCGTTCTGTAGCTCTTGGCGCTCCATAAAAACCGGTAAACCTCCATACCGGCGTGTTCATATCTTTATTCTGCACCACGACAACAATATGACGGGTGCTATAATTCTTAAGTTCAACATTAACATCTTTAGCCCAAAAAAGGCCAATCCCACCACTTAAACCAACACTATCTACTTCAAAACAGCCTCCAAAACCTAGAGTATGCTGCAGATCCTCCGCTCTTTTACCTCTAATCATCGTTTCCATAACAAAGACAAGAGAGGGGCCTTCTACCTTCACTATGCTGCGAAGCTCTCGAACTGCCTCGGGGTTCCCAAGCCCCCCGCAGTTCCAGCTAATACAACTAATTGCGACGGGCAGGACCGCGATACGGTCTCTACCGAATTGTCAGGTGTCGGCTTCTTCTTTTTAGGATCTCGCTCAAACTCAGTGTCATCCTCCTTAGTCCCGTTTGGGTCCTTTTCTTGCCCATCATGCTCAAGAGCAGTGAGCATAAGTAAGTTTTTTGGCTTATACACTTGAGTTGGAGCGTCCTTACGCTTATTTTGCGATCCATTGTTCTTCTCCTTGACCGGCGAAGTAACTTCCTCCCCAACGTCCCGCTTCGAGCTAGAGTTTTTCACCCCCTGATTGTTACTAGAATCGGAGTATTGGCCACGCGATGAATTCTCACTAGTCGCCGGCTTCCTGTACTCCCCTGGAGCCCGCAGTGATGACCCAAATGGCAGTTCACCTTTATCATTGCGAGTTCCTGGAGTTGGGCAATATAACTCAGAGTGCCCTAGACGCCCACATGAGAAGAAAAAATATGGAATTTGCTCGTAGTGGATGTTATAACGATCCACCGTCTTCCTCCTTGCTGAATCAATCAAGATCCACCTCCGCAATGGCTTGTCCACATCAATCGTAACCCTATCTCGGTGGTAGCCTCCCATATGATCAAAACTGGACATTTGAACGTGCTTATCAATTTGTTTTGCAATCGGAATAGCCCATGCATCGTCCCTTAAGTTGAAGGGCAAATTCAGAACCCTAGCCCACACTGCGAGCTGGTTGAACTTCACCTCATCTGGTCTCATGCAATCTTCAAACTCTGCCAAAATTACGGCGTTTTTGTTTATGTGCCACGGCGCTCCTGCCCAGACCCTATCTCTGTCCCTCTGGTTCTCAAATTTTGCCACAAACTTATTGATACCCACCGATTGGAGTTGGAGTCCTCTCGGGTTCCCCCACGCCAGACAGAGTGCATTGCTAATGGTTTGGATGTCGTATTGATTTATGTACAAATTCTTGTCTGCCACTTGCCACTTCGCCGGGCCATCTTTGATGCAATCATCAATCACCAAGCGCGTTGTCTCTTCCTCAGATATATCATGTTTTCCAAATGCCTCTTCAAGCTGAGATCTCTCCGATGTGGAGGCCTCGCCTCCCGACTCCTTCTGGGCGCCGCCGGCAGGAGCAGGTGTCGCCATCTGCCCTCCCCGTCGGACCTGAGCGCCCCGCCGATGAGCTCCGCAGGCGCCGGCTGTATTCCACGTCAAACCGTAGTCGCCGCCAGAGGTCCCTAGGTTTCGGGGAAAGACTACGCAAAAAAAAAAAAAAAACTGACACAATTGCAAGATACGGTCGAAGCCGATTATTATAACCTACCAGTTACCTCCAAGAGGAGAGATGCAGTTGTACAACTGTACAAGGAATATTAATATTATCATTTCCAGGGATTTTTTTACTACCCGCTACTAATCATTGGAGGGAAGTTCTAGTCAAATAATATTTTTGCCAACGAATGCAATATCCTAACAGCAATTTTATTTAATTTCATAAGGGACCGAGTGCAGATCTCACTCGTCTGCACAAATTAAAAAAGGAACAATTCAAGAGTATCTTAGAACTTATCTTAGTTATCCATTTCTTAGTGGAATCTTCATAGCGCTTTATTCCCATAACGCACAGTCTGGGCAGAACAATGAACCAAACTTTTTTTCCAGATATATAGTCACTCATCACACCGAACTTCGTTTCGTTTCATTTCATTTCACATAAACTGATAAACACACAAGAGTCATTCATTTACACACAAACGTGTTCAGCAAAGCCAAAGCAAACAAAGCGAGAGAAACTACCAGCCAACCAAAAGAGCCACAATTCTCTTCATCATCATGCTACAGACCACAAACTAAAATCATCGCTTGTTAATCCTAAGGGTAGTAGGTATACTCATTCTTTTATGTAATCTGTTGTCCTGCCTATTTATTCAATATTTAGTGAAGCTCCATTGCGCCAACTGCCACTTTGAATCCGTGCATTCGCTTCACAGTTAAGGGCTCCTTTGATTCAAAGGAATTCTATAGGATTTCTGGAGGATTGAAATCCTTAAGAATTTTTCCTATGTTGGTCCTTTGATTCATAGGATTGGATCCCATAGGAATTTTTCCTATGGAATCTTTTGTACTACATTGCATAGGAAATCTAACATCCACTCCAATCTCTTTTTACAATTCCTTTGCTTTTCCTGTGCCATCAAACACTCCATGCTAATTCTGTAGGATTCATGTGTGCATGCCACTCTAACCCTATACTTTTCCTATTCCTATGATTTGAAAATCCTGCGAATCAAAGAGGGCCTAAAATTCTCTTCTGCAGCGCAGATGATTACGAAAGAACGTGTGACTTCAAGGAAAAAACTGCAGCAAGCATTATTCCAAGAATCCGAGCTGAAACTAAACACCCGGAGACATGAATCCTCGTCGCACAGGGGTAACTCATTCACATCCTAGCAACCAACAGCAATACTTCAAACATACCGTCACACATGGCACTGAAAAAAAGGGTAACCAATGGATTCCTTCCGGTAGCAATCCAATCTCCAAACACAACGATCAAACGTTTAAGATAGCAGCGACGTAGCTAAACTATGGGCATCATCATTGGACTCGGGACCTTCAACAAACAAAAGTCATCTCCCGCTTTGGCTCCTGAAAGGATTTGCCAACCTGAAGACAGCCTGAGGCTTCTATTACTTGACTTGCTCCAGCATCCTTGTCCAAATAAAACAGCATCTACCACTCGCGTCAAACCACCCTGAAAACTCCTCATCATGACAACTAACACAAGACTTTTTCAAGGTAGATAAGAGGCCAGGGCATTCCAATGGGAGTAGGCATACTCATCCTTATCATAAGCATTTGGTCCCACCGTTTTTGACAGAACCTCACCCGAGGGCAGGGTGTTCTTACGATTTCATTAAGAAGAAGGGAGATGGCCGGCCCAGTTTATACGAAAAATTAGGCCGAACACCACAAAAACTACATGATTGATTGCAGGACAACATTGCCAAAACCCCAGCGATGATTACAGATAACCTAACCAAAACTAGACACCACCACCATCGCAAACAAATGACCGAGAGCCAAAAAACTAGGGTACAGATGAAGATGTTCTTCTGCGACATCTCCAAGAAAATGACACCTGTAGGCGTCAACGTCACTGGCACCAACCCCCACCAGGACCAAGCTTTCGCCCGGAGCGCTGCACAACACCACCCTACCGAACCTGTGGGAAGGTATCCGGCCATGCCAATAGCCGCCAATACGTAGGAGCAATCAACAAAGATGTAGTATCGGGGTGAACTCTTCGATGACGCCTCCATGGAGGAAAAAGACGACCATGGTCACCTTCGTCACCGGTAGTTACCCCCGCCGGACGAGCTAATCTCAACAACCCACCACATTGAAGACTATGTTATCAGAAAACATGAGTTTACATTTTTTTTGATAGAAAACATCATGCCTAGCGTAATCTTTTGACAAATAACACTGATCGGCGGATTAGACTCGTTTAAGCATGTTTATGACAGATGGGTCCAAATTTGTGCATACGTGGCGTAACGGCTCGGCCGGACATGGGGCCCACCTATGAGTGGGATCTTCTAATTCTCCTTTCTTTCACTGAAAAGTCCTATTACTTTCTCAATCCCCTTCCTCATGGTGGAAGGCACATGCGCTGCCACCCATGCCCGATCCGGACAGCCACCAACGGGCCTGACTGCACCGTCACTGCCGGTAAACCCAACGTTCCCTATAACTCCTCCCCCCTCCCTTTAGTCCTGCCTCCACCCGGATCGGCCCCAGGACGCAGCCGCCATAGATGCCGCCGCCACACTAGCGAGGCCTCGTTGCCCAGCCGATGGCCTTCTCCTTGGACACCGATGGCCCGCCGCTGGGATACTCGCTCGCCATGCCATTTGCCACCAAGAATCCAAGCTCGTTGTTGAGGAAACGTGGCCTATGAGCTGCATGCAGTCGGCCGACCTAGCAGGTCATGTTGGCTGCGTTCCAGCTGCGACCCCAAGCCCCCACGGCTTGCTGCGCTGCAGGCACCTTCCTCCTAGACCCGGATGGCGTGCCTCCTTGCTGGCGATGAGACCCATGGGCATCGTACTACTGCTTTGCTCTCTTGTGCTTGGGCATACCAAATCTGTGTACTTGATTCTTTTTTGGTTTTGACTAATGGGTGTCCCTGTAAAATTATAGGGACTGGTTTGCAAATGTAGACAAATCCCCCGCCTAACGTCGTCTCGGCCAAATAGTTACGCCACATCAGCAAGAGCAAAACTCGCCTGTCATAAACGTGCTTAAACAAGTCTAATCTAGTGGGCTCTTGCAATTAACTCCCCGTCGGCCAAAGCTTTCACCTAGAGTGCGTGATCCCTCCACCTCGATAAGACACTTGGGATGAGTTTAGCCACCAACACAACACCAAACTAGCCGAAGATAGCCTGGGTGTTAACGGTAGACCACGCAAACTGGAGCAGAAAGCTAGTTGCAACAACACCGCACATGCCACAACACCAGGAGCCAAGCCTTGGCAGAGATCACCACACCGCCTCAACCGAAACACGCCGGCGACGACACCGACCAAGTAGGCACACGCCGCCAGCCAAAGTACCCACTGCTAAGCCCAACCTCCACGGCCCAAAAATCGCGTTGTAGCAAACCCTGGCAGCCAATGGCGGATTTGGAAGGGGCTCAGATCCATGGCATCAAGTGAACCTCCAAGCGCCACCACGGCTGCCACACCGCCGGAGGAAGAGTACACCGTTCCCCGCCACAGCCAGGGACCGTCGTCTCGGCCGCTGCACGCATACCCGACTGAATCCGGGCGTCGTCGCCACCTCCGCCTCAGGCCACCGCGCGTGGGTGTCGCGTCGAGCGCAGCCTCCAAGCCAATGCGCGACCACCAACAACACTAATGCACAACCGATTGGGACCTGAACCCGCCGTATTTGGCTTGTCCTCGCACCGCCTACCCCATTTTTTGGTGATCGATGTGCTACCAGAGCAACCGTACTCCATCCGCACCATGCGCCAAGCGGCCCATATGCCCCATAAGCCACCGCTGCATCACCACAAAGCCACGGTCACCATGCCGCCGACAAGTGCCACCTCGCAATGAAGCCACAGTCACTATGCCACTAGCAGGTGCCCCTCACCCGATGGGCATGCAGGCCTGTGGAGCGCCCCATCACCACCTTCATAGGAGCCAGCACCGGCTCAGCCAACGGCACCTCGAGTAGTGGTGAGACAGCGGATAAACGCGGGGTAGGCGATGGTGCGAGTCAGAGTTCACCCCGTGTCGCCCTCCTCTGTCTCGGCGCGGGGTGGGGGGTGGGGGTGGGGGTGGAGGAGATGGTCCAGCCTATCGAATATGTAGTTCATACCGACCTCGTCTTACCTCTGCAAGACCAGATCACATTTTATCAAGACGAAGAGAGATGATCTAGTTTATAAAGGAAACTAGACAGAAAAAACCTAACATTTTCTGGTTAATTAGGGACAAAACGAGTGAAACCAAAATAAAGAAAAAGACACTAGAGCTTGGAGATCGTGTGAGCCAGACACAAGAGTGCCAAGGCTCAAAATCTAAAATCAACTTATTTGTATGAGTCAAGAATTAGGTATTATGCACTTTGTATGAAACTTCAACAGAAATCTATATATATTTGCTTACAATTTTTCATGTTTGATACGTGTGTTGCACGTTCACACTTATTAGTATGTAGGAAAAGATTGTATCGGTAGAAACTTATATGAATTCAACAATATGATATATTTTTTGCATATAACTTATATTTTGCTAGTAAGATGGTTAAAATTTGACCCAAACTATGAGTGAACTAATAAAACCAGACGAAGGGAGTAGGTATATTAACTAACAACCCTTGTACAAGCTTTGAGGCGAAAATATAGAGCAAGCACATTTAGTCCCTCTTTTTTTTGCGGGTCACATTTATCCATTCACCTTTTATTGGACATCTTAGGCCCGACTTATTGGAGTAGTTGTATGCTAACTTCTCGGTTGTTGACATGGATATTTTTATCAACAAGATTTTATACAACCTGATATGTGCCCATTAACATGGTATCTCCTACAAATGTTCTATCTCAAACAAATTTTTTGTATTTTTATCTTACAATGAAAATCTTGTAAATCATACATAAAGAGGGAAAGTCCACATATTTTTTAGTTAGTCCAAAATAAAATCAATTTATTAATTAAAACATAATTAAACTTCAAAAGGAATACATACATTTTAAATGTACCAATTATCATGCTAAAAAGTAAACCACCATCTATGTGTGGTATATAAACCTCCTTGGTCATCAGCTCCACTTGCATATAAATTTTTAAATATGCTTTTCCATTTAACTAAATGGTACAAGAGCACCCAGGAGCACAAAATTCACTAATTGTTTTTTTCTCTAAGTTACTAGAGATGATGAAGTTGAACTGCTATGGTAGGTGGACCATCTAATAATCATACAGAATCAAGTCGTAAATGTAAGGCATGCCCGTTCCATGTTGCAGCCCCTATATAATGAGCACTAATGGAGCAGCTAGTATACATGAGACATGATGTTTTCCAATGAGTAGACGATGTCCTGTGAGTAAGCGCTGTGAATCAGTTAGCAACAAGGCCAGTTCATGGGCCATGTAGGAATGAGATGAATCGGGATCAGTTCTGCAAGAATGACTGGCAAGTTCAGCATTCAATTTCCAGCGAGATCATGCTCAGGGCATTTGGTGCACATAGCACAGTTTTGATAACTGAGAATACTTTAATCGCTATTGGAGTAGTTGTATTAGCTTTTTTAGCACACATGGAGAATAGGTAAATGGGTGTGAAGGCTTGGGTCTGGATGGGGCACTGATAGTCTGAGTGCCTGGCTGGCATGTGTATTGGCCGAGAAGGCAACCAATTATTGCCTACCAGTTACCTTCAAGACCAGAGATACAATCGTATAAGTAATATTAAATATTAATAATTTCAGGCTAAAAAATATTAACCCACTACTGATAATGGGAGAGAAGTTCTACTCAACTAATTTTCTTGCTGACGAATTTCCTCACAGCAACCCTGATTAACTTCTTAGGGTGCACTAATTCAAGAGTATCTTAGACCTTATCTTATTATCCTTTTCGTCGTGGAATCTTCATAGCGCTTTATTCAGATAATTAATGCACAATCTAGGGCTGCTCAATGAAGGAAACTTTTTTTTCCAGATATATAGGAGCCTATGCCCACCAACTTCGTTTTGTTTAATTTCATTTCACAGAAGCTAATAAAACACATGAGAGTCATTCGTTTACAAACAAAAGTATGCAGCAAATCAAACTACCAGACAATGAAAAGAGCCACAATTCTCTTCATCACCATGCTAGTACAGACCCCGAAGTAACATCCTCACTTGTTTAAGATTTCTGTTGCACACCGCCGCCAACAGCAACTTTGAGCCTTTCTGTTTGCTTCTGAGGTAAAAGTTTCTCTTCTGCAACACATACCAAGAAGAAAGAACATGTGACTTGAAGGAAATAACAACAGTAGGTATAGCAGGGTAAATATATATTACGGCCCCAATCATCGTTCCTAGAATCCAAAACAGCGCTGCATCTCCAGCAGAAATTAAACACCATGGACATGGAACCTCGTTGTGCATGGTAACTCGTCCACATCCTAGCCACCAAAAGATAACTAATAGTTTTTTCAGGCAGCAATCCAAGCTCCAAACATAGTGACCAAAGTTCTATAACATCAGGGACATTGCTGCAATCTTAATGTTATATGGGCATCATCATTGGTCTCACGGCATTCAAAAACAAAAGTCATCTCGCGCTTCAATCTTAACGCAAACTCCATGGTTTAGCCCTTGAAAGGATTTGACAACCTCAAGATAGCCTGGGGCTTCTATTACTTGACTTGCCCCAACATCCTTGTCCAAAGTCCAAACACAATGATATCAATCACTCGCGTCAAAGCACCCTGAAAACTCCTACTCATCCCGACAAACAAAGTCCAGAGCATTGCAAGGGGAGTAGGCATACACATCCTTATGGGTAAGCATCTGGTAGCACCTATTGAATATTTAATCCTTACAGATCTCTCGTCGTCCCTCTGCAAGACCAGATGACTTAATGGAGACAACAACAACAACAACAACAACAAAGACAAAGTTTTAAGAGAACAATGACATAGGTAAATATGGGCATCATCATTGGACTCATGAACTTCAACAAAGAAAAGCCATCTCCCGCTACAATACTAATGTAAACTCCGTGGGTTGGCTCCTGAAAGGATTTGCTAGCCACAAGACAAGCTGGGGCATCTTTTACATGACTTGGGCCAATATCCCTGTCTAAACAGTAAACACAATGACATCGATCACTCGCATCAAAGCACTCTGAAAACCACTTCTCCTCACAACAAACACTCACTTTTCCAAGGTAGATAAGAGACCAGGGAATTGCAAGGGGAGTACACATACTCATTCTTATGGTAAGCATTGGTTCCCGCCAATTGAATATTTAGTTGGTA
The DNA here is from genome assembly GCF_002162155.2 of Triticum dicoccoides. Taxonomy (NCBI): domain Eukaryota; kingdom Viridiplantae; phylum Streptophyta; class Magnoliopsida; order Poales; family Poaceae; genus Triticum; species Triticum dicoccoides. The sequence goes on from NC_041385.1 coordinate 808,999,960, forward strand.
CCGATATTGTCTTCCCTCTACAAGACCATGTGTCTGTAGGAGGAAATCTGTGCTCCCACTCATTATGGGAGTGAAGGAAGCGCTGCACACCACCCAAGCGCTTCCACTAGTAGAAAAGGGGGCAATGGTCCAGGCCGGGTCAGCCCATTAGTCCCGGTTCAATCTAGAACCGGGACCAATGGGGACATTGGACCCAGTTCATTAGCCCCGGGGGCCGGCCGGGCCACGTGGGCCATTGGTCCCGGTTCGTCTGGACTTTTTGGTCCCGGTTGGTGGGACGAACCGGGACCAATGTGCCTTGCTCCTGGCCCACCACCATTTGTCCCGGTTGGTGGCCTGAACCGGGACCAAAGTCTTCCCTTTAGTCCCGGTTCAAGCCACGAACCGGGACCAATTAGTTGCCTATATATACCCCGCGGGCAGAGCACTCTCACTGCTCTGTTTTTCGTGGCCGGCGAGGAGAAAGCTTTGTGGTGCTCTAGCTCACCTCCTATGCACACGAGGTGTTCGATGGAATGCCCGAGCCACACTACTTAAGCTTTCTCCTCTCCAAGCTCCACCTCCAAGCTCCATTTTTCTCAATATTTGTCTAGGTTTAGCGGTCTGTCACATCCCGTCCCCGTCTTCACCGCCGTCGATCGCCCGCGCCGATCTCGTCGCCGGCACCACCGTGGTGAGCCTCTTATTCTTATCTTCTTTCTGAAAGGAAAAAAACTCTTACTTGTATGTTTATATAGATACTTGTATAATTTTCTTACTTTTATTATTGCATCTTATATAGTGCGATGGTTTTGGTATCCGCCCCCGTTGGCCCTCGTCCTGTCTATGATTCAGATGTGGTATATATTATCTTTTCATAACTATTGGTTCATTTATTGTTTATGACAATTATGCCGACCAACGTGACATAGATTTTATTTATCTAGGAGGTTGTTGAACCAGAAATTCCAACCGACCCTATTGTCGAGAGGTTAAATTTAGTTGAAGAAGAAAATAATTTGTTGAAGGAAAAAATTAGAAAAATTGAGGAGGAGAAGATGATATTGGAGTTGCATGTTGCGGATGTCGTCGATGATCACAAGATCAAGATGGATGCAATGCGCTTGAAGATTAGAAAGATTAGAAAATATGCCATTCATACCGAGGCTTGGTATCATTATGCCGTTAGATCAGTTGTTACATTCGTTGCGATTATGATCGCATTTGTTTTCACATTGAAATGTTTTACATAGTTTCAGTGTATGGTTTAATTAATTTAGATGCTCTGCAGAGATTTATGTTGTTAGATGAGAACTATGTATGTACTTTGGTTTTAATGTGATGATGAACTTCTATTAATTTGGTCACTTAATTATCTATTCATGATGTTCTGTAATGATTTTTGACACACTTAATTATATATAATGCACGCAGATGAACCGGCAATGGATGTACGGTTCAAGACACACCTCCGAGTACATTAAGGGCGTGCATGATTTTCTCGAAGTGGCTGAGGCAAACAAGCAGAATGGTTTTATGTGTTGTCCATGCCCTATATGTGGGAATACGAAGTCTTACTCTGACCAGAAAATCCTCCACACCCACCTGCTTTACAAGGGTTTCATGCCACACTATAATGTTTGGACGAGGCACAGAGAAATAGGGGTTATGATGGAAGACGGCGAAGAAGAAGAGTACGATGACAACTATGTGCCCCCTGAATACGGTGATGCTACTGAACATCAAGAGGAACCAGACGATGTGCACGATGATGCTGCAACGGGCGAAGCTGCTGAAGATCAAGAGGAACCAGACGATGTGCCCGATGATGATGATCTCCGTCGGGTCTTTGTCGATGCAAGGACGCAATGCGAAAGTCAAAAGGAGAAGCTGAAGTTCGATCGCATGTTAGAGGACCACAAAAAAGGGTTGTACCCCAATTGCGAAGATGGCAACACAAAGCTCGGTACCGTACTGGAATTGCTGCAGTGGAAGGCAGAGAATGCTGTGCCTGACAAAGGATTTGAGAAGCTACTGAAAATATTGAAGAAGAAGCTTCCAAAGGATAACGAATTGCCTAACAGTACATACGCAGCAAAGAAGGTCGTATGCCCTCTAGGATTGGAGGTGCAGAAGATACATGCATGCCCTAATGACTGCATCCTCTTCCGCGGTGCGTACAAGGATCTGAACGCATGCCCGGTATGCGGTGCATTACGGTATAAGATCAGACGAGATGACCCTGGTGATGTTGATGGCGAGCCCCCAGGAAGAGGGTTCCTGCGAAGGTGATGTGGTATGCTCCTATAATACCACGGTTGAAACGTCTGTTCAGAAACGAAGAGCATGCCAAGTTGATGCGATGACACAGTGAGGACCGTAAGAAAGACGGGAAGTTGAGAGCACCCGCTGACGGGTCGCAGTGGAGAAAAATCGAAAGAAAGTACTGGGATGAGTTTGCAAGTGAGCCAAGGAACGTATGGTTTCTTTAAGTGCGGATGGCATTAATCCTTTCGGGGAGCAGAGCAGCAATCACAACACCTGGCCCGTGACTCTATGTATGTATAACCTTCCTCCTTGGATGTGCATGAGGCGGAAGTTCATTATGATGCCAGTTCTCATCCAAGGCCCTAATCTACCCGGCAATGACATTGATGTGTACCTAAGGCCATTAGTTGAAGAACTTTTACAGCTGTGGAATGGAAACGGTGTACGTACGTGGGATGAGCACAAACAGGAGGAATTTAACCTAAAGACGTTGCTGTTCGTGACCATCAACGATTGGCCCGCTCTCAGTAACCTTTCAGGACAAACAAACAAGGGATACCACGCATGCATGCACTGTTTACTTGACACCGATAGTATATACCTGGCAAGCTGTAGGAAGAATGTGTACCCGGGCCATCATCGATTTCTTCCGACCAACCATCAATGTCGAAAGAAAGGAAAGCATTTCAAAGGCGAGGCAGATCACCGGAAGAAGCCCGCCATGCGTACCCGTGATCTCGTACTTGCTATGGTCAATGATTTACACGTAATCTTTGGAAAGGGTCCCGGCGGACTAGCTGTTCCGAGTGACGCTGGGGGACACGCACCCATGTGGAAGAAGAAATCTATATTTTGGGACCTACCCTACTGGAAAGACCTAGAGGTCCGCTCTTCGATCGACGTGATGCACGTGACGAAGAACCTTTGCGTGAACCTGCTAGGCTTCTTGGGCGTGTATGGGAAGACAAAAGATACAGCTGAGGCACGGGAGGACCTGCAACGTTTGCACGAAAAAGACGGCATGCCTCCAAAGCAGTATGAAGGTCCTGCCAGCTATGCTCTTACCAAAGAAGAGAAGGAAATCTTGTTTGAATGCCTGCTTAGTATGAAGGTCCCGACTGGCTTCTCGTCGAATATAAAAGGAATAATAAATATGGCAGAGAAAAAGTTTCAGAACCTAAAGTCTCATGACTGCCACGTGATTATGACGCAACTGCTTCCGGTTGCATTGAGGGGGCTTCTACCGAAAAACGTCCGATTAGCCATTGTGAAGCTATGTGCATTCCTCAATGCAATCTCTCAGAAGGTGATTGATCCAGAAATCATACCAAGGCTAAGGAGTGATGTGGTGCAATGTCTTGTTAGTTTCGAGCTGGTGTTCCCACCATCCTTCTTCAATATCATGACGCACGTCCTAGTTCATCTAGTTGACGAGATTCTCATTCTGGGCCCCGTGTTTCTACACAAGATGTACCCCTTTGAGAGGTTCATGGGAGTCCTAAAGAAATATGTCCGTAACCACGCTAGGCCAGAAGGAAGCATCTCCATGGGCCATCAAACAGAGGATGTCATCGGGTTTTGTGTTGACTTCATTCCTGGCCTTAAGAAGATAGGTCTCCCTAAATCGCGGTATGAGGGGAGACTGACTGGAAAAGGCACGCTTGGAAGGGACTCAATAATATGCAGGGACGAATATTCTTGGTCTCAAGCACACTACACAGTTCTACAGAACTCTACCTTGGTGACCCCGTATGTTGATGAACACAAGAACAGTCTGCGCTCCAAACACCCGGAGCAGTGCGACGACTGGATTACATGTGAACACATCAGGACTTTCAGTAGTTGGTTGGAAGCACGTATCAGAGGTGACAACACTATTTGCGATGAGCTGTAATTGTTATCCAGGGGACCATCTTCGATTGTTACGATTTGGAAAGGATACGAGATAAATGGGAATACATTTTACGCCATTGACCAAGATCAAAAGAGCACCAACCAAAACAGCGGTGTCCTCTTTGATGCAACAATCGAGAGGGGAAAGGCCACATATTATGGTTACATAGTGGACATATGGGAACTTGACTACGGACATGATTTTAAGGTCCCTTTGTTTAAGTGCAAATGGGTCAATCTGTCAGGAGGCGGGGTACATGTAGACCCACAGTATGGAATGACAACAGTGGATCTGAAAAATCTTGGGTACACTGACGAACCGTTCGTCCTAGCCAATGATGTGGCACAGGTTATCTATGTGAAGGACATGTCTACCAGACCGAGAAAGAGAAAAGTTAAGGAAGCGAATACATCATACGATGAGCCAAAGCGCCACATAGTTCTTTCAGGAAAAAGGGACATCGTGGGAGTGGAGGACAAGACAGACATGTGTGAAGATTATGAAAAGTTTCATGAAATTCCTCCCTTTAAAGTCAAGGCTGACCCCAGCATCCTGATAAACGATGAAGATTATCCATGGTTACGGCGCAATAAGCAAATGACACAAGCGAAGAAAAAGTGAAGACTTTCTCCCGCAACTATTATGATGATACCATGCCAACTTTGTAACTGACGAGTATGATACCATTGTCCGTTTTGTACATGCACATGCTATGTGTGGGTCAATTTATGATACCATGCCAACTTTTAACTTTTTCAGAGTTCATTTGAAATGCTTTAATGTCTTATGGTTCGGCCCTCGTAATAATTAAAAATAGCAACAATAAGTATTTTGTTGTAAGTAGAAACAAAAAAGCAAAAAAAACAAGAAAGTGTTTTCAAATTTGAAAAGTAATGGCACTAACAGAAAGTTTATAATTTTCCTAAAACTAAAAGCAAAAAGAATTAAAAAATAAAGCAAAAAACAAAAGAAAATAAATAATGCAGAAAACAAAACAAAAAACTGGAAAAAAATAAAAATAGCAACAATAAGTAAAGAAAACAAAGAAACAAAAAAAATGCCACCTACTGGGCCCACATGGCCTGTATACGACTTGAATCCCTACTTTGGGCCAGAATTCAGGCCCGCAGTAGGCCCAGAAGGCCCATCAGGCAAAGCAGTAGCAACTAGGCCCGTAAGCCTGCAATGGAGAGGAGCTCGAGAGGGGTGCGGCAGTGGGGCTTATAAACCACTGCGCGCCCCTCTCAACTAGCGAGGTGGGACTAAACTTTGGCCCCCACGCGGGCAGCACAGGGGCCTTTGGTCCCGGTTGGTGGCACCAACCGGGACTAAAGGGGGGGCATTGGTCCCGGTTGTTGCCATCAACCGGGACTAAAGGCCGCAGCTTCCCGCCCTTTGGGCTGCCGAAAAGAGGCCTTTTGTCCCGGTTGGTGGCACCAACCGGGACTAAAGGGTGCATTAGTCCCGGTTCGAGTCACGAACCGGGACCAATGCTCCTTGTATATAAGTAGCACTTCGCAGTTTTGCAGAGTTCATCGCCACTAGTTGCCCCCCGACGATGCCGAGCACATCGTCGCCGCCAGGCTGCCCCGACGCCGCCCGCCGCCCCCGCCGTCGCCGTCGCCGTCGCCCG
>NC_041385.1:809006335-809021621 GCF_002162155.2 Triticum dicoccoides
GCGCGCCGCACCCCGAGCCCCTGCCCCGTCGCCCTCGCCCGCCCCCGCGCGCCGCCACCGCTTTGAGCCGCCGCGCCGCACCGGCTCTGTTTTTTTTCATTTTTATTAGTTTAATTTTTTTGTTCAATGTATATATATATGTGTATGTATGTGGCTATATATATATATATACGGCTCTGTTTTTTTTCATTTTTGTTAGTTTAATTTTTTTGTTCATATATATATAATGTATATGTGTATGTATATGGCTATGTGTATGTAGATGTTCAAAAATTGTTCAGAGCATGTTTTTGTTCATATATGTATTTTTTGTTCATATGTGTATTAATGTTTTCATATATGCAAAAGATAGATTTTTAGAAAAGTTAGGTTTTTTTCTGTTCATAGATTTTTTGGTGATATTAATTATTGTAGAATATGCAAATGTTTGTATATTCATATGAACAATGCATTAGGCAAAACCTTTGTTTTTTTTTCGAAATTTTCTATTTGAACATTGTTTTTAAAACAAGCAATACTAAAAGAATGAGAGGAAAAAGGAAAATAAGAAGAGAAAGAAAGGAGAAAAAGAGGAGAGGAAGAAGAGGAGAAATAAATAAGAAGAGGAAAAAAGAAGAAAAAGAAGAGGAGAAGAAGAAAGGAATAGAGGAGAAAGAAGAAAAAATAGAAGTTTTCTTCTATTTTTTCTTCTTTCTCCTCTATTCCTTTCTTCTTCTCCTCTTTTTTTTCTTCTTCTTTTTCTTCTTCTTCTTCCTTCTTCCTTCTTTCTCTTTTCTTTCTTTTCCTTAATTATTTTCCTTTCTCGATACCCCCTCCCCGATAACTCTCGAGGACACGCGAACCCTAGAGAGAAAACGATGTTGGTCTCCTACCCCCTCCCGCCGTGCCCCTACCCGACAAATTAACTCTCTCGAGGCCACCCAAATTTATCAAGTTAAAAGAGTGTTGTCGTCGAGGCCACCCCAAACCCTTGAAGCGTTGTGTCGAGGCGACCCCAAACCCTAGAGAAGCAGCGTCGAGGCCACTAACATGATTCCTTATTGTGATTAGCTAGCTAGTTCTACGTTTGCCACTAATATATATATAGGGAAAATCCATCCTACCACCCGGTGGTAGTTACCCCATATGTCTTATATACTACCATGTGATAATGTATATACTACTTTATCATTTTAAATATATTCATATACTATATCTAAGATATTTCAAAGCAAGTTACATTAAAAAATTACATATGAACCCATAGTTTTTGTTATATTTGTGAAATACGTACATATTTGTACGTAAAAAAGAGCATACTCAAAACATGGTATATACTACCTAATATTAGTATATATACTACCTAATCATTGTTATATACTACATACTACACGTACATATTCTCAATTTTGATAGATACTACATACAACATACAAAACGCAAGTGGTGGTAACTACCACTGCTTGTAGGAAACATTTGTCCTATATATATATATCCATCTGTACCATGTTTGAATAATAATTGACATGTTATAAATATTTGCAGAAACTATGGAGCACTCCCGAGACGAAGAAGCAGAAGCGATATTGAGGGACATAATCTCAAATGGAAGGGATGAAGTTGCGTCATTTCTCCTCGACACCGTTGTTGGTCAGCTGGAAGAACGGGGTGAAGAAGAGGGCTATGTTCATGATGGCTTCGGCCCATTAATGCCGGTACAAGAACATGACTATGTTCATGATGGCTCCGGTGACACAATGGAGGAACAAGAAAGAGACCGTGCTGACTGCTCCGGTGACGAAACCGAGCCCGACCAGGTATATATATATTAGTTAAGCCTGTGCTGACTAGTTAATTGATGCTTCCATTGTTTTGGTATATGTAAACATATTAATTACTCTCGTCTTTCTTCCTTATAATTTCTAGCCCTCCGGATCAAGCACAACTTCGGTAAGGAGACAAGGCCCGAAGAAAAAGTTGAGCTCGGATGAAAAATTTGAGATCATAGAAATCGCGCCCGACGGCGAACCGATTGAACCCATCCGGACAAGGAAGGCATTTTCTTCTCAGTGCGGGATTCTTGTTAGGGACAAGATCGCGATCAGCATCCAGCAATGGTATAAGCCTAAGGAGGAAGACGCTCCGGTGTCTTATGTCAATGATATGCAGAAAGAAGATCTTTGGAATCAGCTGAAGGCAAATTTCACGCCACCGCCAGAATTCATCGGCAAATATGAGAATTCATCGGTGTGCTCTTAAGAAGATGGCAACCCTAATGAGGAGGTGGAGGAAAGAGCTGAACCAGTTTGTCAAAGATAAAAAGACACCAGAATTCATCGGCAAATATGAGAATATCAAAGATCACTGGCCCGCATTTGTGGCCCACAAGACATCGGAAAAGAGTAAGAAGATGTCGGAGACAAACAAGAAAAATGCTGCGAAGAAGACGCTTCACCATCGCACGGGGTCAGGTGGCTACCTGCAAGCCCGGCCTAAGTGGTCCAAGGCTGAGAATGATCTGCTTGAAAAAGGGATCGAACCAGAGACAATGAGATGGCCAGACCGTTGCCGGACTTGGTTCTTCGGGTCTGGCGGAACCTTGGACCCTGTAACAGGGTTTTGCCAGTTGACGGACGAGCAACTGGAATTACCAGTCAAGAACCTTCGACACTATATCGATGCAGTGCAGCGAGGGACGTTCCTTCCAAACAGGGAGAAGGACGAGATCACAGTGACCCTTGGGAATCCTGAGCACCCTGGACGGACATGAGGCACGCCAGGCTCCATTCCGTGGAAGGTTGGTTTTCCGGACGCAGGGGTTACAAAACCCATGAGAGGAGGAAGAAACTGGAGCAGGACCAACTGCAGGCGCTGCACGAAAGGGTAATGGGGCTAGAGGATCGAGAATAGGAACGAGAAGTAGCAGATCGTAGAAAACGACCTGTCGAAGCTTCCCCGAAGCTACCCCGCCATCTCAGCCGAGAAGCAGCGTGGCTTCCACCGAGCTGCTTCAGCCGGAGCATGTCTTGACAGCTCCTGCCAGCTATCCAGTGGATGGTATCACGGAGTCTCAAAATTGCCACATGATGGCGCGATGGATGACTTTCAAGGTCAAGGCGGCTGTTGGCCAAGTTTATCCTAGTGGACCCGGCACAACTTATCACTGCCAGCCGATTCCAAAAGGATATGCTAAGGTGATGGTGGATGAAATAACGGAGGGATTTGAGGACCTTGTGCTTGACCACCCTACCGGTGAAGGGGAGACTAGGCTGGGTTCTGCTCTGAAGACTCCATACCTATGGAAGAAGGAGCTCATCAACCTTTTGAACTGGACGCCTTCGCCTCCTCCTCCTGCTCCGGCGAGTCAGGGCACTCCGCCTCCTCCACCGCCTCCTCCTCCGGCGAGTGACGATCAGGGCACGCGTGGCGGCACTCCGCCTCCTTCTCCGGTGCATGGTGACACTCCGCCTCCTTCTCCGCCTGCGCCGGCGCTCCCGAGCAGCCAGCAGCATCCTCCTTCTCCGCCTCGCCAGCAAGGGCGGAAGAGACCCGCCGCCACCCCGGCTGCTCCGGCGCGTCGTACTCCTTCTCCTCCGGCTCGTAAGCAAGCATGAAAGAAGACAGACGCCACAGCCGCTCCGTCTGCTCCAGTGTCTAGCAGCACAACCAGAGGCGGGAGGCAATACAAATACGGTCCATCATCTCTCAAGCCTCTAGAGAAGTTATCGTACAAGAGGTCCGAGGAGGAAAATGATACGATTGTGCGGACCCACGTGAAGGAGTTCTTTGAAGGGGTGAAAGCAAAGAGACATCCACCTCCGGAGGAGAAGGTAGATCCAGTGAAAGCAAAGCGCATTCTCGACGCCCTGAGGAAACCACCAAAGTCTCCGCCGAGAACCAACTATGAGCGCATTACTGAACAAACATATCTCCAAGCCCAGCGGTCAGGAACTACTGTCTGTGCTAAAAGGTCAAAAGAACGATCAAAAGGGAAAAAAATGCCCAGCTCGGCGAACAAGCACAGCAATCGTGCCCCCCCCCCCTCAATGTGTCTAATGCTCCGGGGACGGTGGCCGGTTATGGCAATCTTGACGATTACCTGCCTGACGATGCACTTCCTGATTTCTTGGAGGTGGATGGACACAGATACGAATACGGGAAGCCTCTCGTCAAAGATGAAAAATCTCTGACAACAATGATGCGAAGATTTCATAATTGGTACATGGAAACCTGTAGAGAGTCTGAGGGTAAGAATGCTTTGTATCTGCATATTAAAGAGGAGCACGATCTCGTTGCAAATGATCTGTTGACTGTTCCATTTGAGGAGTTCTTCGAGTTCTTCAATCGAAAGGCCCTCGATAAATTAATGGTCTTTTGCTACTACCTGTAAGTACTATTTCTGTCATTAAGTCTCTATATATAGCTCGGCTCTTTCATTGCATGTATTTATAATTAATTATCCTCAATATATATATTATGCAGATTGAAGATCGTCGAGTGCAAAAAACAAGAAATTTATGATATTGGGTTCATTAACACAAATATCATAGATGTATTTCTGGTTGAAAAGAACGTCAAAGAGATCGAGGACAACTTGCTACAATCGTTGATCAAAAATCAAAACAAAGATACCATACTCTTTCCTTACAACGGCCCGTGAGTGTTACTGTCGTGTGCATATTCGGTTTCCCTTATTACTCAAGCGAGCTTATAGTAATGTAATTGATGAGTTATGCATGCGTGCGCAGGTACCACTATATTCTTCTGGAGATTAAGCTTGAGCGTGGACTAGTAACCGTCTTAGACTCGAGATGGAAAGATCCCAAATCCTATGCGGACATCACTGAAATGCTCAGCAAGTAAGTTCAATCAATCATTATCGCACCATATCGGCAACTTTTTGTTCATTTCCTGCTATTTCAAGTAATAATAATAATTTTCTTTGTCTTGCAGGGTTTGGAAACAGTTCACCGCAGAAGCTCCGGGACTGCCGAAGGAGCTGACATATAAATGGCCGAAAGTAAGTACTACTGGCTAGCTAGTTGCGCGCATCTCCCGTTGATTCTATAGCTATACTTTCATCAATGCCATTTATAATGCTTCATTATCAGTTTGATTGACCTCTATTTCTCGTAAAGTGCTTGTGGCAGGAGGAAGGGAATGATTTCTGTGGATACTACGTGTGCGAGTTTATCCACACCGCGACTTTGAAAAACAAGCGGGGCTACTCTCAAAGACAATATGAAGTGCGTAAGCAATAGTATTCACAATTTCATTTTATTACACCATCATTTCTGTTGAGTTTCATTCATATATATGTATTAATTAACCCCCTTCTTCAAATTAGACGTGGCAGATGCGGAATGAACTCCTAGAACCAGATCGCATGAAAGCAATTCAAGAGGAATTGGCGGGATTCTTTCTTGACCACGTCATCAATAAAGCCAGAGAATACCATGTGGAAAATTGATTTCAAATGCTAGGGGTTTGTAATTAAGAGATCTTATACATATTGTACATGTATGTAGCCAGTAGCGTCGGATACATGATATGAAAACTTGTTGTTCGGCCAATCTCTCGGAGAAGGAGAGGTCGATCGATCACTTCTCTCGGTATGCATGACGAACTTCTGTACTGAATGGTTCTCTCGATCACTTATGTATATATAGTACGTAGCGTCGACCAAGCACGGACATAAGAGAGGACACTTCTCTCTATTAATTAGCTAGCTAACACAATATATGAAACACCTAAATTAACCCCCCAAAACCCCCAACCTCCCCTCCTTTCAAAAAAAAACAAAAACCCCAGCCAATGGAGTGCTGACGCGTGGATGCCTTTTGGTCCCGGTTGGAGCCACCAACGGGACCAAAGGCCACCTAACTGGGCTCGGCGCACAGGGCCACGTGGAGGCACATTGGTCCCGGTTCTGGTTTGAACCGGGACTAATGGGTGGAGGTATTAGTAACGGCCCATTAGTCCCGGTTCATGAACCGGGACTAAAGGCCCTTACGAACCGGGTCTATTAGGTGTTTTTCTACTAGTGTTCTAGGGATGCCCAAGGGGGGGGGGGGCAACCCAGTACATGTAGCTCCCGCTTGCGCAGGGTCTGGGGAAGGGTCCGACCACTTTGGGTTTTTAGTACGCAGCTTTTCCCTGCATTTCTGCAAGAGGTTGTTTCCATGACTTGAACCCGTGACATCATGGTCACAAGTAGTAGCTTTTACCACTGCGCCAAGGCTCCCCTTCAAATCTTAGTGTGCTATATGTGTGGGGTTTTATTTCCCTAAGTGATGGTCTTAGTTCTTTTCCTAAGTATCCATTTCAATAGCTAGTCGTTGTTGTCATCAAGCAATGTCATATATTTCAGTGACTACAGACGGACTGAAATGAGTGAACAAACGCACTAAACACATGTCTATATACATTCAATTTACTAAAAAAGTTAAAACAACTTATATTTGTGAACGGAGGGAGTATAAAGAATGTCCAGGACTTGTGAACATTATTATAAAATATTGGAAGAAACAAGCAGGATGTCCAAACATTATTATAAAATATTTGAAGAAACGAGCAGGATGTCCATTCATATATAGGCTCAAACGCATTTTTTGCTAAAGAGTCACTTGGGTATTTTGATTAACTAAGTAATTATAACATGCCACTGTGGAGCAAATGTACCTTGAGGAGTTCTGGACAGTTTTCATAGGCATTGTACTGAATCAATAAATGCTTGGAAGGACCCAAGCGAGTGGTTTTGTTAAGAGAAGAGGATCACCTCTAGCCTTTGCATCAGAGTGATGCATGCAACCCCTTTATTGTGCAAAGTATTCGAAAAGTCTGTGGTCCAATACAAGCTCACTCAGAGCTAAAAATAGTAATAAAAAGGTAAATTTTGCCACAACTCGCGAAAATAGGAGGAGACGACTAAACACCTAGCCTATTACTAAACCACCATGCAAACCCGTAATTCCCTTGTGCTGCTTGTCCTGGGTAGTCACCAATGTATTCATGCAAAGTATCATCAACGAAAGAATACTCGCTCCACTTACCAAAGCACCAAGTGAAGTACAAGTAGTCCCTTCGAACTGCTGGATGATCTGGACCAAGGGAACCTGCAAACTGATCTCCATTAAGGAACAAGCTACAACCACCAAGTCTAGTAGCCCTCGCCCACTTCCACTACCCGGATTACCACCGGAAAACATGGTACACCCGTGGAGAGTGTCGCACAGTGACAATGAGCAATAGCTCACCATGGCACTCGGTAAGCCAGGAAATTGAACTATACGGAATTGTTTCTGCATTTTGTGTATCCCCAAGAAACGACAATATGACCGAATTGTTGTCAAGCTCAATGACAGTAAGTTGGTTATTTGGGAAAATCAGCGCATAACGGGTGCCTTTAATGAATATAAGATTGGCAAGCTGATATCCTTAATCGCAGCACGTAGCTCGCGAGTACGAGTCACCAATGCGGCAGTAGTAGAGGACATACTTTTTCCGATAAAGGCAGCCTTATTACCTAAAAGATTGAAGTATTACACCCGGCCTCTGCATAACTGAGATGCACATAGCCATAACCAAGTCCAAGTTCCAAAAAATAATAAAAAAATGCAGAATACAAGTAATCATGTGGAGACTATATAATGCGTAAGACGTGGGAGGGCCAATCCAAAGACCATGTTGCCATCCATGTCGGGTAAAAGTATCGCTCATCGTGGCCTCCAAGCGTGTACACACTTCCGTAAATAGGTCTGATTCACCACATGGTGTAGAAACTATGCTGAAGAGAAGAACTTTTATAGTTAAAAACCTTATCATTTCTACATAGCCAAGGCGACAAAATCACCGCAAGCTTTGCCACCCTGAGAAGAATTCTAAACTTGTTATTGATCCCATGTAACTAGTTGCCAAAAATATTAGCAACACTACATGGAGGGTACAAGTCAGGAGCTACTTGGATGACTGGCCATATAGAACGAGCCAATTTGCAATGGAAGAACAAGTGTTTTGTGGTCTCATCATGGTGACAAAAGCATATTACGCACTTCCATGCCAAATTCTCATAATAAAGTTATCTTTGGTAAGAATGACTCCTCAACGAAGAAACCACGCAAAGATTTATTCTTGAGTGGTATCTTCATCTTCCAAATCATTTCATTATTATCAACTAGCACATCTGACTAGATCAATGCTCTCTATACATGGACTCCACCGAGAAATTACCACTCACATGTAGGTTCCAGCCAAATGTATCGGTCCCTTGCAACAATTACACCGTGGACATGCGTTGTACGAAAGTATTCCATGATTTAAGTCTAGGAACGATTCAATCTCTCCTGGACATCACCTTCGGCGAAAAGGATTCCATAACCATGGCGATAGTATCACCCTTGTGATGCAAAATATTGTATAGGGCAGGATATTGTTCGCGGAGAGTGGCATTGCCTAGCCACTTATCATCCTAGAACCTAATCTTTGATAAATAATTAACAGCAAAGGATCCATAGGGGAAGAAATGTTTCTTCGTAGCCATTAAACCAGCCTAAAAGTGTGAGTCCACATGCATCCAATAACTAGAGATACTGCTTTTGAGCCCACATATATTCTTCTTAGGAGAGTTTGTCATACACCATCTTCCGTAAGTAGCTTAAACAACCATTTTACAAGTAGGGCAGTATTTTTAACCTCGAGGTCATGAATACCCAGCCGTCCTTGGTCTTTGGGGCGGCAAACTACACTCCATTTAGTCGGTCAACATTTCTTCTTTTTGTTATCTCCTTGTCAATATAATCTTGATCGGAACTAATCCAATCTATGTAAAACTCCTTTAGGCAATTTAAAGAAGGAAATAATATACATTTCCATATTAGTTAGCATTGAGTTTATGAGGACCAATCTTCCACCTAGAGATAGCAGTTTACGTTTCCAACCACATAACCTTTTTTCTAGTGTCTCCTCGACGTGTTTCCATTCAGCATTAGTGAGATGTCGATAATGTATCGGTATCCCTAAGTAGCTAATCGAAAATTGGCCTATCCCGCAGCCAAACAAATCAGCGTACAGGTGGGCCTCATCTCTTGCCTCGCCAAAATAATACTATTCATGCTTATGGAAGTTTATCTTAAGACTCGACAAATGCACGAAGGCTGAAAAAATTAATTTTAGATTTCATGCTTTATCAAAGTCGTGATCCATAAAGAGAACCGTATCGTCGGCATATTGAAGGATAGCAAGTCCACCATTTACAAGGTGACTAACTACCCCGTCCATTTGGCCATCAACCTTTGCACGCTTAATCATGGCAGCTAGCATATAATCTACTATATTAAATAGCATGTGTGATAACGAGTCACCTTGTCTCAATCCTTTTTTTTTTCATTTGGAAGTAGCAGCCAAACGTCATCATTGACTTTAATAGATACACTCCCTCCATAAATGAAACTATGGATTAGACCACACCACTCTGCAGAGAAGCTTTCATTCGGAGAGTATTGGATAAAAGACTAATTGACTTTATCATATGCTTTTTCGAAGTCAATTTTGAGAATTATCCCATTCAACTTTTTCTGATGTAGTTCGTAGACTGCTTCATGAAGGATTACAACACCATCTAAGATGTTTCTACCCTGCATGAATGCAGTCTGGGAGGGATGAACCACATGGTCAGCCACCGAGTTTAGCCTAATCATCACAACTTTCTTGAAAATTTTAAAACTAACATTAAGGAGACAGATAGGTCTATATTGTTGTATCCTTACATCCTCATTAACCTTAGGTAATAAAATTATCTCACCAAAATTTAGGCGGAACAATTGTAGTTGTCCAGCATGGAGATGGCTAAACAATTCTAGAAGGTCCAGTTTGATAACCTCCATGTTCTGATAGAACTCAGCTAGAAAAGCATCCGGATCTAGGACCTTATTGTGTTTCATCAGAAAAAAACGCCTTATTTACCTCCTCGGAATAGGGAGCTATTAGAGGACGTGGAGTTTCTGCACCCGAGCTCGGGTGAACAGTAAAATCGAAAAAAAATCAAAAAAAATTCAAAAAATTCCATTTTTTTTGGTAGAAACATTGACAAGTTTTAAGTGCTTGCAAAAATTCGTCATCAAATCACATTTCTAGAAGGCGTGGCAAAAAAACAAAATCGGTACTCTGAAAATGCTACTTTCAAAAGCATTTTGGAGGCTGAATTTGTTTTTTTTTTGCCACGCCTTACAGGAATGTGATTTCATGATGAATTTTTGCAAGCACTTAGAACTTTTGTCAATGTTTATCTGTGATTTCTTTTGGAATTTTTTGATTTTTTTTTATTTTTTTTCGATTTTACTGTTCACCGAGCTCAAATGAGCTCGGGAGCAGAAAGGCACTTTCGACTGTTAGAAGGTTATTTTCCTCAACACAAACCTGGGTAATTTCATCTATTCGGGACTAACGTAACGAAAATTTACCCTTTTCTGGAACCCCAAACGGATATTTATAATAATTAGTAATGTAAGATTTGAGTTGAGGACATGATGGTGTGGCTTGGAGATGAGGACGAGGTCACCAGAAAGAGGGCTCCATCGGCATCGCAGCCTTCTGCGAGGTCGGGTAGGCGAGCTTGCTCGCCTATGCGGAGTTCGCAACGGCCGGTGCTAGCATTGATATCCTGGATGGCGACACGCCAGCCAAAGGAGTGGAAGAAGGTGAAGTAGGGGTCCGCATGGGCTAAGGGGATGCGTGAGAGGTGGAACCCGAGGAGGCGGCGGAGGGAGACGTTGAAGAGAGCTATGGAGGCAGAGGTCTCACGGGGGACAACAAGGAGGGGGCCTTGGGTAGCGAGGTTGGATGGCGGGGGAGGGCGCGATCAGTGGGATCAACTCCGTTGGGAAGTACATCGAAGACGAGGCTGTTTCTTCGGGGTTTGTGGGCAGAGTGATTGAGCTGGTAGTGGAGGCGAGGGTGGTGGTGCAGGCCCATGACAAAGTCTGCTGACGTCTCCATTGCTCGTCCGCCTCGCTGATGCATCTGCAGCCGAGTGCGGGTTGCGTCGCGTAGGGATGGCGGCCTACCTTGATTGTTTGTTTCCACTTAATCTTATCATGTCACGACCAATTATACGGATATGAGGAGTGAGAGAAAGTGTGTTTGTGCATCGATGAGGACGCAAACCTGTTATGGATTCCATGGCTGCCAAATTTCGTCACAGTGTAGCAACAACACCCAGCCAAGCAACCCAACGGATGGTGCGATGACGACGACCCAGTGATCACAAATTAGCACCTTGGGGTACTGAAAAGCTGAAACTAAAGGGCGGGGCACGTCCTTTGACTGGATAAATGAGGATGCCAGTGTTGGTCTGCATTTGATGTAAATTGACCACGGCCATACATGCACATGACATGGCTCAGATTCTCAAAAGGCCAAACCTTAGGCAGCATTCGTGTAGCCAAAGGGAAGAGTTACCGGAGTGGAAGGCGACATCGTAAAGATCCCAATATACTATTGAATTGGACATGTGTGGCACCTGCACAATACTAGTGTCCGATAAAGTAAATAGAGATGATAAAGCTGAACTGCTGGTGTTAATTGCACAAAACCATGACATTTGAGGCATCGTTTGCAGAAAACCACGAGGTCACTATTATTTTTGCAAAAAACACCGCACATTCAGTAAACTTTTGGCAAAAAGAACTGATCGAGTGATTTAGGTCGTTTAATCACTTTCTGACAAGTGAGGCCGGATTGCCGGGAGCTGACTTGGCAAAATATTTACATATACCCCCTTAGTGCTAAAAAATAAAAGCAATCAACCCCTCTGCTCCCGATCCCATCGGGAGGAGGCACCCGACCGCTCCGCCCCCACATGCTCTCGTAGCCGCCGCCGGTCGCCGGCCTCACCTATCCTCATCTTCTCCTCCGCGCCCCCTTTTCTCCTTCTCCCACCCCTTGCTTGCATCGTCAAGCTCGGCTGCTGATGCCTCCCATGGCGTTGTTGCGCCGTCAAGCTTCAAGCATGAGCGAGGCCATGGCCGAGCAACCATCCGGCTCCAACCGCGCGCTGGCAAACCTCAAGGCGGCGCACGTGTCAGTGTTGGTCCCCCGCTTCAGCTCCGGCTGCGTGCTCCACATCACTGACCACGGCCGCCACCGTCGAGGTGCTACCTGCGGGCAGCCTCCTCCACTGCGCGGCGGTCCGCACTGATGATGTCGGCCTCGCCGCGCGACGCCTCCTCCTCTCCTCTCTTTATGCTTGTCCACAAGAAATAAGTTGTGCACAATGGACGTGCGTGCACGATGAGGAAAGAGGAAAAATGGCGGCCTAGACGAACGAACACCTCGATTGCAAGTTCAGAGACCGGGGACAAGGCGCATACGTAAGCTTTTCATCCTGCTCTGCTCTGGACGTGGATACCTATGGTGGGTTTCCACTGGATGCCTCGCGAGGGTGCGTGGCAGGCCCCGCCGGTGACCGCGACAAGCACGCGCACGCACACCAGAGAGACCGACCGAGAGCATGCGTCACCGGCCGTAGCCGCGCGGCTTCGGGAGAGGATCCAGTGCTGGCCTTGGGGCCGGACGGTGAGTCCCTTCACCCTGGCGAACAGCGTAACGGCGAGCCGGACGCCGCGGTCGTCGGCGGCGGTGAAGTAGTCGTGGCACAGCCCCATGGCCCCGTGCTCCGACACGCGGCTCATCGGCCGGTGTGCCCACCCGCTGCTGCGCGCGAGGAAGGGGATGTTGTCCGCGGGAGGAGGGGGAGGGGGTTGATTGCTTTTATTTTTAAGATCTAAGGGAGTGTAAATGTTTTGCCAAGTCAGCTCCCGACAGTTTGGCCCCACTTGTTAGAAAGTGATTAAACGACCTAAATCACTCGATCGGTGCTTTTTACAAAAAGTTTACTGAATGCGTGGTGTTTTTTGTAAAAAAAAAATAGTGACCTCGTAGTTTTCTGCAAACGATGCCCCAGATGTGGTTGTTTTGTGCAATTAACTCGAACTGCTCTGGTAGGTGGGCCATCTAATAATTGTACATAATCAAGTCGTAAATGTAGGCATGCCCGTTCCACTTTTGAGCCACTATATAACGAGCACTGATTCAGGAGCTAGTATACATGAGACATGATGTTTTCCAAGGAGTTGCCGCTTTCCCGCGAACCAGCACGGTGAATCAGTTAGCAACTAGGAAAGTTCACGGGCCGTAGTAGGAATGAGAGGAATTAGGATCAGTTCTATAAGAATGTCTGGCAAGTATAGGATTGAAATTCCAGCGAGATCAATCTTCCTATAAGAATGGTTCAGTTTCGAACAAGCATTTCGTGTACATAGCCTAGTTTTGCTATCTTAGAAGAAATGATGAATTACATTGGAAATAGTAGTTAATAGGTGTAAAGGCTTGGGGACTGACTAGACTGAATTTCTATTGCACACAACCATTTTATTAAATGTAGATAAAGTTCAGGTCATCGATTATTAGCCAGTATTACAAATTAAAATAAATATAACCACAACCGGTCGGACCCCAGACAGGCATAGCTCATCCACGTAATCTACGAGCAGCTCACCAATCAAACTAGTTGAGTAAACCCCCTGTTTGCAGCTGGTTATACCCAGAGGCTATAAGCGTCCGCGTGTTCACATGATATGGATGGAAGTCGTAGGCCTATAGATAACCTGTAAGTAATTATGAGTAGATGATTTGTTAAAAACACAGTCATTTCAACAATTCCATATTGCCCAGGGAACGACACAAACTCCCACATGGATATGTCCCTTCAGCATATGATGAATACCACTCAACTAGTTTCCAAACAAATTTGGGATACTCATTGGCGCTGCTAAATTGTAAGTAACATAAATCGTGTGTTAGATCAAGATAGTAAACGGACATGACGGAAGTAAATGATGAATTATCTCCTTCTAATCACAAAAGTACATTTTTCCTACCATGACGATTACGATTTAGTCTGACTGGTTTTAGACTAGTCTGCAAAGCATCATTGAGCTGTGTAGTGGTCGAGAAGATGGCTAATGGACAAGAAAAACAATCATACAAGGAATACTAATACTCCCACCGGTCCATACTAACGATCGATGATTTAGTAAAAAAAATTTGTATTAAATCAGCGACAATTAATATGGATCAAAAGAAGGAGTATTGTTAATTTAGGAAAAAAAAACTACCAACAACTAATCACGTGATAGAAATTCTACTAATGAATGCACTATCCTAACAGCAATTTTGTTTAACTTAGGGGGCAAGTGCACATATTACCCATTTGTAAAAAACTAAAAAGGGAACAATTCAAGAGTATCTTAGAGCATCTCTAGCAGATCCCGTAAACCGGGCCCTTCCCCTATAATACTGCCTGTTTGCGGGATCATCCCGTACCCGTCCCGAATAGATCCTCCAAATCCGGCCTTCCAGGATTTTTTTTTGGATCCCGCATCCGCGAGCCCAATTCCTCTATATGCGCGGGACTTCACCTTCCTTTTGCAGTATCCTCTATCCTTGGCGGGAGGGATATTTCAGCGCCAAGCGCTTCCCTCACGGCCGGTGCCACGACCTCCCGGGCTCAATTCCGGCCAAATAGAGAAGCGGCCGCATCTCGACACCGCCGGTGCCCGCCCACGGTCTTGAAGCTCGATCCCCGCCACCGGTTCACCCCCACAATTGCTCAGCTGCAAGCCCGGGTGCGGGCGCGCACCAGTAGATCGGCCGTGGGGGCGCAGCAGCGGCTGGTGAGGGCGAGGGCGCGGGCGCACAACAGCAGGGCGGACGGGCGGCGGCGGCGGCTGCGGCCGCCGGCGGGCACGCAGCAGCAACGGCTCCACGTGCGTGCATGCAGGAGCAGCTGGAGCTTGGCGACACGCAGGCACGCACGAGCAGCAGCAGCTCGAGGGTTGAGGCGGTCGGAGCGTGCCGCAGCTCGAGGGTTGAGGCTCTATGTCTGACAATGAAGATTTTTACGGAATCTATTCTATGAAAGCACATGCCATACTGTGAAAACGTGTAAAAATTGTTTTGTGGGATCCTCTAAATGATTTTTGCGGGATGAGTGTTTACATGATCTACTAGAGATGCACTTAGACCTTCCCTTGGTTTCATTTCTTAGTGCAATCTCCATAGCGCTTTATTCCAATAACGCACAATCTTGGGTAGCTCAACAAAACAGACAATTTTTTTTCCAGATATATAGTCGCTCGTGGCACCAGTGGCGGAGCTTGGGACACATCTTAGGAGGGGCAAATGGGCTGGGGAGCAACCAACATTAAGTTTAGGCTAGATTTCTATAAATCTATGGGCAATTTACTCATGA
>NC_041385.1:809022035-809028686 GCF_002162155.2 Triticum dicoccoides
ACTGCGTGGCACCCAACGTCCTTTCGTTTCGGTTCATTTCACACAAGATGATAAACACATGAGGGTCGTCATTCGTTTACACACAAAAATGTTCAGCAAAGCCAAAGCAAATGAAGCAACCGGGTCCACAAGAAGGTGCCGCTCCTCCTCCTCGACAGCAACCCGGTCCACAAGGTGCCGCTGCCCCTCCACAACGGCCTCGCCGTCGACGAGTCGCTCGTCAGGGCGGGCGGAACCGCGGATGGGGTCTAGAGGTCGGCACCCATTGAGGATGTGTCAGGTTAGGATATCCATCATTGTTTTAGATAGCCCGATATAGCTTCGCTATAGCACGCTATAGCATTTATAAAAGGTCTTGCGCTAAGAGACATTGGTCCAAACAAATGAATAAACATTTTAAATAACACGCTATAGCGTTTAGAAGAGGTTCGCCGCTAATAGGCTTAGCGCGCTATTTAAAACTATGATATCCATACCCTGCTTAACAAGTACGCCCCACACAGCCGAGAAACGCAAGCACAACAGCGTGCTTGGCCATCATTGCCATGGGCTATGCCTGGTTGGTCTGTGTAAGACGCTGGGTGCTCACCATGGCCATTTATAGCCTACTGTCAGCTCCAAGACGAGAGATACAGAGATGCACCGAACGCTGGTTGCGCTACAGCTAAAGCAGTTGACATCCCTCTGCAGTCCAAAGCAAGACAAAGTCTCTGCTTGACACCACGTTCAGCATTAATTGCGACTAGCCATCGATCATTGGCTAACGACAACGACACTTGAATATATAACATAGAAGCTGACCAACACACAAGATTCATTTGTTTACGGACACAACGTGAGTGTACAGAAAAATGAGAGCAACCGACTATGAGCCCACCAAACGAGCCATGGTTCTCTTCGTCATGCTACAGACCGCAAAGCATATTGAATCAGGCTACCCACATCCATCATCACTTGTTCAAGATTTCTGTCGCCACTGCCAACAACAACTTGGCCCCGAAGCACCGTTTGCTTCCGAGGGTAATTTCTCTTCTGCAAGGCAAACCGATAAGACAGCACATGTGAACATCATAGAAATAACAGCATTAGGTTTAACAGAGTACAGATTACTAAAGCAAGCAACGCTGCAACTCCACCAGAAACAAAACATCTCCCTCGCCCCCTAAAAATTTAATACACACGCCTCATCATCTTACAAGGTAATTCATCCAACATCCAGAATCACGGCAACAATCCTCCAAACATACCTAGGCACAGCACACTGAAAAGGCAATGTGACCAAAGGATTCTTTGCAGCAGCAAAAGCGACATTTCTCATCAACCTTCCAATATCTCTTACCCAAATACAACGACCAAAGCTCTGAGGCAGCTAAGACTCAGCTAAACAATGGGTATCTACATTGGACTCATGACTTCACAAATAAAATCCATCTCTTATAAATTTTGCCTAATATCACACACTTCTGTTAGTCTTAATGTGAACTCCATAGTTTGGGCCCTGAATGGATTTGGCGACCTCGATAGAGTGTAAGACTACCTCTGTGTGCATGCCATTGTTTTCTGCGGCGTCAGATCCATGATGTGATCAAAATAAATAGATAGTGACAATAGCAAGGGGAAGGGCTGTGCATATTGATTATTTGTTTGTACCAACCTTGTCTTCCCTCGGCATGACCTGGCGTAGGAGGGAAATTCTAGCTCCCGCTCACTGCAGGAGTGAAGGAAGCGACACACACTACCCAGGCCTTTCTGCGCAAGCCCAACAAAACATTTTTTTAAAATTGCAATCTTCCTCTGCAGTATGTATGCGGTTCTATTAAGTGATGCTCTCCATTTATTCCCTAAATGTCAGTTTCATTAGTTGTTGCTGTCCTGAATTAACGAAATAAGCAAACCATACCCCAAGACTAATTTGATGAACATTAATTACTGTCAAATATTTGAGGAAGACAGTGAGTCGGGATGTCCTTTCATACACAAGTTCATATACATTTGTTGCTAAAGAGTCACATAAATATTTTGATTAATAAACATAAAATGAAAAACTCTAATCCATAAACAATAGTCACAAGGGAGCAAATGTACCTTGAGAACTTCTGGGCAGTTCTTATACGCATTGTACCGCATCAATAAATGCTTGGAAGGACCCAAGCCAGTGATACAAAATCCTTCGATACAGATTGCCCTGGGTAGTGGGCAACAATTTCATGCAAAGATCTATCAACCAAAGAATACTCACTCCAGTCCCCAAAGCTTCCAGTAAAGTACAAGCAGTCCCTTCGAACTCCCGGATGATCTGGACCAAGGCAACCAGCAAACTCATGCATATTAAAGAACAAGCTACAACCACCAAGGCTATGTGTCCTCGCCCACTTCCTCTCCTTGGCCCCGTCGTCATCGTCCTCTCCACGCACACCGCCCCGACGCTGCTCGCGCGCTCGCCACTGCGCCGCCGTGAACATGAGAGCGCCATCCGCTCGCTCGCCGTCTGCTTGCCCACGCCGTCGGAGCCATTCGTCGAACGCCTTCAGCCGCCCGAGCGCTTCCACGAACGGCATCGTCGACACGTCGCAGAACTGCTCGATCCCAGCCACCGCCGCGTACAAGCGGTTCGACACGGAGTCGAGCAGCTTCTTCACCAGCGCGGCGTCCTCCAGCGTTGAGCCGAGCGCCGCGTAGCGCGCCGCCATGCCACCGAGCTTGCCGGTGAACTCGTCCAGCGTGTCGCCGCTCGCCATGCGCAGGAGCTCGAACTCCCCGCGCAAAGTGACCAGCCGCGTCGCCCGCACACGGTCCGCGCCGACTAAACGCGCCTTCAGAGCAGCCCACACCTCCGCGGCAGTCTTCTTCGCCGCCACCTGCAGCAGCAGGTCCTCTGCGAGCGCGCCCAGCAGATACGCCCGCGCCGGCTTGTCCTTTTTTGCGATCACGGCGGCCGCCGCGTCCTCCGGCACCACCACGGCCTCCCACAGCCCGGCCGCATCAAGGTTCGCCTCCACCTTGATCGACCACGCCGTGTAGTTGTCGCCGGTGAGCAGTGGCACCGACTGCGGCAGCGATCCGCTTGCTCCGCCGGCATACGGGACGATCGACATCGCCGGCGCGCCCTGAACAGAACGTGGCTCTGATGCCAACTGTTGGAACCGACAGTCCCTTGCTGCAGCTCTCCTCTCTCTCTCTGACACCGTAGCTCGAACACACGAAGAAGAAAGGGAAGAAGGAAGGAGAAAGGGGACACGGCGAGGTGGTTTTTCCGGTGCACGAACACCTTTTCCAGAGCACGAACTCAACACACACACCCGCAGCTGTTACAACGGCCCTCGCACGGCTTTATAGCCCCGAGCCGGCGCACCAGGCACGTACCCAACGTCTCCACGCGCTCCTGATCGCCTGCGCTCCGCACGCTACGCTCGTGCCCGCGTCGCGCTCCCGCGCGCGCGCCCCACGGTGAGCTCCAACGGCCACGCCCTCGATCAGCCGCGCGACTCGCCCTCCAGCTACTCCCACACCCACGCACACGACGCACACGCGCACGGACACGCCCCGTGCTGCACCTGTACGCATGCACGCACACACTCTCGCTATCCGATGCACCCGACCCGGCCAGCTCGCGCCCATACACGCGCTGGTCGCGTCCGGTGCGTCGCCGCGGCTTATTAGCCCAACACGTGGGAGGCGGAAGCGCAGGATGCGGCGGAGGGGGACGTGGAAGAGCGCGGCAGACGTCTTGTGGTGGACGAGGAGTAGCGGACCGTGCGAGGTGAGGTTTGAGGAAGACAGCGGGAGGCGAGCCCGGTAGGCCCGGCAGGCAGCACGGAGGGCGAAGATGTCCTCGAGGGTCGTCAAGCGGCTCGCGATCAATGGGGGCGACGGCGAGGTGGTTTCTTCGGGGTTTGTGGAGGATGACGACGAGGACGTGGTGATAGTGGAGGCGAGGGCGGTGGCCGCCGGCAAGGACCTTGTCCGCGCTTCCCCGACTTCCCCAACGAACCCATTCCTCGCCGCCGCATCTTCACCGAGTGCGGCGCTGCGTGCGGTACTGGAGATGAATGTTAACGTGGTCATATTCTGTTGTACATGATCTCCTCATATCTAGGATCTGGTCCAACGGCAGGCCTAGGTGCCACTTATATAGGGTGTTCGCTTTTCCCTCTGAGAAACAAATACGTGTACGCCGTAACTGAATAACACACTAGAGAATATTTAGGTCCAACTGTGATTTTTTGTAGGACAAAGCTAAGCTTTATTGATGATAATCCACATGAAATGGGATAAGAATCAGATTATGGGGGTTAGCCGATCAGACATGGCACCCTGGACCGAGAGCAAGAGAATGCTTAGCTAGACTATAAGCATTGCCGTTGATGCCGTGACTTTCAAAAATAAAAACTTCTATTATATATATTATTAAAACGATAGAAAACGAACGGTGAAAATTTATCGTTTTAGAGTTATGATATCTAAACAGCCTAGATTCATCAGTACCAAGCTATCTGGACATCCTAAATTCTATACGCTAGAACAGACCACGCACAAGAATTAACCAAGCTAGATTTATAGAGTCAGTTACCTGTACATATACGTTTACTAAGGCAAACTACAACCTGACTTCAGGCAAGAAGACACGCATATAATACAAATACCATGGTTCGTGGATGATGGGTATGGTTTCCTCCTTCGGTGTCTTAGTCATGGTGGGATGCTAGATCTGGAGTTCGATGGCGTGCCCGCGGTGTTTCACCGGTTTGATTCGCTCAACGGCAAGGGCTTCACTTTTGGTGAGCCACCTTGGAGGTCGGCAAAGCTGCATATCAGCTATGGAGCCGCGTCGAGCTCCGGTGAGGAGGTGATTCGTCATTCTTTTCTTCGATGGCCGTTGTCATGCCACTGGAGGCGGGTGACGGGCATCGGTGTCAAGCTCAGAGATGTTCTGCTATCTTTTCAGTTTTCTCATGTCGGTCTTTAAGCCGCGTCGAGCTCGGGTGAGGAGGTGATTCGTCATTCTTTTCTCCGATGGCTGCTGTCGTGCTGCTAGAGGCAGTGAAGTGCATTGGTGTCAAACTCAGAGATGTTCTGCTATCTTTTCAATTTTCTCATGTCGGTCTTTACTTGACTTGAACTTTGATCTTTATTATATGAATGAGACACGTATTATCATGAAAAAAATAGAGTAAATTGCGCAAAGCCACCACATTTGTGGCTAGGGTACTCCAAAACTACCACTTTTATCAAAAATCACAAAAAACCACCGGCTCCGAGGCAAATGAGTAACAAATCGCACTAATTCAAAAATGAGCCGCGTCTAATAGCAAAACTGGCGGGTTGGCCCCACATGTCAGGCTAACTTGGCATGCCTGTGTGGATAATATGCTGAGGTGGCAAAGGGCCCACATGTCAGCCCCACACCTCCTTCTTCCTCCTCACATCTCTTTTCCCCTCTCTCTCTTCCTATCCGCCGGTGGCTTGAGCTCGGTGCTGCTGCAAGATGGCGGAGCTCGGGGGTGCTCCTCGACGATTAGCGGCGGCGAACGCGGCTGTACCCAATGATGACGTTGAAGGGAACAGCCGGATCCAGAGAGTACGGAGGTGTGGGAGGTCGAGGGTGAGGCAGGAGCCCGCCTCAGGAGTCGCCCGCAGCATGGCCGTACGCGGACGGACCTATCTATCTTGTCCCGCAGTAGGTCAACGTCGCCGTTCTGCAGTACGTCTCCCGTCGAATCGCACCGACGCCTCCCGTCGAGTCGGCCCTGGCCAGCAGCAGGTCAACGCAGAAGCAGGTCATGCAACCTCTATTGTAGACACATGGCAGATGCCTTTGCCGATTGTGAACCGTAAGCTTGGTGCTTTTTCCAGTAGGTACCGTGTGATCCCAATAAGTCTAGAGCTTTTTTACAAAACTCGTCTTATAGATGGCCAGAAGCTAAGGTCCTTCGGATTTGTTGGGTGATCTCTTTTCTAGAGTCGCTTTAGAGGAACATAAGCCGAGTACCCGAAAAATAGCTCATGGCTTATAGGCTAACACACGGGAAAACAGCTATAAGCCATGAGCAGATTTTTTGTTGGGTGATTTCTTTTCTGCTTTTTGCATTTTCCAGTAGTGTGCATTCAAGCAGATTTTTGATTTGTTTTAGTAGAGAAAGGTAGCTGCACAATGAAACCCGCACAACAATGGTATTCCAGAAAATACAAAATGTTGGATTCCAATCTTCGAATAGATCCAACCTCCAATTGGAATAGCCGATTGTGTACTCTAACACGATTGTGGATGTATCCACTTGATTTCAAGGTTCTGATTTTCACTTTCCAATGTTTTACTCAAATCACCCCATAAGTTTATCATTGAATGTCATGTACAATGTTTATTCAATGACCACCTTGATAAAATGCTTTGTTCTACGATTGGGGAGTGATCACTAGTAGAAAAAAGACCTATTGTCCCGGTTTGTGAGGGCCATTTGTCCCGGTTTTTGAACCGGGACTACAGTGTCGGTACTAATGCCCTAAATCTTTAGTCCCTTGCATAAACCGGGGCAGATGGGCCTCCACGTGGACGGTGCGGCGAGCCCAGACAGGAGGCCCTTTGATCCCGGTTGGTGGCACCAACCGGGACCAATAGGCATCCACGCATCATCATCTCAGGTCCTGGGGTTT
>NC_041385.1:809029094-809077241 GCF_002162155.2 Triticum dicoccoides
GGAGGGTTTGGGGGTTTTGGTGGGTTAATTTAGGTGTTTCATATATTGTGTTAGCTAGCTAATTAATAGAGAGAAGTGTCCTCTCTTATCTCTGTGCTTGGTTGACGCTACGTACTATACGTATAGAGAGGACTAGACACGCTAGCTAGTAAGCAAATGAAGGAAACAGAAGATCGTCATGAACAGATGCATACAAAGAGAAGTGATATCGACCACCTCTCCTTCTCTGAGAGATTGGTCAAACAACAAGTTCTCGTATATCTATTCGACGCTACTGGCTACATATATACAATATAAGTATCTCTTACAATATAATCTCCTAACTAAAATTCAATGCATCAGGGTCCACATGGTATTCTCCGTCTTTAGCGATCACGTGGTCAAGAAAGAATGCCGCCAATTCCTCTTGAATTCCTCGCATACGATCTGGTGGTAGGAGTTCATCCCGCATCCGAAATATCTAATTTTAAGAAGGGGGTCAATACATATATATGAATAAATGAAACTGAACACAAATGATGGTAATAAAATAAAATTGTGAATATAATTATTTACGCACTTCATATTGTTTGTCGGAGTAGCCCCGCTCACAGGTCGTGTGGCGGATGGACTCGCAAATGTAGTATCCACACTAATTATTCCCTTGTTCCTGCCACAACCACTTTACAAGAAATAGAGGTCAATCAAACTGATAATTAGCAAGCATGCTAAATGGTATTGATGAAACTAGCGCTTGAATCACTAGGAGATGCGTGGAACATATATGCTACTATAGTACTTACTTTCGGGTGTCTAAATTGCAGCTTCTTCGGCAGTCCCGAAGTTTTTGAGGTGAATTTATTTCAAACCCTGCCAGACAAAGAAAACAATTACTTGATATCAGGAAATGAACAAAGTTGCGGATATGGTGAGATGATGATCGATTTAACTTACTTCTCTAGAATTGCAGTCATGTCCGCATACTCCGAGGGATCTTTTCATCTCGAGTCTAAGACGGTTACTAGTCCCTGTTCAAGCTTAATCTCTACGAGAATATAGTGGAACCTGCGCACGCATGCATAACTCATCTGTTACATTACTATAACCTCGACTAATAAGGGAAACCGAATATGCACAAGACAGTAATACTCACTTGAATTCGTAAGGGAAGAATATTAAAGCTTTGTTTTGATTTAATACAAATGATTGTAGCAGCTTGGCCTCGGTATCTTTGGCCTGAAATTTAACCATATATGCATCTATGAGATTTGTGTTAATGAACCCAATATCATCGATTTGTCTTTTCTTCAATTCGGCAATCTTCAATCTGCATAATATAGTAAGAATAATTAAAAATACATGCAATGAAAGAGCTGATCTATATATAGAGACTTAATGACAGAAGTAGTACTACTTAAAGGCAGTAGCAAGTGATCATTAACTTATCGAGGGCCTTTAGATTGAAAAACTCGAAGAACTCCTCAAATGGAACATTCAACAGTTCAATTCCAACGAGGTCATGCTCCTCTCTAACTCTCAGCGTCAAAATATTTCTCCCCTCACACTCTCTGCAGGTTTTCATATATCAATCATGGAATCTTCGCATCATCATTGTTAGAGATCTTTCATCTTTGACGAGAGGCTTCCCGTACACGTATTTGTGTTCGTTCACCTCCAAGAAATCAAAATGTGCATCATCGGGCAAGTAATATCCAAGATCATTATAACCGGGCACCGTCCCGCCCGGATGATTCGCGACGACGCTAGACACCTGGAGCGGGGGCAATGATTGGTTCGCTTGTTCGCCGAGCTGGGCAACTTTTTTCCCAGCTCGTCGTTCTGCTAACCTTTGACCACTGATAGTACTTCCCGACCGCTCCGCTTCGATAAATGACTTTGTAAGAATGCGCTCATAGTTGTCTTTCGCCGGAGACTTTGGTGGTTTCGTCAGGGCAGCCAGAGTACGCTTCGCTTTTATCGGATCTATCTTCTCCTCCGGAGGTGGATTTTTCTTTGCTTTAACCCCTTAAAAGAAGTTGGTCACTTCGGCTTGCACGATCTTCGCGTTTTCCTCCTGGCTCCTCTCGTATGGTAACTTCTCTGGAGTCTTCAGAGAAGGACCGTATCTGTATTGCCTGCCTTTGGCTGTACTGCTAGACACCGGAGCTCCTACCGCCATAGGCTGGAGTCTTCAGAGAAGAACCCAGCCGAATCTCCCCTTCACTCGAAGGGTGGTAAAGCTGAAGGTCCTCAAATCCGTCCGTTATTTGATCTACTATCACCCTATCATATCCTTCTGGAATCGGCTGGCTGTGGTAGGTTGAGCCAGGTTCATTAGGTATAACACAGCCAACAGCCGCCTTGACTTTCAATGTCATCCATCGCGTCATAAGGTGGCAATGTTGAGACTCCGTGATAGCATCCACGGGGTAGCTACTAGGAGCCGTGAAGACAAGCTCAAGCTGCTGAGTCTGCTCGGTGGAAGCCACACTGCTTCTCCGCTGAGATGGCGGGGTAGCTTCAGGGGAAGCATCGGCAGGTCGTTTGCTATGATCTGCTTCTCGTTCCTCTAGCCCTTGTACCCTTTCGTGCAGCGCCTGCAGTTGGCTATGCTCCACTTTCTTCCTCCTCTCCTGGGTTTTGTAACACCATGCGTTCGGAAAGCCAGCCTTCCACAGAATGGAGCCTGGCGTGCCTCGTATCCGTCTAGGGTGCTCAGGATTCCCGAGGGCCATTGTCAGCTCGTCATTCTCTCTGTCTGGAACGAACGTCCCTTGCTGCGTTTTCTTGATATACTCCTTAAGCCTCGTGACGGGTATTCGCAGTTGCTCTTCCGTCCAAACGCACTTCCCTGATACAGGGTCGAAGGTTCCGCCAACCCCAAAGAACCAAGTCCAGCAACGGTCTGGCCAGTTCAATGTCTCTGGTTCGACCCCTTTAGCAATCAGGTCATTCTCAGCCTTGTCCCACAAAGGTCGGGCTTTGAGGTAACCACCTGACCCCGTGCGATGGTGATGCTTCTTCTTCGCAGCATTAATCTTGTTTGTCGCTGACATCTTCTTACTCTTTTCTGATGTCTTGTGGGCCACAAATGCGGGCCATTGATCTCTGATCTTCTCATACTTTCCGATGAATTCTGGTGTCTTTTCTTTGTCGACAAACATTTTCAGCTCATTCTTCCACCTCCTGAATAGTTATGCCATCTTCTTAAGAGCATGAGACTTGATCAATTGCTCTTTAACTGGCTTCTCCAGATCCTCCTCTGGCGGTAGGGTGAAATTTGCCTTAAGCGTTGTCCAAAGATCTTCTTTCTACATATCGGAGACATAAGACACCTCAGGGTCTTCCTTCTCAGGCTTTAACCATTGCTGGATACTGATCGGGATCTTGTCCCTAACAAGAACCCCGCACTGAGCATGAAATGCATCCCTTGTCCGGATGGGTTCAATCGTCTTGCCATCACGCGCGATTGCTGTGATCTCAAACCTTTCATCCGAGCGCAACTTTTTCTTCGGGCCTCGTTTCTTTACCGAAGTTGAGCTCGATCCGGAGGGCTAGAGAAAAGAAGAAAGACGAGAGTTAATTAATATGTGTACATATGAAAACAATGAATGGATCAATTAACTAGTCAGCACAGGCTTAACTAATATATATATATATACCTGGCCGGACTCGGTT
Source organism: Triticum dicoccoides (assembly GCF_002162155.2). Classification (NCBI taxonomy): domain Eukaryota; kingdom Viridiplantae; phylum Streptophyta; class Magnoliopsida; order Poales; family Poaceae; genus Triticum; species Triticum dicoccoides. Next base: position 809,032,752 of record NC_041385.1, read on the forward strand.
CGGTCACTGGAGCCGTCATCACGCTCTCCTTCTTGTACCTCCATTGGGTCACCGGAGCCATCATGAACATAGCCCTCTTCTTGTACCGGCATTAATGGGTCACCGGAGCCATGATAATCATAGCCTTCTTTGTTGAAAATATGCCCTAGAGGCAATAATAAAAGGATTATTATTACATTTCCTTGTTCATGATAATTGTTTTTTATTCATGCTATAATTGTATTATCCAGAAATCGTAATACACATGTGAATACATAGACCACAATATATCCCTAGTGAGCCTCTAGTTGACTAGTTCGTTGATCAATAGATAGTCATGGTTTCCTGACTATGGACATTGGATGTCATTGATAACGAGATCACATCATTAGGTGAATGATGTGATGGACAATACCCAATCCTAAGCATATCACAAGATCGTGTAGTTCGTTTGCTAGAGCTTTTCCAATGTCAAGTATCTTTTCGTTAGACCATGCGATTGTGTAACTCCCGGATACCGTAGGAGTGCTTTGGGTGTACCAAACGTCACAACGTAACTGGGTGACTATAAAGGTATACTACGGGTATCTCCGAAAGTATCTGTTGGGTTGACACGGATCGAGACCGGGATTTGTCACTTCGTATGACGGAGAGGTATCTCTGGGCCCACTCGGTAATGCATCATCATAATGAGCTCAAAGTTACCAAGTGTCTGGTCACGGGATCATGCATTACGGTACGAGTAAAGTGACTTGCCGGTAACGAGATTGAACGAGGTATTGGGATACCGACGATTGAATCTCGGGCAAGTAACATACCGATTGACAAAGGGAATTGTATACGGGGTTGCTTGAATCCTCGACATCATGGTTCATCCGATGAGATCATCGAGGAGCATCTAGGAGCCAACATGGGTATCCAGATCCCGCTGTTGGTTATTGACCGGAGAGCCATGTCAGTCATGTCTATGTGTCTCCCGAACCCGTAGGGTCTACACACTTAAGGTTCGGTGATGCTAGGGTTGTAGAGATATTTGTATGCAGCAAACCGGAAGTTGTTCGGAGTCCCGGATGAGATCCCGGACGTCACGAAGAGTTCCGGAATGGTCCGGAGGTAAAGAATTATATATGGGAAGTCGAGTTTTGGCCATCGGGAAAGTTTCGGGGGTCACTGGTATTGTACCGGGACCACCAGAAGGGTCCCGGGGGTCCACCGGGTGGGGCCACCCATCCCGGAGGTCCCCATGGGCTGAAGTGGGAGGGGAACCAGCCCCTGGTGGGCTGGTGCGCCCCCCCTTGGGCAACCCCTGCGCCTAGGGTTGAGAACCCTAGGGGAGGGGGCGCCTCCACTTGCCTTGGGGGGCAAGGCACCCCCTTGGCCGGCGCCCCCCCCCCTAGTAGATCCCATCTCCTAGGGTCGGCGCCCCCCCTGGGGACCCTATATATAGAGGGGGGGGAGGGAGGGCAGCCGCACCCTTGCACTTGGCGCCTCCCTTTCCCCTTGCTACACCTCTCCCTCCCGTAGACGCTTGGCGAAGCCCTGCCGGGATCCCTGCTGCATCCACCACCACGCCGTCGTGCTGCTGGATCTTCATCAACCTCTCCTTCCCCCTTTCTGGATCAAGAAGGAGGAGACGTCATGCTGACCGTACGTGTGTTGAACGCGGAGGTGCCGTCAGTTCGGCGCTAGGATCTCCGGTGATTTGGATCACGACGAGTACGACTCCCTCAACCCCGTTCTCTTGAATGCTTCCGCTCGATCTACAAGGGTATGTAGATGCACTCCTCTCTCTCATTGATAGATGAACTCATAGATTGATCTTGGTGAAACTGTAGAATTTTTTTTATTTTCTGCGACGTTCCCCAACAGTGGCATCATGAGCTAGGTCTATGCGTAGTTCTCTTTGCATGAGTAGAACACAAATCTGTTGTGGGCGTAGATGTTGTCAACTTTCTTGCCACTACTAGTATTATTTTGCTTCAGCGGTATTGTGGGATGATGCGGCCCGGACTGACCTTACATGTACGCTTACGTGAGACAAGTTCCACCGACTGACATGCAGTAGTTGCATAAGGTGGCTAGCGGTGTCTATCTCTCCCACTTTAGTTGGAGCGGATTCGATGAAAAGGGTCCTTATGAAGGGTAAATAGAAGTTTACAAATCATGTTGTGGCTTTTTCATAGGTAAGAAAACGTTCTTGCTAGAACCTTATTGCAGCCACGTAAAAAATGCAACAACAATTAGAGGACGTCTAACTTATTTTTGCAGCAATTGCTTTGTGATGTGATATGGCCAAAAGTTGTGATGAATGATGAATGCTATATTGTGATGTATGATATCATGTTCTTGTAACAGGAATCACGACTTGCATGTCGATGAGTATGACAACCGGCAGGAGCCATAGGAGTTGTCTTAATTATTGTATGACCTGCGTGTCAATGATTTAACGCCATGTAATTACTTTACTTTATTGCAAAACCGTTAGCTATAGTAGTAGAAGTAATAGTTGGCGAGCAACTTCATGGAGACACGATGATGGAGATCATGATGATGGAGATCATGGTGTCATGCCGGTGACGAAGATGATCATGGAGCCCTGAAGATGGAGATCAAAGGAACTATATGATATTGGCCATATCATGTCACTACTATTTGATTGCATGTGATGTTTATCATGTTTTTGCATCTTGTTTACTTAGAACGACGGTAGTAAATAAGATGATCCCTCATAATAATTTCAAGAAAGTGTTCCCCCTAACTGTGCGCCATTGCGACAGTTCGTTGTTTCGAAGCACCACGTGATGATGGGGTGTGATAGATTCTAACGTTCACATACAACGGGTGTAAGACAGATTTACACATGCAAAACACTTAGGTTAACTTGACGAGCCTAGCATGTACAGACATGGCCTCGGAACACAGAGACCGAAAGGTTGAACATGAGTCGTATGGATTATACGATCAACATGGATATGTTCACCGATGATGACTAGTCCGTCTCACGTGATGATTGGACACGGCCTAGTCGACTCGGATCATGTAACACTTAGATGACTAGAGGGATGTCTAATCTGAGTGAGAGTTCATTAAATAATTTGATTAGATGAACTTAATTATCATGAACTTAGTCTAAAACCTTTGCAAAAATGTCTTGTAGATCAAATTGCCAACGGTCATGTCAACATGAACTTCAACGCGTTCCTAGAGAAAAACAAGCTGAAAGATGATGGCAACAACTATACAGACTGGGTCCGGAACCTGAGGATCATCCTCATAGCTGCCAAGAAAGCATATGTCCTAGAAGGACCGCTAGGTGAAGCACCCATCCCAGAGAACCAAGACGTTATGAACGCTTGGCAGTCACGTGCTGATGATTACTCCCTCGTTCAGTGCGGCATGCTTTACAGCTTAGAACCGGGGCTCCAAAAGTGTTTTGAGCAACACGGAGCATATGAGATGTTCGAGGAGCTGAAAATGGTTTTCCAAGCTCACTCCCGGGTCGAGAGATATGAAGTCTTCGACAAGTTCTATAGTTGTAAGATGGAGGAAAATAGTTCTGTCAGTGAGCACATACTCAAAATGTCTGGGTTGCACAACCGCCTGTCCCAGCTGGACATTAACCTCCCGGACGAGGCAGTCATTGACAGAATCCTTCAGTCGCTCCCACCGAGCTACAAGAGCTTTGAGATGAACTACAATATGCAGGGGATGGTGAAAACTATTCCTGAAGTATTTTCAATGCTGAAGTCAGCAGAGGTAGAAATCAAAAAGGAACATCAAGTGTTGATCGTCAATAAAACCACCAAGTTCAAGAAAGGCAAGGGTAAGAAGAACTTCAAGAAGGACGGCAAGGATGTTGCCGCGCCCAGTAAGCCAGTTGCCGGGAAGAAGTCAAAGAGTGGACCCAATCCTGAAACTGAGTGCTTTTATTGCAAAGGGAAGGGTCACTGGAAGCGGAACTGCCCCAAATACTTAGCGGACAAGAAGGACGGCAACACTAAAGGTATATTTGATATACATGTAATTGATGTGTACCTTACCAGTGCTTGTAGTAGCTCCTGGGTATTTGATATCGGTGCCGTTTCTCATATTTGTAACTCAAAGCAGGAGCTGCGGAATAAGCAGAGACTGGGGAAGGACGAGGTGATGATGCGCGTCGGGAATGGTTCCAAGGTCGATGTGATCGCCATCGGCACGCTACCTCTACATTTACCCACGGGATTAGTTTTAAATCTCAATAATTGTCATTTAGTGCCAAGTTTGAGCATGAACATTGTGTCTGGATCTCGTTTAATATGAGATGGCTACTCACTTAAATCCGAGAATAATGGTTGTTCTATTTATATGAGAGATATGTTTTATGGTCATGCCCCGATGGTCAATGGTTTATTCTTAATGAATCTCGAACGTGATGTTACACATATTCATAGTGTGAATACCAAAAGATGTAAAGTTGATAACTATAGTCCCACATACTTATGGCACTGCCGCCTTGGTCACATTGGTGTCAAGCGCTTGAAGAAGCTCCATGCTGATGGACTTTTAGAGTCTCTCGATTATGAATCATTTGACACATGCGAACGATGCCTCATGGGCAAAATGACCAAGAATCCTTTCTCCGGAACAATGGAGCGAGCAACCAACTTATTGGAAATCATACATACTGATGTGTGCGGTCCAATGAGCATTGAGGCTCGTGGAGGATATCGTTATGTTCTCACTCTCACTGATGACTTAAGTAGATATGGGTATGTCTACTTGATGAAACACAAGTCTGAGACCTTTGAAAAGTTCAAGGAATTTCATAATGAGGTAGAGAATCAACGTGATCGAAATATAAAGTTCTTACGATCAGATCGTGGAGGAGAATATTTAAGTCAAGAATTTGTTACGCACTTAAGGAAATGTGGAATGGTTTCACAGCTCACGCCGCCTGGAACACCTCAGCGTAACGGTGTGTCCAAACGTCGTAATCGCCCTCTATTGGATATGGTGCGATCTATGATGTCTCTTACTGATTTACCGCTATCATTTTGGGGATACGCTCTAGAGACAGCTACATTCACTTTAAATAGGGCTCCGTCTAAATCCGTTGAGATGACACCGTATGAATTATGGTTTGGAAAGAAACCTAAGCTGTCGTTTCTAAAAGTTTGGGGATGCGATGCTTATGTCAGGAAACTTCAACCTAAAAAGCTCGAACCTAAGTCGGAAAAATGCGTCTTCATAGGATACCCTAAGGAAACCATTGGGTATACCTTCTACCTTAGATCCGAAGGCAAGATCTTTGTTGTCAAGAACGGATCCTTTCTGGAAAAAGAGTTTCTCTCAAAAGGAGTAAGTTGGAGGAAAGTAGAACTCGATGGAGTACTACCTCTTGAACCGGAAAGTAGTGCAGCTCAGGAAAATGTTCATGTGGTGCCTACACCGACTAGAGAGGAAATTAATGATGATGATGAAATTACTTCGGATCAAGTTGCTACTGAACTTCGTAGGTCCACAAGGACACGTTCCATGCCAGAGTGGTATGGCAACCCTGTCCTGGAAATCATGTTGTTAGACAACGGTGAACCTTCGAACTATGAAGAAGAGATGGCGGGCCCAGATTCCAACAAATGGCTTGAAGCCATGCAATCCGAGATAGAATCCATGTATGAAAACAAAGTATGGACTTTGACAGACTTGCCCGATGATCGGCGAGCGATAGAAAACAAATGGATCTTTAAGAAGAAGACGGATACGGATGGTAATGTTACCATCTATAAAGCTCGACTTGTCGCTAAGGGTTATCGGCAAGTTCAAGGGGTTGACTACGATGAGACTTTCTCTCCCGTAGCGAAGCTGAAGTCCGTCCGGATCATGTTAGCAATTGCCGCATACTATGATTATGAGATATGGCAGATGGATGTCAAAACGGCATTCCTTAACGGCTATCTTAAGGAAGAACTGTATATGATGCAGCCGGAAGGTTTTGTCGACCCTAAGAATGGTAACAAGGTATGCAAGCTCCAGCGATCCATTTATGGACTGGTGCAAGCATCTCGGAGTTGGAACATTCGCTTTGATAAGATGATCAAAGCGTTTGGGTTTATGTGGACTTATGGAGAAGCCTGCATTTACAAGAAAGTGAGTGGGAGCTCTGTAGCATTTCTCATATTATATGTAGATGACGTACTTTTGATGCAAAATGATATAGAACTTTTGGATAGCATTAAGGCCTACTTGAATAAGTGTTTTTCAATGAAGGACCTTGGAGAAGCTGCTTACATATTAGGCATCAAGATCTATAGGGATAGATCGAGACGCCTCATAGGTCTTTCACAAAGCACATACCTTGATAAGATATTGAAGAAGTTCAATATGGATCAGTCCAAAAAAGGGTTCTTGCCTGTATTGCAAGGTGTGAGATTGAGCTCGGCTCAATGCCCGACCACGGCAGAAGATAAAGAAGAGACGAGTGTCATCCCCTATGCCTCAGCCATAGGATCTATTATGTATGCCATGTTGTGTACAAGACCTGATGTAAACCTTGCCGTAAGTTTGGTAGGAAGGTACCAAAGTAATCCCGGCAAGGAACACTGGACAGCTGTCAAGAATATCCTGAAGTACCTGAAAAGGACAACTGACATGTTTCTCGTTTATGGAGGTGACGAAGAGCTCGTCATAAAGGGTTACGTCGATGCTAGCTTCGACACAGATCTAGATGACTCTAAGTCACAAACCGGATACATGTATATGTTGAATCGTGGAGTAGTAAGTTGGTGTAGTTGCAAGAAGAGCGTCGTGGTGGGATCTACATGTGAAGCGGAGTACATGGAAGCCTCGGAGGCAGCGCGTGAAGCAATATGGATGAAGGAGTTCATCACCGACCTAGGATTCATACCCAATGCGTCGGGAGCGATCACTCTCTTCTGTGACAACACTGGAGCTATTGCCCTTGCCAAGGAGCACAGGTTTCACAAGAAGACCAGGCACATCAAGCGTCGTTTCAACTCCATCCGTGAAAATGTTCAAGATGGAGACATAGATATTTGCAAAGTACATACGGATCTGAATGTCGCAGATCCGTTGACTAAACCTCTTCCGCGAGCAAAACATGATCAACACTAGAACTCTATGGGTGTTCGATTCATCACAATGTACCTAGATTATTGACTCTAGTGCAAGTCAGAGACTGTTGGAAATATGCCCTAGAGGAAATAATAAAAGGATTATTATTATATTTCCTTGTTCATGATAATTGTCTTTTATTCATGCTATAATTGTATATTATCCGGAAATCGTAATACACGTGTGAATACATAGACCACAATATGTCCCTAGTGAGCCTCTAGTTGACTAGCTCGTTGATCAACCGATAGTCATGGTTTCCTGACTATGGACATTGGATGTCATTGATAACGAGATCACATCATTAGGTGAATGATGTGATGGACAAGACCCAATCCTAAGCATAGCACAAGATCGTGTAGTTCCTTTGCTAGAGCTTTTCCAATGTCAAGTATCTTTTCCTTAGACCATGAGATTCTGTAACTCCCGGATACCGTAGGAGTGCTTTGGGTGTACCAAACGTCAGAACGTAACTGGGTGACTATAAAGGTATACACGGGTATCTCCGAAAGTATTTGTTGGGTAGACACAGATCGAGACTGGGATTTGTCCCTCCGTATGACGGAGAGGTATCTCTGGGCCCACTCGGTAATGCATCATCATAATGAGCTCAAAGTCACCAAGTGTCTGGTCACGGGATAATGCATTACGGTACGAGTAAAGTGACTTGCTGGTAACGAGATTGAACGAGGTATTGGGATACCGATGATCGAATCTCGGGCAAGTAACATACCGATTGACAAAGGGAATTGTATACGGGGTTGCTTGAATCCTCGACATCGCGGTTCATCTGATGAGATCATCGAGGAGCATGTAGGAGCCAACATGGGTATCCAGATCCCGCTGTTGGTTATTGACCGGAGAGCCGTCTCGGTCATGTCTACGTGTCTCCCGAACCCGTAGGGTCTACACACTTATGGTTCGGTGACGCTAGGGTTGTAGAGATATTTGTATGCAGCAAACCGAAAGTTGTTCGGAGTCCCGGATGAGATCCATGACGTCACGAGGAGTTCCGGAATGGTCCAGAGGTAAAGATTTATATATGGGAAGTTGAGTTTCGGCCATCGGGAAAGTTTCGGGGGTCACCGGTATTGTACCGGGACCACCGAAAGGGTCCCGGGGGTCCACCGGGTGGGGCCACCCATCCCAGAGGGCCCCATGGCCTGAAGTGGGAGGGGAACCAGCCCCTGGTGATCTGGTGCGCCCCCCTTGGCCCCCCTGCGCCTAGGGTTGAGAACCCTAGGGGAGGGGGCGCCTCCACTTGCCTTGGGGGGCAAGGCACCCCCTTGGCCGCCGCCCCCCCTAGGAGATCCCATCTCCTAGGGCCGGCGCCCCCCCTGGGGACCCTATATATAGAGGAGGGGAGGGAGGGCAGCCGCAACCTTGCACTTGGCGCCTCCCTTTCCCCTTGCTACACCTCTCCCTCCCGCAGACGCTTGGCGAAGCCCTGCGAGGATCCCTGCTGCATCCACCACCACAAAGTCGTGCTGCTGGATCTTCATCAACCTCTCCTTCCCCCTTGCTGGATCAAGAAGGAGGAGACGTCACGCTGACCGTACGTGTGTTGAACTCGGAGGAGCCATCCGTTCGGCGCTAGGATCTCCGGTGATTTGGATCACGACGAGTACGACTCCCTCAACCCTGTTCCTTGAACGCTTCTGATCGATCTACAAGGGTATGTAGATGCACTCCTCTCTCTAGTTGCTAGATGAACTCATAGATTGATCTTGGTGAAACCGTAGAATTTTTTTTATTTTCTGCAATGTTCCCCAACATTCTTCACTACCCCGTCCTTCCTGACCATCGGTGTCATTGAGAAACGACGCAATGACATCACTTCCTTGTGCAATTATGTCCCCCAACATCGCTTATGTTGCGGCGGGAGGGGGTAGGAGACCAACATCATTTTTCTCTAGGGTTTGGGTGTCCTCGAGAGTTCTGGTCGAGCGAGAGGGCCCGGGGGGGTGCTCCCGTGGTATAAGTTATCACAGTCGAGAGGGTGACCCTCGACCCTCTGCCCTAGTTCCCGACCCTCGACCCTCTGGCCTAGTTCGCGACAAAAAAGAAGAAGAAAAATAAGGAGAAGTAGAAGGAATAGAGGAGTAGATGAAAAAAGTCTTCCACTCCTCTATTCCTTCTTCTTCTCCTCTTTTTTTCTTCTTCTTCCTCTTCTTATATTTTTCCGGCATCCCCCCTCATGTAAATGCGGTGGAAACACTTTATGAAAATGCGGTGGTGGCCGAGCCACGCGGTTTTCTTTTCCTTCTTCATTTTTTCCTTCGTTTTTTCTTATATGTTTGTTTTCATTTTCACTCTACATTTTCCTAATAATATAAATTAACTACACATATAAATAATCTATATATATGAACATATTTTTATGTATAATATAATTACACATCTGAAATTTTCCTAATCTTAATACTAAACTAAACTAAAATAATCTATATATATGAACATATACATAAATTGACAAAAAAATACATAAATTGACAAAAAAATACATTTATGAAAAAAATACTATGAACATGTACACACATATATACACATACAAACACATATACACAAAAAATACAAAAAAATTCAATGAAAAATGCAGGGCAGGGGCGGCGGGGCGGCACACGGCGCCAGCGCAGGGCAGTGGCGGCGGCGCGGCGGCCGCGAAGGACGGGGGCGGCACGCGGCGGCCGCGCAGAGCAGGGGCGGCGGCGCGGCGGTCGCGTAGGACAGGGGCGCAGGGGCGCGGGACAGGAGGGGCGCGGGAGCAGGCTGTGCTCACAGGGGGCGGCGGCGACGGCGAAGGCGAGGAGCCTGACAGCGTCGGTGGCGGCGGCAACGGCGAAGGCGAGCAGCCTGACGGGTGGCTTAAAAATGCACCATTTAAAGTCACATCATCAATTTACAACCCTTTCCGACTTCATTTGTTATTTTTCATGCATTTAATGATTATTTTGAGCTATAAGACCATCAATTGAAAAGCATTTGAAATGAACTCTGAAAAGGTTCTAAGTTGGCATGGTATCATCATTTCACCCACATAGCATGTGCAATAAAGTACAGAGGCTTACGGCAAAAACTGGATGCACTTCGTGTACAAAACAGACAATCTCCTTCAAAGTATCAGGGTTTCATACGGAAACTCGTCTGTTACAAAGGGATTTCATTTTTTCGAACTTATTTGAACTCCATTGTTTTTCTGTGTTCAGAATGCACCATTTAAAGCCACATCATCAATTTACAACCCTTTTCGACTTTATTTCTTATTTTTCATGTATTTACTGATTATTTTGAGCTATAAGACCATGAAATTGAAAAGCATTTGAAAGGAACTCTGAAAAGGTTCCAAGTTGCCATGGTATCATCATTTCACCCACAGAACATGTGCAAGAAAGTACAGAGGCTTACGGGGAAAACTGGATGCACTTCATGTACAAAACAGACAATCTCCTTCGAAGTATCAAGGTTTCATACGGAAACTCGTCTGTTACAAAGGAATTTCATTTTTTCTGAACTTATTTGAACTCCATAATTTTTCTGTGTTCAAAATGCACCATTCAAAGCCACATCATCAATTTACAACCCTTTCCGACTTCATTTGTTATTTTTCATGCATTTACTGATTATTTTGAGCTATAAGACCATGAAATTTAAAAGCATTTGAAATGAATTCCGAAAAGGTTCCAAGTTGACATGGTATCATCATTTCACCCACATAGCATGTGCATGAAAGTACAGAGGCTTACGACAAAAACTGGATGCACTTCGTGTACAAAATAGACAATCTCCTTCGAAGTATCAGGGTTTTATACGGAAACTCGTCTGTTATAAGGGATTTCACCCACATAGCATTTTCAACATATAGCTCTCCGGAGCATCTAATTAAACCATACATTGAAATTATGAAAAAAAATTATATGCAAAAACCAATGCGATCATAATCGCAACCAAGGTAACAACTGATCAAACTGCATACACTACGGGAAATATGAGATTTGCCGTCAGTACTGTTCTTTGCCGTCAGCATTTCGTCGGGCTAGACGGCAAAGACAAATTTTGCCGACAGCGACTGACGGCAAAGAACAACTGACGGCAAATCCATACTTTGTTGTCTGTAAAAAAAACACAGACGACAAAGACTCTTTGCCGTCTGGGATTTTTTTTCACAGACGGCAAAGAGCTCTTTTGCCGTCTGTAAAAAAAATCACAGACAACAAAGACTTTGCCGTCTGCGATTGATTTTACAGACGGCAAAGAGACCTCTTTGCCATCTGTAAAAGAAATCGCAGACGGCAAAGAGAAAGCACAGCATACGGATCGATCTCGCGGATCGATGAGGTGGCACGATCTGGGCCGCCCGCACCTGCCTCCGTCTCTCACCACGCACGCCCACCCACCCATCCCACCATTCCCTCTCTATCTTATCCCCAAGGCCCTCCACAATGTCTCTCCCACGCCCGACCCTATCTCTTCCTCGATCCCTTCTCTGCCGTAGAAACTCCGCCCGGTCCAGAGCTCCTCCTCGTCCCCTGCTCGTCAGCCGCCGCCGATCGACCCGCCTCACCATCACCTGAGCAGAGGCCGGCGCAGGATCTTCCTCCTCCTCCCCTGCTCGTCAACCGCCGCCGCTCGACCCCTCCTCTCCATCGCCTGAGCCGTAGGCCAACGTGGGATCGTCCTTGTCCTCCCCACCCGTGACCCGCCGCTGGTCGATCCCGCCTCACCGGCGCAGGAGTCTCCTCTCGTGCTCGTCAACCGCTGCCGCCCTTCAACACAGCAGGTCCACTGGCACATGGAGGGCGCCGTGGCCGGTGACGACATTGTCGTCGACGAGCAGCCCGAGATGATGAGCGACGCGACGAGCTTGAAGAAGAAGACCCAGGGGCTGCTCTCCTTCCTCATGGCACCCGAATCTGGTTTGAGGTGGCGGGCGACGAGATCTGGTAGGCTTCCTGGGCGCGAGAAGTTCGTCTTAAACTGGAGTTACCCTGGATCTGATATTGCTTTAACTGTGCCCTGTACTTCTCCAATCTAGGGGCTCCATGGCGCCATGGTCAACTCTGCTGGAAGACCACCATTCGCCTCCTCTAGCTAGACGCCCGTGCTCGGATCTGGACGCTGGCAAGGGCCAGTTCGTCTATTTTGTAATCATTTTATTGTTGTTTGGTTTGTTCGTTCTTCTTATAAATGGAGAACATTATATTGTGTAAATACTGTGATGATGGATATAGTATATAAACAGAATACTTCTGTCTTGTAAAAATCCTTTTGTTCCTCATATTGATGTGAAAGATTTTCCATATGCCTTTGGCCATCTACGGCCTCTGCACTTGTAGTGTTGTTTTGTTTTTTTAAATAAAAATATTGTATTTGCCGTCTGGGCATACGAGGAAGACAGCAAAGACATAGCATAACTGACGGCAAAGTACTTGACGCCGTCCGTCAACGCGACCGCTCCGTCTGTTGGCATATTTTGCCGTCTGGCTAGTCTACTGACGGCAAACCCTATTGACAGAAGGCAAACTCTTTGCCGTCATCCCGACAAACAGCAGACGGCAAAGTATTCTTTGCCGATTTATCTTTGCTGTCTGACTTTACCGTCTGCTTCCTGACGGCAAAGTCTTTGCCGTCTGGAATTAGGTCTTTGCCGTCTAGAATTAGGTCTTTGCCGTCTGTGATCCACAGATGGTAAATTACCTGTTTCCTGTAGTGATAATGATACCAAGCCTCGGTATGAATGACATATTTTCTTATCTTTCTAATCTTCAACTGCATTGCATCCATCTTGATCTTGTGATCATCGACGACATTCCCAACATGCAACTCCAATATCATCTTCTCCTCCTCAATTTTTCTTATTTTTTCCTTCAAGTAATTGTTTTCTTCTTCAACTAAATTTAACCTCTCGACAATAGGGTCGGTTGGAATTTCCGGTTCAACCACCTCCTAGATAAATAAAATCTATGTCACGTTGGTCGGCATAATTGTCATAAACAATAAATGACCCAAATAATTATCAAAAGATAATATATATACCACATCCGAATCATAGACGGACGAGGGTCGACGGGGGCGGATACCAAAACCATCGCACTATATAATAACAAGAAATAATAAAAGTAAGAAAATTAGACAAGTATCTATATGAAATAAGAATTTTTTTCTTTCAGAAAGAAGATAAGAACAAGAGGCTCACCACGGTGCTGCCGGCGACGAGATCGGCGCGGGCGATCGACGGCGGTGAAGACGGGGAAAGGACGTGACGGACCGCTAAACCTAGACAAATCTCGGGGAAAATGGAGCTCGGAGGTCGAGTTTCGAGAGGAGAACGATTAACTAGCGTGGCTCGGACATTTCATCGAACACCTCATGTGCATAGGACGTGAGCTAGAGCACCCAAATGCCCTCCCCTCGCCAGCCAGAAAAAACAGAGTGCTCTGCCGCGGCGATGGGTATATATAGGCATCCTATTTGTCCCGGTTCGTGGCATGAACCGGGACTAAATCCCTCCCTTCTATACCGGTTTGTGGAACGAACCAGTACCAATGGCTGTGGGCCAGGAACGCGGCCCATTGGTCCCGGTTCGTGCCTAGAACCGGGACAAATGGGTCTAGACGAACCGAGACCAATGCCCACGAGCCTCGGCCGGCCCCCTGGGCTCATGAATCGGGTCTAGTGCCCCACATTGGTCCCGGTTCATGAAGAACCGGGACTAATGGGCTGGCCAGGCCCGAACCAAAGCCCTGTTTTCTACTAGTGGATGCTATGTTTCAATTTTCAATGTATTTACAAATACGCAAAAAAATCATGTTGCCTACCTACAAATTTTCATATGTAATAGAAGTTATTCAAAAACATATCTATACCTTAATAATAAAGGATAGAAGCTTTCATATTTCTCCATAAGTCATCCCTTTATATCCATTGATTTTGTGTTAACCATAAAGATGGACGGTTGATATTCAAATGGCCGCTATATATTGAAAAAAAATCCATAAGTTTTCTAATAAGATCGTCCAACCCACCCATGAATAAGTACTCTCATCAAATCTCTCTAGTGCGCATCTGTTTTTTTCTTGGTAATGCCTTTCACCGATTCTTCTTTCCTTCCGAATTCATACATAACAATCCCATGTCCGTTTCCATCATGTATCATATACAACTAGAAACCATCTTGCTAGAGGATAAGATACAGACTCGACACACTGTAAAGCTAACCTAATGCTGCCAACAAGGTTTATAGAGATCTTGGACGTTAGTCAGGAGGTAGGTTTAGAGCAGGAGGCATGCCTTGTTCACGGTGAGGTCGGAGGCTCGGAGCAGACCATTTTTGACCACGGCCGCAGCAAGGCTATCATATGCTTCGTCAACCAGCGGGAGCTTGGAAGCGGCCAGTCCACCAGGACGAGAACGGCTTCACCGAGGTGACTGGACCGCTCGTAATGGCGGGGTAGGCGACAGCCGTCGAAGCCCTCATGGTCAAGATTGGTGGTTTCTCAAGGGTCTAGGTGCCGTTCCGCATCGAGAGTACACGCACACAACCCACTTCAGCCTAGCGGCAGGAACTGATACTTCAAGGTGTACCCCAACGAGCATCACGAGTCTGCGCGACACCAACAAGGACTGCGGAGCTGTCTTCCTCAGCTATGGGAAATCGGACGAGCCAGCGACTTTAGACTAATAGACATCAGCTTCGAGCACGGCATGACAAGTTGGCGACATGTGGCGGAGGCTGGCAACCCCGTGTGAAAGCTTCCAGCCGCTCCAGCGACCTCGCGTCCACCGAGCAGATGGCCAGCAATGACCGCCTGATCCTCTAGTGCCGCCTCCACGTGATCAAGGTCTTGACGCCGACCTGATGCTCCCAGCCACGGCCAGGTGAAAACCCCTCGAGAGATCTGTGGTCGCCGGGGATATGCATGCACGAGATGGAAGGCCAGGTCGCTGGGGATATGCATGCACGAGATAGAGGGCCATGTGGCTGGGGATATGCATGCACGAGATGGAGGGCCAGGTTGCTGGGGATATGCATGCACGAGATGGAGGGCCAGGTCGCCCGAGAAGGAGGTGGGCTGGAAGGTGTTGATCCAGCCGACGAGATGAAGGAGGGGCGCGTTGTTAGTAAGACAAAGTGGAAGAGGTTGGAGCGGGCGGAGGTGGACAAACGGGAGAGCAGAGGGAGGCTGAGTGCCTGGCTGTGGTAGCGACGATGCTGGAGGTTTGGGGCTGGCTTTTGAGGCGGCCATCTCGGCTGGTGCTGCAATCTCCTTTTCTTCTTTCAGGCATAGGTACCACTGCTGCTTCGAATTTGAATGAACAGAGAAAAAAGCAAAAGTGAACAGAGAGAAGAAAAAAGAGTTTTCGTTGGACATGGTGATAACGTAGGATATTCTTTTGGATAGAGTCCAAGCGGGATGTGGTGGAAAGTAGTGCTACCTCTTAAGCATGCGTTGGTTTTTTCTTGAAGAGGAAAGGGTGATGCAGCAAACTAGCGTAAGTATTTCCCCCACTTTTTGAAAACCGAGATATCAATCCAGTAGGAGACTACACACAAATCCCTAGTACCTGCACAAACAAATAAGAACCTTGCAACCAACGCGATAAAGGGGTTGTGGATCCCTTCACGGCCACTTGCAAAAGTGAGATCTGATAGAGATAATAAGATAAATATTTTTGTTATTTTTGTTGTACATATTGAAAAGTAAAGATTGCAAAATAAACGGCGATAGAAGTAGCTAGTTGACGGGAGATTTAATATGATAGAAAATAGACCCGGGGGCTATAGGTTTCACTAGTGGCTTCTCTCAAGATAGCAAATTCTACTGTGGGTGAACAAATTACTGTCGAGCAATTAACACTACAAGAAACTTGTTAATACATGGCAGTCCTTGTCTGTCACAGATCAGCCAAAATTCGTCATGCGTCCAAATTCTTGACGGATTTGAAATCCGCCATGTATATCGCGTCATAATTTGATAGAAAAGCGCATAGTTATGAGAATATCTAGGCATGATCATGTATATAGGCATCACGTCCGTGACAAGTAGACCGAAACCATTCTGCATCTACTACTATTACTCCACACATTGACCGCTATCCAGCATGCATCTAGAGTATTAAGTTCATAAGAACAGAGTAGCGCATTAAGCAAGATGTGATGTAGAAGGATAAACTCAAGCAATATGATATAAAACCCATCTTTTTATCCTCGATGGCAACAATACAATACGTGCCTTGCTGCCCCTGCTGTCACTGGGAAAGGACACCACAAGATTGAACCCAAAGTTAAGCACTTCTCAAATTGAAAGAAAGATCAATCTAGTAGGCCAAACCAAACTGACATTTCAAAGAGACTTGCAAAGATATTAAATCATGCATATAAGAACTCATAGGAGAATCAAAAAAATTTCATAGATAATCTTGATAATAAACCCACAGTTCATCGGATCTCGACAAACACACCGCAAAAAGTATTACATCGAATAGATCTCCAAAAGAATCAAGGATAACTTCGTATTGAGATCCAAAGAGAGAGAAGAAGCCATCTAGCTAATAACTATGGACCCGAAGGTCTTTGGTAAACTACTCACACATCATAGGAGAGGCTATGGTGTTGATGTAGAAGCCCTCCATGATCGATTCCCCCTCCGGCGGAGCACCGGAAAAGGCCCAGGATGGGATCTCACGGGTTCAGATGGTTGCGGCTGTGGAAATATGGGTTTGTGGTGCTCCCGGATGTTTTCAGGGTATAAGAGTATATATAGGCGAAAGAAGTAGGTCGGTGGAGCTAGGAGGGGCCCACGAGGGTGGGGGGCGCGCCTACCCCCCGGGCACGCCCTCCTACCTCGTGGCGACCTCGTGGCTTCCTTGACGTCCACTCCAAGTTTCCTCGATTGTGTTTGTTCGAAAAATGATCGTCGCGAAGGTTTCATTCCGTTTGGACTCCGTTTGATATTCCTTTTCTGCGAAACACTGAAATAGGCAAAAAACAACAATTTGCACTGGGCCTCCGGCTAGTAGGTTAGTCCCAAAAATAATATAAAAGAGCATATTAAAGCCCATTAAACATTCAAAACAGATAATATAATAGCATGGAATAATAAAAAATTATAGATACATTGGAGACGTATCAAGTAGTGCATCGCTTTTTCAAATACCAAAACAGTTTTGAAGCTAGCTAGATTGTACTCCACACTTAACATACAAACGAGCCACCGGGCAGAAGGCTGACCCACCTTGCTATTGATATTGCCGCTCCTGAAAGCGTCAAATCTCGCCATTTCGCCATAACTCCCTCCACCGTGCTTTGAAGGTATGTCATTTAGTGTCTTCAAGAGTTGAATGGCGTAACCATCTATTTACTATGTTGGCTCATCCCGTGGCAAGCGTATTCAGCAATCTATAAATCCCATGGCAAGCGTGATCAGCAATCTACAACCATGTCGTGAATACGTGGAAAACGTGACCACCATATGGGCGATGGTGACTGTTCGCACATGAACACGTGTACCCTCGACGTCGGGGGTGATGCACCGCAGCTCACGTCGAAGGAGACCCAGCCGGAAGTGCGGTACGCAAGCAATCCGACGGGTGCTTTTGAGGACCCGAAAGCCCACACGCCCGGCGGCTATGGGCTGCCCTAGGTCGACCTGATCGCACCTAGGGCCTCGAGGTTCGCCGCCCTACAATGAAGAAGAACGAACGAAGAACGAGGAAAAAGAAGAACAAGGGAGAGAGATAAAGGTAAAGGTAAAAGATGATAGATTGATATGTCGATTGTGTGTTGTTCAATCAGCCGTCACCCCTTACATATATATGAGGCGACTGGACTTTCCGTACAAGAAAATGACTCAAATCCCGTCCAAAACATCAAAAGTTAACCTAACTCGGACTATGAGGGCCGGAACTTCTGGCCAACCCGGAACTTCCGGGCTAAAATTACATCAAGTAGCCCTCTTGTACAGCTCATGCAGGTCGCACATGGTCTCGGATCGCGATGGTCCTAAAAGCAAAGTTGTAGATCTTGCAATGGAGAAAACCTCTTCGGTTGATCACTTTTTCATACGAGGCCATCTTGAGATTGAATTCTGGCCCACAAATCTGCAAATAATGTTAAAATTCCAGTTTTCGGGGCGAATCGCGTGCGAACTCTCTGTTCAGCCCGGAACCTCCCCGGAAGTTTTGCCCGGAACTTCCGGGCTAAAATTTTGCAGCACACTGTTTTGGCTCTAACTTTTGCATACGAACTTCTATTTAGACGTTTCTTATATCAAAATCGATCATTTTGACGAGACAAAGACAATCCGGGTAGATCATTTTTCCATTTGAGGTTTTCTTCGGGGCTTAATTGGCCAAATTGTATTCTGAATATAAGATCTTAGTACTTTGAGCACAGTTTCGGCCTTCAAAATGAAATTGGATGGCGATGAACCAAACTTAAAAGATGTTCATATCAACAATACAGAACTCTTTCATGTAGAACACTTCTCCATTTGAGGTCGTCTTAAATAAGTTCTTGACAGTGCCAAAATCTAGTGTCAACACATGCCCCCCTGTTTTTCAGCAAAGCTTGTGTGCCGAAAAATAACTTCCTGTTAGCTTGTTCTGAGGACAATGTCAACACTCCATCGGCCATTTTGCATGTTCTTAGGACGATAAGTATATATCGGCCACTGCTTGTTTGAACCTCTTGATGCAAACTTGGGTGAAAACTTAACAATCTGGTGATAAGGTTCCATAGATCAAAACCATCCTGCGTACCATATTGTTCACCCTTTCGCTAGGATTTTGTAGATAATCAAAAATTAACTTCGTCCAATCCTTACTTCGCCTGCATAAAAGTTTCATTAGTGGCCGAAGCGACTATTGATAGAAATACAATGCACAATGAGTAACATAGTAGCCGGATGCTTTGCTGTGCCAACTCTTTTGAATTGTCATGTCTAGACGTGGGAATAATTTCAAAGCAACCCAAGGAGGATATTACATCTAGACGTGCCTCAAGATAAATTATAAGTGATTCGTCTAAACATTGATAACCCTTGGATATTTGTTGCACTACTCATAACGAATCTCCGAAAGCCTCAATATGTATAGCACCTATAGCAAGTAAAAGATTCAATCTGAATAACAATGCATATTCGGCTTTGATTAACCGTGCATAAAAATATTCTAAGCGGCATAAGGCTTCAAAAATAGTACCATAAGGAGATATATAAACAACACCAACACTTTGGCCATTGCTATGAATTGAACCATCAAAATATAATCTCCATAGTACTAGAGAGACAAGGCTAATCTCACTTAACATGTACCTTGTCTCGTTCTCCAATTGAACTAAGGACGATGTTAGAATTCCACACCGGCCATGATCAGATAGTTTCTTAGGATGATAGTTAAATATAGGCCATTACCATGAGGTCCATGTAGAATTCATCCACTAAAGCATGTATAGCCGAAATAAACAAAAAAAAATAGCAATAAAATATTTCAACCCCTTTGTATTAGCAGCAAAAATGAAACTAACCAAATGTATAGTGATTTGGTAATACCCTCTCATGATATAGAAAATTACGTTGCATCCATGGACCAAAATGAATCCATGGAGGGTAATTGATCATACCTAGGGATGAATTCCATGGCAAAGGCATCAACGACATGGTTGAAGAAAATTGATGATGTGCTAACCGAAGATTTTGATGTTGTGATGCGCATCTTCGGCTTAATTGTTTGTTGCTTTCATTCTTTTCCTTCTTCACTTTTGTCGCACTTCTTCTAATGAACGCTTGCACATAATTATTATTTTGAGCACTTCCTTTGGGAACCCATGCCATGTTCCTATCTTCAAGTTCTTGTGCACCAAGTTTTAGTAATTTCTTCTTTTGCCAATATGATAAACTGAGTGAGCACCTCGACTGTGATTTTGTTTCAACCAATGGCAACTCTTTTTGGGCCTTGTGCACCCTCAACTTCTTTTCTTCAGATTTGGCACTCTGATTTTTATCAATTGATTGTTTCATTTCTTTGCCTTTTTTAGCCAATGTTAACACTTTAATTGGCTCTTTGTTATTTGAGATCAAATCCAAAGTAGCACCCTTACGACCATCTCTTTTCACGCGGTAAACTTGCTTTACCACCTCTTTCTTCCTCCTTGAGCTCTGAACCGATTCCTTATGATTGAAACTGTCTTTGATGCATGATTGTTCAAATGATGATCTTCTTGGAGCTACATAATATTGGTGAGATGGTCTAAAATAATATGGAGAATGTGCCCTTGTATCATACATGTCCCATGATGAATATGGATCTATATGAACATAGGGAGGCATCCACGGCATTGGCATTGGCGGCCAAAAATAAGGATATGAATATGTTGCATCAAAATTATCACTTTGCCAATACCAATCCTCATATTTGCGCCTTGGGGGTGATCTTGGTTTCTTTGCATGATTTGGCCGATAAGCATTCTTTTCTTCACTCCTCTTTTGATATTTATCCAATAGTTCAGCTATGGTGATTTTTGATCTCTTACACTTGCGCTTATTTCGGCCTTTGTTTTCTTTTGGTTTGCTTTCATTGATCATTGGATTTGCTTGCTTCCCCCGAGTCCTTTGCGTCTCCATTGTAGCTTCGATGGAATTTTTGCCCTCTAGATTATGTTCATTATGCTCTTCAACAAATTCTTTACTTGAAAGCTCGATCCCATCACCTGCAGTTTTTACCTTTTCTTTAAACAAATCGGCTTGAAGCTGCTGATGCAAAAACTTTCTGCCATCGGGACCAATCGGAATAGACTGGTCATCTCTTGGTGTCTCAACAAATTTTAATCATCCTTTTTCAAGGGCTGATATAACTATTTGACGAAACATATTGCAATCCTAAAAATTATGTTTGAACGAATGATGCAACCTACAATACATTCGTCCTTGAATTGATGGCTTGACATGGTGATCAGGAATTCTTATGTAATTATTTTTCAGCAAAAAATCAAATATTTGATCACACATGCTTGAATTGAAGGCAAACTTTTTATTTTCTAGATGATCGTGCTGTGAGAACAACTTTGGAGTTAAGCAAACAAATGATTCAGATTTTGTATCACCCCATTCGGCTACGAATTTTATTTTCCATTCTCTTGCCGATGTCATTAGATAAGAAACTATACTTGCATCGGTTTGCTCAAAAGATTTTAACCTTGGCTTTAAATTTCTGAAATCAAAGTAGTTAGAACATACACATCTCAATTGAGACCATGCGTAAGCCAAGTATGAAGCAAGCAAAGCTACCCAATTAGATATGAACTTTAAATAAAGCAATGGGAAACGCTTTGGCCGCAGTAATAAGTCACAATCGGTCTCTTTGAATGGTGTAATGTGTTGATCGATATGCTTTGTGACAATCTGATTGCTAACAAATAAATTACCCTTCTTCATTGGTCTTTCAATATTTCTTATGAAATTTTTTGTAATATATGCATAAAAAACTAAGTCATGTTCAAATCTGAAAACAGGTAAATTAATTGCTAGACATACCTCTTCAAATATGTTGGGAGAGCGTGATGGTGGTGTGATTTGAAGAATATCTTGCTCCGCCTTCGGATAGCTCCCCAACGCCTTGTCATCATCTTTTTCTGGATTTCGTGCATCATTAGTTTGAAGATATTTGTCCACCAAACATTCTTCGGCTACTTGTTCTTGTTCTTGAAGCTCGTCAATTTCTATGGCACGAAACTCATAGGGCAGGAAGTAGGTTCCATTAACTTTAGAAAAAAAATCAAGTATGGTTGTCTTGCTATACTTTCCATGCCCTTTCTCAACAATGTTTGCCTCTTTGAATTTGATGGACTCAGAATATATACTAATTGATTCGGCTTTTCCAATAACTGAATTTTCTTTGTTACCTGAATCAATAACTTTATCTTTTTTAATTTGCATGGCTTATCGCTCTTGTCTAATTTTAGCCCACATCTCAGCTTGGCGAGCTTTAAACTTTTTCATCTCCATTTCCATCCACTCCTCATGAGATTTCCCCCCAATACTTTCAGAATTTTTCGGCAATGAGGTGCCGAAACATTGCGATTGTTTAGGTGGTACACTGGATGGTACAACACTTGGAGACTGCATCATTTGCACAACTCTAGCTTTTACAGCAGCAAAATCATGAGGCTTCCCTCCTTCTATGTGTTCCTGGCGAATAGATTTGCACAAATCCCAAGAGAATGTAAGCTTGTTCTCAATTACCCAGTCTGGATATGGTTGCCCCCCAATGCTTTTAGACTCTTTCGGCAATGAGATGTTGCCGTAATTATGTAATTGTGTAGGGGGGACATGATATGCCATGGTAGTAGGTCAAGGCATTTGTGCTCCTGTAGAAGTTTCACTTATTCGGCCATGACCATTAAGGTGCGTAGCCGAATTATGGACATCAACAGTTGCGTATGGTGCCAAAAAACTAGTAGCATGAGGTGTAGCATATCATGTTTGAGGGTAATTGGCTGAATAACTAGTAGTAGCATGGCCAATTCCCCTATCCACTGGCATGTTTGGATTAACATGTTGCGAATTAGTTGCCGATGAATAAACAGATGAAACACTATGTCTCATGCCGTTGAAAGTTCCTAGATGGGGTGTTTCAACCTGATTAACGGAACTCATCATGTTCTTCATCGGCATATAGATTTGTGGGGTTGCCGATGCATGGGAGTTGGGATACATATGTTGCATGTTGCTAAAATTATATAAAGTTGAAGCATGAAGATTATCTTGCATCGGCTCTTGCACATAATTAGATGCTTGATTGATAAAGCTAGGGCTAGCCGATACATTATGCTCATTAGATGATCTAGCAACAACATATGCATTATTTGCATCTGCATATGTGAATTGGGTATTCATATTACCTTTGCAGATTGCAAACTCTAGATGATGATCTCTTCGTAGCAAGAACGGGCCGGAGACCGTTCAAAGCTTCGTCCCCAGCGGAGTCGCCAAAAAGTGTGTTCGCACACGAACACGTCACCGTGTACCCTCGACGCCGGGTGTGATGCACCGCAGCTCACGTCGAAGGAGACCCAGCCGGAAGCGCGGTATGCAAGCAATCCGGCGGGTGCTTTTGAGGACCCGAAACCCCACACGCCTGGCAGGGACCCCGTGAGGGCGCGCGGTGGCTATGGGCTGCCCTAGGTCGACCTGATCGCACCTAGGGCATCGAGGTTCGCTGCCCTGCAATGAAGAAGAACGAACGAAGAACGAGGAAGAAGAAGAACAAGGGAGAGAGATAAAGGTAAAGGTAAACACTACTAGGAAAAGGCCTACTAGTGGCGCACCAGTTTTGCCTACTAATGGCGCACTACTGGTGCGCCACTAGTACCACGCCACTAGTATTATATACTAATGGCGCACCACTGGTGCGCCATTAGTATCTGGTATACTAATGGCGCACCACGCCATGCGCCATTAGTATAGAGCAGCATGCGCCATTAGTATGCCTCCTAGGGGGCCATATTTACCCATGTGCTTTGGCATAATAATGGCGCACTATGGGGTGATGCGCCATTAGTATCCTTTGGCATACTAATGGTGCACTGTGGGGTGATGCACCATTAGTATTAATATATTTTTTTGTTTTTTTCTAATATTTGCACAGGTTACAAAATATACTATTGGACAGAATATAGACAGCACCACACAGCAACAGCAGATTCATCGAATACAATAGAAGGTTAGTCTCCGAATACATTTCATCATATTAGTCTCCGAATTCAAAAGACCGAACGAAGATAGAACATTACAAGTCTCGGAGACCGCGAGTAGCGAGTTTGTCTTCACATTACAAGTCGATATCGATCATCTAAACTACCATCACATAGAGGAGAGATGCGGTCATCACGATGAGCATCATCGCGATGAAAATGGTCTTCATCCGGTTCCTCCAACGCTCCCTCCTCTCTCCCGCTAGATAGCGGGCGTATCTAGATTCCGCCTCCGCCCTAGTGGTGTACCCTTTGTAACTGTTACTGCTGAAACGGTGAACCTGTCTCCGACACTCCTCCCAGTCGTCGTAGACTCTGGGAACCTTACCCTTGTGCACGACATATGACGGCATCTCTATGCACAAGCCAAACAACAGACAATACATAAGCAATATATAAGTATGCAACAAAAGGATCGGAAGAGAAAAGCAAGACATTAATAGCACGATTCATGGTCCTACTAATAAATAGCATCGATTACATCTAAGTTGAACGACTGTCCAAACCAAAGAGACATACAAGTTCATTAAAGTTTAATTACAACATGAGCTAATCGATGTTTCAGAACTACAAATAGCATCACTACTTTCAACTCGACTCATGGGACCGGAGCGTGTTTGAAGCCGCCGTCTTTTGTGATGGTCATGAAGTCGCGGGCGTTGTCAGCCTGCATTTGTAGCATTGTGTATATCTCACTGTTGGACGGTTGATCTCTGAGGTAGAACTGCCCCGAGGTACGAAGGACATCTTGATGGATGATTTCTGCAAACTCCGACTGGATGTGAAAGAATTCTTGTCGGAGGTCCGCGTCCTGGATTGCCGCCAAGCTTGCGTCCCAATCTTTGACATTATTTGGTAGCAGAAGGTGATTATGGTCCCGTACGATCGCCCTCATGTGATGGAGGGCGTAGTAGGCATCCTTCTGACCGCCAGGCGGCTGCTTGACGCAGGGGAACGTCGTATTGTGGGTGAACACGTGCCTGACGTACCTACGAACTGGCCACTTAAAGGTGCCTCCAGATGTGGCGTAGCCGGGGAGAGCATCATCTAGAACTTTCTTGATATTTGTGTAGTCTATCTTGGAGTCACGGTCCGGGTCGAAATACGTGGCCGTGGAATATTTTGGGTTTAAGAGGATGAGTGTGCAATGTGTGTCACTGCACAGAACACGGAATGTTATAAAAAAAAGAACGATCGAAATCTAAGAAATCATATGTTATGCGGCGGTGAGGGGATGACTTACTCGGGAAAGTAAGTGAGGGAGTCCTGGATTAGGGGGTGTCCGGATGGCTGGACTATGACCTTTGGCCGGACTCCCGGACTATGAAGATACAAGATTGAAGACTTCGTCCCGTGTCCGGATAGGACTTTCCTTGGCGTGGAAGGCAAGCTTGGCGATACGATATGTAGATCTCCTCCCATTGTAACCGACTTTGTGTAATCCTAGCCCTTTCCGGTGTCTATATAAACCACAGAGTTTTAGTCCGTAGGACGAACAACAATCATACCATAGGCTAGCTTCTAGGGTTTAGCCTCTCTGATCTCGTGGTAGATCAACTCTTGTACTACCCATATCATCAATATTAATCAAGCAGGAGTAGGGTTTTACTTCCATCGAGAGGGCCCGAACCTGCGTAAAAACATCGTTTCCCTTGTCTCCTGTTACCATCCGCCTAGACGCACAGTTCGGGACCCCCTACCCGAGATCCGCCGGTTTTGACACCGACAGTAAGTCACGAGGAAGTTATCCTTATCTGGATTTGCCAGAATGACGCCTTCGAGGTGTGAACTCGCGACTTGCTGGTCCCCACCGCTGTCCAAGATCTTGGCATGCATGTAGAAGGGGTCGACTATCACGATGTCCGGGGTCTTGTCTCGAATGATCCGCATCTCCATACTCAGCGAAAACAGCCGAACAAAGGTGTAGTGCAGCGGATGAAGGTTAAACATAGCAAAGATGTCATCAAACCGCAGGACGATCGTACCCCCGATGGCGCCATCCACAAAGCCCTTGCCCTCTGGCACCTTGGCCATGAAAACTGGGTATGCCACATCATTCTGGGAGAGACGTCGCTTCTCCAAAGAAAGAACCACTACTGGAAACAGGGAATTTGCCATCAGCCAGCTCTTTGCCATCTGCCAGCTGATGGCAAAGAACGTCTTTGCCATCTTCTTATAAAAAACAGATGGCAAAGAACTGAAAGACGGCAAAGAGCATGGTTGCCATCAGCCAATTCTTTGCCATTTGCTAGTGGATGGCAAATAATCTTTGCCATCTGCCAGCTGATGGCAAAGAGGTTGGAAAAATTCTGTGGCCGTCAAGAGTGTAACGACATACCAGCCCCACCTCTTTGCCATCTGCTAGCATACGGCAAAGATTCTTTGCCATCTGCTGGCAGATGGCAAAGAGATGGGACTATCTCTCTCCTTGCTACAAAAAAAGCAAAGAGTGAAAAATTGAAGAAAAGAAAACCCCCAACCTCCCTAAACAAACCAACCACCCCGAATCAGTCTCAGCCCACTCCCGTGCATGCTAGATAGGGTTCCCCGCCACCATCAACGGTCGCCGCCGCCCTCACCAGTCGCCGCCGCCGCCATCACCGGTCGCCTCCGCCGTCGGTTTCCCCTACATGGCCGGAGGATAGGCCATCCCACCGGTCCATTCCTGCCCCACCGCGAGGGAGGAGACCGACCAGTTGCGCCTACCCGCCGGTCGCCGCCCGCCACCCCAAGGATCAAGGTCGGCCGCGCCGGTCCCCGTCGGTCGCTGCTCCGGATCCAGGCCGCCCACCGCCCCGCCCCCGTCAGCCCGGTCTATTTCCCACCGGATCCCATCTTCGCCGCCGTCCGATGCGCCATCTTCAAGGAGCTGCGACCCCATGTCTCAGAGGAGCTAGACATGATGCCATTGATGCCCGAGCGACGCTCCCAAGCTATGGTGAGCCCCTGCGCCACCGCCCTCTCTCCTCTCCTCCCCTATTCCCTCACCCATCTCTCTCCCCCGCAGACGTACCCCGCCGCCAGGAGGCTAAGAGGCCGCCATGGAGGCCCGTCCCACGCTCGCCTTGCTACTCCTTCGGTGACCCTCGTTGCGCCTGGATCCGGGCGGATCCGACGATTCCCCGACGTGCAGGCGGGCCGGCACGCAACGTTAGGCGAAGGAGCCCTCCCACGGCGGTGTCAATGTACGTGTGTGTGTGTGTGTGTGTGTGTGTGTGTGTGTGTGTGGATAAATTTCGACAGGATATGCAAACAATCTGATTGGATAATGCTGTAAATCTGCTTATAATAATTTTGTGATGCTCAGATTTGTTCAGATAGGCTCATTTTTTCAGTAAAAAGTTGCTTCCCCCATTTCATTGCAGAAATTTTGGGTTGCACAGTAATAACCTTCAAAGTAATTTCCACTATAGAGCCTTCTCATGATGATTTCAGATTAATTATAAATGACATGTGTAGTCATTAGTCTGGGTAGATGGTGAATCAGAACTGAATTTCCATAGTATGATGCAAAGGGGACACCTAAATGGATATCACTCTTAACGAAGAGAAACTTGCATATCATTGACATCTGTTTGCAACACCCGATAGTAGTGTGACACACAACTAATTTCTGACTAAGCCTCTCTTTGTATATCTAGGATTGCTACTAGAACATGCCGTTCCAAGTTGCAGCAATGATTTTTCTATGCATGAATAGTCTGTTTCTTCTAAATGGCAGTGCATGCTGCAGTAGCTGGGATAGATGGTTGCAGTGGTGGTCAAGACGTCATGTGACAGCGGGCGCACCTAATACCAAGATGCCAAGGTAAGCAACACACAGATTATATCTCCAGTCGACCTTTATCTTCCAATTTAGAGTTTGTTGCTTCAATCCTCCATCTGCATCCTCCCTCATGTAGCGAAGAATGGAACGACTGACTTTGTTCTTCTTATAGCGTATATACACCTGAAAGTTGATTCAGTTATCGAAGAGTTGCATAAGTGTTTCCTTCTTTTGAAAAGGTAAACTGCATAAGTGTTTTTTCGATAAGCTCACCTATAATTAAATGTGGTCTGAAGTGGTTTCCCACTTCCCTAATTTTCTCATTAGTATATCCAAATAAAATAGCATACTGAACGTGTAGCTTTATTATTTCATCTACATTTGTAGGAATGGAGATTTGAAATTGGTTTTGCATCGCTGAATTATCGCTTATATTAGAATATTTCTTCCAGCCTTAACACATAGGAATTGATTTTTTTACTTTGGATGTCTATTCTATTTTCACTATTAGAGAATGGGGATGCCATATGTACACTTGTTTGGTCTTCATGATTGCACCTTTCTAATTTAATTCTGCTTGCCATAGTCGAGAATTAGCATCTAGCAGGTATTGGTTTCTACAGTTCTTTCTCATTCTTTAGTGTCGCATGTTGATCTTTTTCTTCTACTTCTAGTGTAGGTGCAGGCAATCAATCTTGTTTTAGTTTGATATTTGAATTTTCATGGGTTTCATTGTTTATCCTTGACTATTTTGGTTTTTGGTACTGCTGATCAGGAACTAAATTGACAAGCATCGATATTTTTATTATATAGTAAGATAATATATTTTCCTATACTGTCAGTTTGTATGATTCTAGCTTCTAAACCCGATCTATGTTGCTTCAAAGAGCTTTGCAGTTTTGAATCAAAGTTACAAACATGTTCAACCATTGGAACTAAATAACCCTAAAATGCCTCATGTAGTTTTCGGAGATCTCATGCGTCTTTCTATCTATCATTACAAGATTCTGAATATCTGCTTTTAAAATTTGTATCATTTGCTGCAAACACATTATAACTCTTCACTTTCTAATGCCCTCCGTAAAAGGAAATACAAATACAAACACTACAATACTTTACTAAGAGCCTTCCAATGTCAGGAGGAGGATGCCATGGACACATGTTAGAAAAACGTCTGAACATGGCTTCACCTTCATAAATTAATGGTATAGAGCAAATGTAGTCTGGATATAATTTTACGTCTCGATACTCCCTTGGGTCAATTTTCTTGCTTTCACTAAATGGTCTACAATTACTAACTGAGATGAGTTACCACTGTATTTTTCTTCACATTCATAAGTTCAATTATATATGAAGATGCCTATATGTTGTTTTTCAATTTACTTCCACAAAACCATAAACCGGGTATTCCTATTGTATTTCATACCTTATGGATCAAATAAGTATATGGTATTTACTTTTAGTAGGAATGTATGTATGTTTGCCACATGGATAGTAAGCCTTTGCATAGTTTCAAGACATATCAATTGTTATTAAATTATCTTTATCTCTAATAACTAGCCCATGGAGTCACACGGGTTGACGACTAGTGACTGCTAATGTGTGAACAAATTTCAGAATAGTGAAATGCATTTTTTGGCAATGCAGAAAATGTACTGCTATATGAGTGTAGTTATACTGCTAGTGGTATATGTGTGCAAATGTACTGCTATATGCACTAGTAGAAAAGAGGTCTTTGGTCCAGGCCGGGTTAGCCCATTAGTCCCGGTTCAGTCCAGAACCGGGACTAATGGGTGCATTAGTCCCGGTTCGTGAGCCCAGGGGCCACGTGGGCCATTTGTCCCGGTTCATCTGGACCTTTTAGTCCCGGTTGGTGCCACGAACCGGGACTAAAGGGTGCGATGCCCATTAGTACCGGTTCGTGGCACCAACCGGTACTAAAGGTTAGACCTTTAGTCCCGGTTCGAGCCACCAACCGGTACTAATGGGGTTTGAGGCATTAGTACCGGTTCATGGCACGAACCGGTTCTAAAGGTCCCATTTTCGAACTCTACTCTGCCTTTTCAGTTTTAGAAAAAATAAAAGAAAATGATGAAAATGTCAAAAAAATAAAATAAAATAAGTTTCCCATGTGCTATTTCGTCTAGTTGTTGGGAAAATTTGCAAATGTGAATTTCGACTTTATTTACAAAATCTCTCTAGAATTTAGTAAAATGGGCATAACTTTTGCATACTAACTCGGATGAAAAAGTTTTTTATATGATGCATATTCGCCTTTGATTAACCCTGCATAAAAATATTCTAAGCGGCATAAGGCTTCAAAAATAGTACCATAAGGAGATATATAAACAACACCAACACTTTGGCCATTGCTATGAATTGAACCATCAAAATATAATCTCCATAGTACTAGAGAGACAAGGCTAATCTCACTTATCATGTACCTTGTCTCGGTCTCCAATTGAACTAAGGACGATGTTAGAATTCCACACCGGCCATGATCAGATAGTTTCTTAGGACAATAGTTAAATATCGGCCATTACCATGAGTCACGGGGCTTTTAAGATCTGGAGGCAAAAAAATTCATCAAATTTCATTTTTTTATTTTTGTTAAATCTAGTCAAACTATGGTCAAACTACTTGTTCAAGAAGTATTAGTGTTACTAAATAATTATTCAAGAATATTAGTGTTACTAAATAATTATTTCAGTTTTTTTGAATTTTGGTCAAATCTGGTCAAACTATGGTCAAATTGTGGTCAAACAATGGTCAAACTAATTATTCAAGAAATATTAGTGTTACTAAATATTAGTGTTATTTTTTAGAACAATAGTTTCAAACTCAAACAGTGAAATGTGTCACTTCATGCTCAAGCTAAATTCCTGAGGTTAATAGGGAAACGAGGGAGAATAGGACCCGAAAGTTAAGCGTGCTCAGGCTGGAGTAGTGAGAGGATGGGTAACCGTCCGGGAAGTTAGATGATTTGGAATGATGAGGGGTGATGAGAGATTAGAGGTTAAATTAGCAGTGATGAGGGATGATTAGAGATGAGAGGTTAAAATAATTTAGAAAATTGAAAATTAAAAAAAATTATTCCATAAAAAATAAAAAAAATCAAATAAATCAAAAAAATTCCTTTAGTACCAGTTGGTGTTACCAACCGGGACTAAAGGTGGACCTCCAGGCAGCGGCCACGTGGAGAGCCTTTAGTCCCGGTTCCAGAACCGGGACTAAAGGCCCTTATGAACCGGGACTAAAAGCCTCTTTTCTACTAGCGATGGTTCATATGCGTAAACTTTTGTTGTATGACATATAACAAAACTAGTTATTCGTCTTTATTATAACTTGTCTTAACTGGGAATATTTGTGGCACTGTAGTACACGTAGTAGCAAAAAAGAACGGTCTAGGGGTGAGCTCGACTATCATCTATTCCCCCTATTTCCAAAGTAGCTGATTCCTGTAGTGCCTATTTGCTTTGTTTCGGTCGTCTTGCCGATGCCAATAGATTTTGCAAAGTACCTGATTCCTGTAGTGCCTATTTGCTTTGTTTCGGTCGTCTTGCCGATGCCAATAGATTTTGCTTTCATGTCAAGTCTCATAACCTAGCGTATCCCGTTCGAAAGGGCGACATCTATAAATATGCATTTCTTTGCATATTTATAACTGTCATAAGATTGTCCATCTGGAGAGCGTCTCCCGTTCGAAAGGGCGACATTTATGGCCATCTGGAGAGCACAAATGAAACTTGCTTCAACAAAGTTGAATATTCAGTTATTTCTCTTTTAGTTGTTGCTTGTCATTTTATTTGGCTGTCTTCTAAAGTTTTTCTACATGTTCGATCATTACCAGAAAGTGATCTTTTAAGCAATATCTTATACACACTGACATCAAGATTAGAAGATTTAGTAAAGATATAGGATATGCTTATAGATGTTTTGAGGATCATGTAGCATGCTTTTCTTTACAGTCCACTTTTGCCAGATAGAATTTATCTTTGTCCCTTTGACACCACGACACCCAGACACTACACGCCCGACCCCCGACACCTCTTCGACTTCCTGTTGACTGAACAGGTGCTTTTTGGCCTTCCATAGGCCGGCGGGGTCATATATTTATGAACTATGAGTTAGGTCATATATTTTCCGATTTTTTTAAGAAAACATCATAATATATTTGTGTTGATCAGGTGGATTTAAATGTGCAGTTGTTTCGTCGCTATGAGGGTCTGGTGTTCGACGACCTCCCCGTGCGTTCATGCTAACGAGACATTGCAAATGATCTTTAATTTGGTGCAACATAACTTAGCATTTTTTACACCAAAATGACTTAGTATGCTTAGTTAGCTCCAAAATGACCTATTTTCCAGATATAAGTTTTATCATAATAATCTTCACATTTTAGTTGCATCATAATAATCTTCTTCTTCTAGTCTTCTTCTTCTAACTTTCTTCTTTCCCATTTTGTAGATTTGCTTCAGGTCACGGAAGCTTGGGTTGATGGAGTGCTTGTCTTTAGTTTTTGTTTTGAGTTTGTGAAACTTGCTACCTATGATGAAACTGTGTAATATTGATGAAACTATGTATATGTATGGATGAAACTTGCTACTATTGGTAACATGTGTTGGATATGTGTTCGATATATATGTGTTCATGACTATTGGTAATATGTGTTGAATATGCTATATTGGTCATATAAATATATTTGTGTTTAATTTTCTGTGAAAATGAATTGATATAAGAAAAAACAAAATTAAATGGGGCAATATAGGCAGTTTGCCATCTGCTGGCATATGGCAAAGAGCTTTGCCATCAGCTGGCAGATGGCAAAGAGGCCACGTGTCATCTACATGTAAAATTTGGGCTGGCCTATTTAGGCCCTTTGCCATCTGCCAGCAGATGGCAAAGCTCTTTGCCATCTGCTGGCAGACGGCAAAGCATGCAGCCTTTGCCATCTACTGGCAGACGACAAAGTATGCCGTTAGCCTTCTAACGGGGCTAACCCCGTTAAGAGGCTTTGCCATCTGTCAGCTGATGGCAAAGGCACATGCTCTTTGCCATCTGCCAGCTGATGGCAAAGGCACAGGCTCTTTGCCATCAGCCAACAGACAGCAAAGAAGCGTTTGTCGGCAGGGTTTCAGACAAACTGTTTGCCATCTGCTGGCAGATGGCAAAGCCTTTGCCATCTGCCGACGATGCCTTTGTCGTCTGCCTTGGCAGATGGCAAAGTGCTAGATTCCAGTAGTGAGCACTGTCATGCAGACTCCGCATAGCACCGGTTGCAGCATTGAGCATATTTGTTGGTAGCATGGCCCTACCCGCCACATGCACCCTCCTCGAGATATCCTTGGGTGAAGGTGGCCCATCCTGAGCACGGATCGTACTCGGTGCCGGCTGGCTCGCACCGGCGCCCTTGTTAGTATTTCGTTTCCGTCTCTTCTTCTTGATCTGTTGTAATGGGACTGAGTTCTGCTCACAGAGCGCCTTCTTGAGTGTGTTGGGGATGATAATATTTCGCATCTCAGCTATCTGAGGCTCAGTGAAGGCGGGAGCTAGAGGCGTCTCCTGAGAACTGAACGCCAGACGACACCTATTGCAATTGGATTTCTCCGCCGTACTAGCTGTATCGCGGTCGTCTTGGTTTGGTTCTTGAGAAGGAGGCCCGCAGAACTAGTCACCGTACCCATGTTCGGCAAAGTACTTATCGACGTTGGTAAATGTACCATTGTTGTTGTCGTCGTTGTCCGGATCATGTGCCATATGCATGTCCGGATCCTGTGCCATAGGGATATCCAACATGTCCGGTAGCGTTGCGGCGTTCTTGCCATGACTTGGCGCCGACACGACTGGCGGTCTTGTCTGTGGGGTGGTGTCCCCCGCCCCCAAACGAATCTGGCTCTTCGGCCAAAGCAGGGGCCAGTTTACGCAGGCGCTGAGGGTCATCTCATCTTCTTCGTCGGCCCCAGCGGGTCGAATCGGAGGTAACAACTCGTCGCAGCCTGGCAGCACCCGAACCAGTTCAACCCTATACACTATGGGTGGCATCGGATTACCGTGGAACACGGGGTTGCCTGGTTGAACGATTCTGCCCTTGGCTACATCGACCAACTCGCTGCCCACGAAGTGCAGGAGAGTGCAAGGAACATCGGCGGCGCCCTATGAAAACATGTAGGGCGTCAAAGATGCCCAGTCAAAGGCGAGGAGATGAAGTCATCGGCCGAGAGGCTTAGTTACCGTGATGTCGTCGAGCTCAGCTAATGTCGAGGCACCGCCAACGGCGGGCGTGCAACTGACAGAGGGGCCGCTTGCTGGCGAGGTGCCGGCCGGCATACACCCGGGTGCATTAAGCTCGAATGCCCGTGCCGGCGCCGGAGACACGAATACCGCCTCCGCCGGAGACACCAATGGTGCCGCCTGAGACACCAATGGCACCGCCTGCGCGTTGTGCGAGTTGCTGGCCATGAAGCTGGGAACCGGGGGAGGCCCCTATTGGCCGCCCGTAATCCACGTCGTCAGCCCCTGAATCAATGTAGGCACCATGGCGTTGAGGGTCGTTCCCAGTTGTTGTTGCACTTGCTCTTGGATAATCTCCGGAATCCGCGCCACTTGTGCCTTGAGTGCTTCAACCTTGCGCGACTGGCTTTCCGAGTTGGTCTTTTTCTCCTTTCGCCCACCAGCGGTATAGTATAATGACCATTTTGTGGACAAGCCTTTGTCGGCCACACGACCAGCTGACGACGGCTTACTGAGCTTATCCTTGTTTTTCATTACATTCAACGCCCTATTTAAAGGGGTGTCGAAAGGGGAGCTCTGAGACGACCCCATGCTACTGCTTTCAGTGTCCTGCGGAAGGAACGTGAACGATTTAGAAACATTGGGGATTAATTAGAATGCAACCATATGGAGCTAATTACGCGGGGGTGTATTCCTTACCAGAACAAGCTCAAGCGCCCTGGTCTTCGGATCCGTGGTAAGCTCCTTTGTTACCGGGTCCTCCTTGTACCGGGCCCTGACATAGTTCCTGGTCTACTTGTCACGGTATTTCTCAAAGCGGGGCGGTAGGCCTTGCTCGGCATGCTCCACGTCCTCCTTGTCCTATATAGGCTCCGCCACTCTGTAACCGCCGGGACCGAGTTGGTGGACCCCAAAGTTCAACTCCCGCATTTCTTTCCCCCACTGACTTGATTGGGAGGTTGTGGTGCTCTCGCACTTGATCTTGAACTCCTTGTAGTCATCTTCGCTGATCAAAGGATATTTTGCCTTGATCTTCTCATAACTATCACCTTTTTCAATCATTGCCTTCACCGTGCTTCTCTAAGTAGACAGGGTCGTGCT
This sequence comes from Triticum dicoccoides, assembly GCF_002162155.2. Taxonomy (NCBI): domain Eukaryota; kingdom Viridiplantae; phylum Streptophyta; class Magnoliopsida; order Poales; family Poaceae; genus Triticum; species Triticum dicoccoides. The sequence continues at coordinate 809,067,686 of NC_041385.1, forward strand.
CATCTTCATGAGGGCGGCACTATTCACTTAAATCCCTGAGAGGCGAGTGTTTGCAAAGTCAGCGGGGAACTTGTATCGTTCGTGCATCTTCGTGAAGAGGAGGCTGCGCAAATTCCCTCGGTCCTTATGCCTTAGGTTCTCGGTGTTGATCGAGACGGAGCTCCGAATAATGCACCCGACCTGAACTGAGTACCCCTTGACTAATTCTTTGGGCGCCGTTGGATGCCCGTCGGAGTTCACTTCAGTAAATTCCTCCTTGATGCTGCCGAGCACACTCGGGCGCCCGTCCTGCCGTTTCCTCTTCGGTTGGCTGCCATCTGTGTGTACGCCGCCATCATCAGTGGTGGCATCCTTGGCGGCACCATCAGTGGTGTCATACACGACGCCACTAGGGGTTGTGTAGTCAGGATCGGTGTCTTCCGCGGTGTCCTCATAGCGGTGAGGTTCTTCCTCCATCTCCTGGGACAACTCCCAGAATTGCTTGCCGCCCGAACCGCCGGCCTCATCGTTGTAGGCCATGTTTCGCTCTAAATATGAAAAAAGTTTGGTCAAAAAGTTGGTTATTGTCAAGAAACAAGATCATGGTCTCATCATTTAGGGTTCGTCGACACTGAGGCATCCTAAAAGCTATGATTTTATCATTTAGGGTTTGTCGACGCCGAGGCACCCTAAAAGCCTAAGCGTACATCATTTAGGTTCTCATCGACACCGAGGCACCCTAAATCCAAGGATTTATCATTTAGGGTTTGTCGACTCTAAGTTGGGCCTAATCACTTGGAGCTATTGCCACATATGGTTTAATACAACAAGAATAAAGGGGCAGTTGATCCTACTTTATTAAGTACTAAGATACCCCGGTCCATGCATTAGTAGCAAGTACCCCATATGTCTGATTTTTAACAAAGTCATGCTAAAATTCACGGAAAATTTCAGCATGACCTTTGCTGAAAATAGGACATATGGAGTACCCGAATTTGCCGGAACGGAAGTTAATCGACATTCCGGCAAACTCAAGGGCCTCTCGGTGTATAGCAGCAGCATCACAAGTTGACAAAATTCCCAAGTAGTACAGGATCAGCATCACAAGTAGTACCAATGAACATATAGTCCGGCAAGTTGAAAAGGTTGAAGTTCTCAGCATGAAGTAAACAAGAGTATCGAAAATAGTTATTTGCTTGATCTCAAGTTTGCCATATACGATAGTGATAGATGTAAGGAACAGAACAATGCCAAAGCCACAACCTCAAATTAGGAACAAATAAAAACACAAACAACAAATTGATGGGATCTAAATATACTTTTCCCTTAGATGCAATATTGCACAATGATTTACAATGTAATAGCACTGTGATTTACAATATAATTTCTCTGAAAATAACACTGTGATTACTCTAAAATTACACTGTAAATAAAATGGAATTACATTCATGAAGCTGCTGTAAACTTAGATGCAATATTGCACAATGTTGGAAATATGCCCAAGAGGCAATAATAAAAGGATTATTATTATATTTCCTTGCTCATGATAATTGTCTTTTATTCATGCTATAATTGTATTATCCGGAAATCGTAATATACATGTGAATACATAGACCACAATACGTCCCTAGTGAGCCTCTAGTTGACTAGCTCGTTGATCAACAGATAGTCATGGTTTCCTGACTATGGACATTGGATGTCGTTGATAACGGGATCACATCATTAGGAGAATGATGTGATGGACAAGACCCAATCCTAAGCATACCACAAGATCGTGTAGTTCGTTTTGCTAGAGCTTTTTCCAATGTCAAGTATCTCTTCCTTAGACCATGAGATCGTGTAACTCCCGGATACCGTAAGAGTGCTTTGGGTGTACCAAACGTCACAACGTAACTGGGTGACTATAAAGGTGCACTATAGGTATCTCCGAAAATGTCTGTTGGGTTGACACGGATCGAGACTGGGATTTGTCACTCCGTATTATGGAGAGGTATCACTGGGCCCACTCGGTAGTGCATCATCATAATGAGCTCAAAGTGACCAAGTGTCTGGTCACGGGATCATGCATTACGGTACGAGTAAAGTGACTTGCTGGCAACGAGATTGAACGAGGTATTGGGATACCGACGATCGAATCTCGGGCAAGTAACATACCGTCTGACGAAGGGAATAGTATACGGGGTTGTTTGAATCCTCGCCATCGTGGTTCATCCGATGAGATCATCGAGGAGTATGTGGGAGCCAACATCGGTCATGTCTGCATGTCTCCCGAACCCGTAGGGTATACACACTTAAGGTTCGGTGATGCTAGGGTTGTATGAATATGAGTATGCAGCAAACTGAATGTTGTTCGGAGTCCCGGATGAGATCCCGGACGTCACGAGGAGTTCCGGAATGGTCCGGAGGTAAAGAATTATATATAGGAAGTGCTGTTTCAGCCATCGGGAAAGTTTCGGGGTCACCCGGTATTGTACCGGGACCACCGGAAGGGTCCCGGGGGTCCACCGGGTGGGGCCACCTATTTCGGAGGGCCCCGTGGGCTGAAGTGGGAGGGGAACCAGCCCCTAGTGGGCTGGTGCGCCCCCCCCCCGCGCCCCCCCTGCGCCTAGGGTTGGAAACCCTAGGTGGGGGGCGCGCCCCACTTGCCTTGGGGGGCACTCCAACCGCCCCTGGCCGCCGCCCCCCTTGGGAGATTGGATCTCCCAGGGACGGCGCCTCCCTCCCCCTGCTACACCTCTTCCTCCTCCCGCAATAGCTTGGCGAAGCCGTGCCGGAGTTCTGCTGCATCCACCACCACGCCGTCGTGCTGCTGGATCTTCATCAACCTCTCCTTCCCCCTTGCTGGATCAAGACGGAGGAGACGTCACACTGACCGTACGTTTGTTGAACGCGTAGGTGCCGTCCGTTCAGCGCTAGGATCTCCGGTGATAGGATCACGACGAGAACGACTACCTCAACCCCGTTCTCTTGAACGCTTCCGCACGCGATCTACAAAGTGGTATGTAGATGCATCTCTCTCCTATCACTCGTTGCTTAGATGAACTCATAGATGGATCTTGCACTACTAGGAAAAGGTCTACTAATGGCGCACCTAATTTGGCCATTAATGGCGCATTAGTGGTGCGCCATTAGTGCCACGCCATTAGTATATTTTACTAATGGCGCACCCCCTGGTGCGCCATTAGTATCTGATATACTAATGGCGCACCCCTGATGCGCCATTAGTGTATACATAAGTGCGCCATTAGTATGCCTCCCAGGGGCCATGTATACCCAGGTGCTCTGGCATACTAATGACGCACAGCAACAAGATGCGCCATTAGTAACCTCGGCATACTAATGGCGCACTGTTCAGTGATGCGCCATTAGTATGCTTTGTCATACTAATGGCGCACTGTCATGTGATGCGCCATTAGTATGAATATTAGGTTTTTTTTATTTTTTATTTTCTGTTTTTTGCATAGGTTACAAAATGTATAATTTGACAAAATATAGACAGCACACATCAACAACAGATTCATCGAATACAATAGAAGATTAGTCTATGAATACAATTCATCATATTAGTCTCTGAATACAATTCATCATATTAGTCTCCGAATTGAAAAGACTGAACAAAGATAGAACATTATATTACAAGTCTCGAGACCGCAAGTAGCGAGTTTGTCTTCACATTACAAGTCGATATCGATCATCTAAACTACCATCACATAGAAGAGAGTTGCGGTCATCACGATGAGCATCATCACGATGAAACTCGTCTTCATCCGGTTCCTCCAACGCTCCCTCCCCTCTCCCGCTAGATAGCAGGCGTATCTAGATTCGGCCTCGGCCCTAGTGGTGTACCCTTTGTAACTGTTACCGCTGAATCGGTGAACCTGTCTCCGACACTCCTCCCAGTCGTCGTAGACTTCGGGAACCTTACCCTTGTACACGACATACGTCGGCATCGCTATGCACTAGCCAAACGAAACGTTAGTACCAATTCACAGACAATACATAAGCAATATATAAGTATGCAACAGAATGATCGGAAGAGAAAAGCAAGACATTAATAGCATCGATTACATCTAAGTTGAACGACTCTCGAAACCAAAGAGACATACTACAAGTTCATTAAAGTTTAATTACAACATGAGTCAATCGATGTTTCAGAACTAGACACAGCATCACTGCTTTCGACTCGACTCAAGGGACCGAAGCGTGGATGAAGCCACCGTCTATCGTGGGAGTCATGAAAGAACGGGCGTTGTCAGCCTGCATTTGTAGCATTGTGTCGATGTCACTGTTGGACGGTTGATTTCTGAGGTAGAACTGCCCCGAGGTACGAAGGACATCTTGATGGATGATTTCCGCAAACTCCGACTGGATGCGAAAGAATTCTTGTCGGAGGTCCGCGTCCTGGATTGCCGACACGCTCTTTGCCCAATCTTTGAGTTTACTCGGTAGCAGAAGTTGATGATGGTCCCGTACGATCGCCCGCATGTGATGGATGGCGTAGTAGGCACCCTTCTGACCGCCAGGCGGATGCTTGATGCAGCAGAACGTCGTATTGTGGGAGAACACGTGCTTGTCGTACTTACGAATAGGCCTGGTGTAGGTGCCTCCAGATTTGGCGTAGCTGGGGAGAACATCATCAAGAACCTTCTTGACATTTGTGTAGTCTACGTTCGACTGACGGTCCGGGTCGAAATACGTGGCCATGGAATATTTGGGGCTTAGGAGGATGAGCGTGCAATGTGTGTCACTGCAGAAAACACAGAATGTTAAAAGAAAAACGATCGAAATCTAAGAATTCATATGTTATGGGCCAGTTGAGGGGGGGACTTACTCGGGAATGTAAGGCACGAGGAAGTTATCCTTATCTTGGTTTGCCAGAATGACGCCTTCGAGGTAAGAACTCGCGACTTGCCGGTCCCCAGCGCTGCCCAAGATCTTGGCACGCATATAAAAGGGGTCGACTATCACGATGTCCGGGGTCTTGTCGCGAATGATCCGCATCTCCATACTCAGCGAAAATAGCCGAACGAAGGTGTAGTGTAGCGGATGAAGGTTCATCATAGCGTGGATGTCATCAAACCGTAGGACAATCGTACGCCCGATGGAGTTATCCACAAAGCCCTTGCCCTCTGGCACCTTGGCCGTGAAAACCGGGTATGCCACATCCTTCTCTCTGAGACGCCGCTTCTCCAAAGAAAGAACACTGTCATGCAGACTCCGCATAGCACCGGTTGCAGCATTGAGCATATTTGTCGGTAGCATCGCCCTACCCGCCACATGCACCCTCCTCGAGATATCCTCAGGTGAAGGTGGCCCGTCCTGAGCACGAATCATACTCGGTGCCGGCTGGCTCGCACCCTTGTTAGTCTTTCTTTTGCGTGCCTTCTTCTTCTCCTGTAATGGGACCGAGTTCTGCTCACAGACCGCCTTCTTGAGTGTGTTTGGGCTGATAATATTTCGCACCTCGCCTATCTGAGGCTCGGTGAAGTCGGCAGCTGGAGGCGTCTCCTGAGAGCTGAACGGCAGACGACGCCTGTTGCAACTTGGCTTCTCCGCGATACCAGCTAGATTGCGCACATCTTTTGTTGGGTTGGGTTCTTGAGAAGGAGCCCCCATGAAGTCGCCATCGTACCCATGTTCGGCAAAGTACTGATCGACGTTGCCAAATGTATCGTCGTCGTAGTCGTTCTGATCCTGTGCCATATGCATGTTTGGATCCAGTGGCATAGGGATGTCCGACACCGTTGCGGCGGTCTTGCCATGGGGCCGACTTGGCGCCGACACGACTGGCGGTGTTGTCTTTGGGGTGGTGTCCCCCGCCCCCAAACGAATCTGGCTCTTCGGCCAAAGCAGGGGCCAGCTCAGGCAGGCGCTGAGGGTCATCACGTCATCATCGTCGGCCCCGACGGGTCGAATCGGAGGTAACAACTCGTCGCAGCCTGGCAGCACCCGAACCAGTTGAACCCTAAACAAGTTGGGTGGCATCTGGGTACCGTGGAACAAGGGGTTGCCCGGTTGAACAATTTGGCCCTTGGCGACATCGACCAACTCGTTGTTCACGAAGTGCAGGAGAGTGCACGGAACATCGGCGGCGCCCTGTGAAAACATGTAGGGCATCAGGGATGCCCAGTCAAAGGCAAGGAGATGAAGTCCTCGGGCGAGAGAGGCTTAATTAGTTACCGTGATGATGGCGTCGAGCTCGGCTAATGTCGAGGCACCGCCAACGGCGGGCGTGCAGTTGACGGAGGGGCCGCTTGCTGCAGAGGTGCCGGCCGGCGTACACCCGGGTGCATTAAGCTCCCGTGCCGACGTCGGAGACACCAATGCCGCCTCCGCCGGAAACACCAATGGCCCCGCCATCGCATTCTGCGAGTTGCTGGCCGTGAAGCTAGGAATCGGGGGCGGCCCCTGTTGGCCGCCCGCAATCCACGCACTCAACCCCTGGATCAAGGTAGGCACAATGGCGGTGATCGTCGCTCCGAGTCTTTGTTCCACTTGCTCTTGGACAATCTCCGGAATCCGCGCCACCTGTGCCTTGAGTTCATGAACCTCGCGCGCCTGGCTTTCCGAGCTGGTCTTTTTCTCCTTCCGCACACCAGCGGTATAGTATGACCCCCATTTTGTGGACAAGCCTTTGCCGGCCACACGACCAGCTGACGTCGGCTTACTGAGCTTATCCTTGTTCTTCATTACATTCAACGCCCTATTTAGAGTGGTGTCCCAAGGGTTGCTCATAGTCGACCCCGCGCTACTGCTTTCAGTCGCCTGCGGAAGGAATGTGAACCATTTAGAAATTTGGCTTCATTAATTAGAATGCAACCATATGGAGCTAATTACGCGGGGGTGTATTCCTTACCAGAACAAGCTCAAGCGCCCTGGTCTTCGGATCCGTGGTAAGCTCCTTTGTTATCGGGTCCTCCTTGTACCGGGCCCTGACAAAGTTCCTGGTCTGCATGTTACCGCTGTATTTCTCGAAGCGGGGCGGTAGGCCTTGCTCGGCACGCTCCGCGTCCTCCTTGTCCCATATAGGCTCCGCCACTCTGTAACCGCCGGGACCGAATTTGTGTTCCCCTAAGTTCAGCTCCCGCGTTTCTTTCCCCCACTGACTTGATTGGGAGTTTGCGGTGCTCGAGCAATTGATCTTGAAGTCGTTGTAGTCATCTTCGGTGATCGAAGGATTTTTCTCCTTGATCTTCTCATAACTCTCACCTTTCTCGATCATTCTCTTCACATTGCTTTTCCAAGTAGACAGGGCCTTGCTCATCTTCGTGAGGGCAGCATTGTTCACTTTATTCCCTTTGAGGCTTGTGTTTTCAAAAGCAGCGGGGAACTTGTATCATTCATGCAGCTTCGTGAAGAGGAGGTTGCGCAAATTCCCTCGGTCAGGATGCCTCAGGTTCTCGGTGTTGATCGAGACGGTGCTCCGGAGAATGCACCCGAGCTGAAGCGAGTACCCCTTGACTATTCGTTCGGGCGGCGTTGGATTCCCGTCGAAGTCCACTTCAGTAACTTCCTCCTTGAGGGTGCGGAGCACGGTTGGGCGCCGGTCCTTCCGTTGCCTCTTCTGTTGGCTGCCATCTATGCGTGCGCCGCCATCATCAGTGGTGGCATCCTCGGCGGCACCATCAGTGGTGGCATCAGTGGGGTCATCAGTGGTGGCATCAGTGGTGGCATCCTCGGCGGCACCATCAGTGGTCTCAGGATCGGTGGGGAAGGCGGCGTCCTCATACAAGTGAGGTTGTTCCTCCATCTCTCGGGACAGCTCCCAGAATGCCTTGCCGCCCGAACCCCCGGCCTCATCATTGTGGGCCATGTTTCTCTCTAAATAGAAACAAAGTTTGGTCAAAAAGTCGGTTATTGTCAAGGAACAAGATCATGGTCTCATCAATTAGGGTTTGTCGACACCGAGGCATCCTAAAATCTAAGCTTTTATCATTGAGGGTTTTCGACGCCGAGGCACCCTAAAAGCCTAAGCTTTCATCATTTCGGTTTTTATCGACACTGAGGCACCCTAAAAGCCATGCATTAGTCACAAGTACGCCGGGGCACTTGATCCTACTTAATTAACTACTAAGATACCCCGGCCCATGCATTAGTCACAAGTACCCCATATGTCCTATTTTTAGCAAAGTCATGCTAAAATTCACGGAAAATTTCAGCATGACCTTTGCTGAAAATAGGACATATGGAGTACCCGAATTTGCCAGAATGGAAGTTAATCGACATTCCGGCAAACTCAAGGGCCTCTCGGGGTACCTGCAAAATCATTATCCCATGTGGACATGGATGCAATGTCACATGTCACATGGATCCCACACCCACAGGAGCTGGTGAAGCTTCATGTGTATTTCACGAAAACCAGCCTGACTAAAGAGCTTTATGTAGAAAACAAATCACTCCACCAGCTCACACAGGAGCAGTAATCTATTGGCAAAGCAGTAATCATATTTTAATCATATTCATATATTTTAATCAAGTCCAGCGGGGAGGAATCTCGCAAAATACCGCCTTGTACATGTTCGTGGAAACTTGGACATAATATTATTGCTACAATGATCCATACCAAAATTGCCACGAGAACGTAGCAGGCAGATATATATCTCTTCAAAATCACTTCTGCAATAAAAAAGAGTTCATGACATTTTCTTACATAATACAAATAAGTAACACCGAACAGTCATATAGTGCCTCCACAGTAAAAATAGGGAATCTTGGGGGCTACTTATGCTGGTTTCGGTACGGCTACAGAGTTAAGCAACCAGAATTATGGTTGATAGTAATACACAAGTGGTGCATACTAGAGTACTAAAGTTTCATCCACCAGATGCCATTCAAAGATCATAATTAAACTGTCATACAGAAAAATCATATAGTAAAGGCAGATGGCAATAGAAAGTCCAGACAAGTGAATCTAGGTCGGATGACGCACAGCCTTGTCCAATGATTCAGAAAAACAGCACACAATCACCATGGAAAGCCCACCTTCAGGTGCCAAATAAACCATGGTTCAGAAAAATTGTACTGTTATGCAATCGTCAAGCTAACAATTAATCAAACTCAATAATGAGAGCAGCTACAAATCCAAGAGAAGCTAAGTTTGATATAACAGTCTGACCACTTCTCAGGTACATATATTCCAAGCAATGTTCAAATAAGGAGTCGATCAATTGAGTGGACATAACTACTAGGCTAGGAGTTTGGAAATGGGAATTCAGACCAATGAAGTAACATAGTTCTAGCATGTACTCTGTGTCAAGTTGTAACGCCAATTCCTTGTTATTATTTAGTCAAACAACGACGAAAGGCAGACGGTTTTGGGAAATTATGGAATTGAGTTGCTAATATAAATGGGAACACAATACGATGAATGCCAAGAATCTAGACAATACACACACTGGTATAAAATGAAGATAGGAACAGAGCCGTTGCTCATAGCTATAGAAGGGTCAATTTCCAATTCCAGTAGGAAACTTTGGCTTCTATAGCAGAAAGATAGCACACTTCAAGGACATTCGCTGATTCACAACACAAAGATTGGAGCCACTATGGTAACTTAAAACATAAAACTAGAATTTTC
>NC_041385.1:809078135-809079084 GCF_002162155.2 Triticum dicoccoides
AATACTAATGGCGCACCACCCCTCCGTGCACCATAAGTACATACATGCTAATGGCGCACCTCACCCAGGTGCGCCATTAGTATTTTTTTTTACTAATGGCGCACCACCCCTTGGTGCGCCATAAGTATATACATGCTAATGGCGCACCTCACCCAGGTGCGCCATTAGTATCATCAAACAGTAATGCATGCCGGTTGGAGCGGGGTAGGGTGCGGGGGGTGCGGGGGGTCGGCGGCGGCGGTTGAGTAGGGGAATCGAGGGTGCGGGCGGTCGGCGGCGGCGGCCGGTGGACAGGATCTGGCGAGGTGGGATAGCGATCAAGATGGAGGGGGATCGAGATCGAGTGTCCATGAAATTAAAAAATATTCATGATGGTTCAAAAAGCTCCCATGAAATACAATCGAGAAATGATGTCTACGATTTAAATACAACCGATCTTAGCTAGCTATCTCTTCACAATCTTCTTGCCCTTCTTTTTCGCAAATGGAGTTCTTCTATGGAACGGACATCCTTTAGGTAGGGTGGTCCTGCTTCTTCTTGTGGTGTATGCTGCTACTTCATCATCGTCGTCATGTTCGATCCTCGGGTCGCCGTACTTGTCGAAGTCTTGCTCATTGGCTACTCCATCCATTCCGATGATCTTCCTTTTGCCTCTCCTCACGACAACACGACTGGGCTTTGGCGGGTCGGTAATGAAGAAGCATTGGTCCATTTGGGAAGCCAGTACCCATGGCTCATTTTTCGCGGTGACGTTTGCGCCCGCGGTCTTGGATTTGGCTTCGGGTATAACCATGGTGGTGAAATACTGGTCTTCTTTTATGACGTTCTTGGCCCATCTGACACGGAACATCGGGACCTTCTCTCCAGCGTAGCTCAGCTCCCAGATCTCCTCGATCCTTCCGTAGTATCTGTCCTTGTCGTTACCGGTGTAGGATTCCATCGTTACCCC
>NC_041385.1:809080814-809083206 GCF_002162155.2 Triticum dicoccoides
GCTCTCATAGGAAAATATTCTTTCTCTGCGGCGTCCCACGTATTGGCTGGCGTTTTCCACAGCGTGTCTAGCTCCTCCTTCAGCAGCCCCAGATACAGATTGATGTCATTCCCTGGTTGTTTCGGCCCTTCAATTAGCATACTCATGTGAATGTACTTCCTCTTCATGCACAACAAGGGGGAAGGTTGTACATCCACACAAACACAGGCCAGGTGCTATGTGTCCTTCTCTGGCTGCCAAACGGATTGACTCCATCGGTGCTCGCGCCCAGCACGATGTTCCTTGGATCCTTACCAAATTCAGGGTATTCAAAATTCAACGCTTGCCACTGGCTCACATCCTTAGGGTGACTCAGCATCTTGTCTTTTTTATCTATCTCTGGATCATTTGCGTCATCTTCTCGCTTCTTCTCCTCCCTATCCGCGTGCCAACGCAGCAGCTTTGCTACCTTAGGATCCGCGAAATACCGCTACAGACGAGGAGTGATCGGAAAGTACCACACCACTTTTCGAGGAGCTTTCTTCCTCTTCTTGTATCGAGTGACGCCACACACCGGACATATGGTAGACTCCGCGTGCTCGTCCCGATAAATGATGCAATTGTTCATGCACACATGGTATTTCACATGCGGTAAATCCAGAGGACACACGATTTTGTTCGCCTCCTCCAAACTGGTCGGGCACTTGTTCCCCTTTGGAAGACGTTCGTGCCAGAATGACATGTTCTCGTCGAAGCATGCGTCGGTCATTTTGTGTTTTACCTTCATCTCCAGAGCCATGAGCGTTACTTTCAGGCGGGTATCCTCGGGCCTGCATCCTTCATACAATGGAGTAACCGCGTCTAACTCAAGTTGATCCATCTTGGCTTTCTCTCGGGCGGCAGCTCTTGCGTTATCCGTCTGCTTGAGAAGCAGCTCTTGAATATGAGGGTCCTGCACCCAGCCCATGGATGGTCCAGCGTCATCTGCTCCACCGGCATCATCATCATGTCCTGCATCTTCTACATGATGACTGTGTACAGCATCACCGTCGTGATCATCTCCTGGGGATTCTTCGTCTTCTCGCCCGCCCGAGCCGCGGTGGTTGTCTTGCTGCCCTTCCTCATTTCTTGCCCGGCCCCATTGACGACTTCGTAGTCATCTTCATCACCTTGCCACCGATAGCCATCCATGAAACCACGCAAGAGCAGGTGGTCCCGCACCTGCCCGGAATCCGGTTCCGCAATAAGGCTCTTCAGCTTGCATCTTCGACACAGACATCTTATCTCCGTCTCGTTCTTTTGAAGCATCTCGGCCTTCGCGGACCTCAAAAACCTATTCACGATGCCTTCGGTCATCGTGCGGACCATGGTCGCCTGCGGGGTAGAGGAAAACAATATTTTAGAACCAGGAAAAAATTTGGCATGACCTTCCCTAAAAATAGGACCAAAAAGAATGCTTAATGCCAAAATCCTCGCCGAAACGGAAAGGAATCAACATTCCGGCAAAATATTGGCCACTATCGCATTTCAAATACCGGTACACCTCCAAACACAAACACATATGCAACACCACAAACATATGCAACACCACGAACATACATAGATCTAGCTAGGCCATAAAAAGTGCATGTGCACATTGTTGTAGGGAGAACAACATAAATATAGCTTCCCCCCTTACTTACCTATCAAAACAAGGTAATTTAACCATTTAATTTGAATGAATCTATGGTGGAAATGAGGTGAAAAATAGGAGGCACCCGAGACAAGGAGGAGGCGGTGGAGAGAATGAAGTGGGGAGAAAGTGAGTGTGGGAGGAGAGGCTGTCCAAAATATCTTGTTGCTGCCCACTTACTAATGGCGCACCAACCATAAATGCCCCATTAGTAATCTAGGTTACTAATGGCGCACTCTCCCTCGATGCGCCATTAGTAGTTTTGCAAAAAAAAACATGCTAATGGCGCACTGTCCCACGGTGCGCCATTACTAGTTTAAACTAGTAATGGCGCACCGTGGAACAGTGCGCCATTAGTAGTTTTGCAAAAAAAAGGAATGAAAAAATAATAAAAAAAACAACATTAGTGGCGCACTTACTGACAGGTGCGCCATTACTAGTTACATCTAGTAATGGCGCACTTCCTCGGGATGCGCCATTAGTATGTTTGGACAGGCGCGCTAGTTCAAAAAAAATTTGATACTAATGGCGCACCTTTGGCCAGGTGCGCCATTAGTAGTTTCAACACTAATGGTGTATCAGAAGGTGGTGCGCCATTAGTATATACTAATGGCGCACCACTTGTCTGGTGCGCCATTAGTGTCAATCCCATCTATAGCCCTTTTTCTAGTAGTGTTGGTGAAACCGTAGAAAAAAAATTATTTTCTGCAACGTTCCCCAACAGTGGCATCATGAGCTAGG
>NC_041385.1:809083749-809085475 GCF_002162155.2 Triticum dicoccoides
GCTCTCATAGGAAAATATTCTTTCTCTGCGGCGTCCCACGTATTGGCTGGCGTTTTCCACAGCGTGTCTAGCTCCTCCTTCAGCAGCCCCAGATACAGATTGATGTCATTCCCTGGTTGTTTCGGCCCTTCAATTAGCATACTCATGTGAATGTACTTCCTCTTCATGCACAACAAGGGGGAAGGTTGTACATCCACACAAACACAGGCCAGGTGCTATGTGTCCTTCTCTGGCTGCCAAACGGATTGACTCCATCGGTGCTCGCGCCCAGCACGATGTTCCTTGGATCCTTACCAAATTCAGGGTATTCAAAATTCAACGCTTGCCACTGGCTCACATCCTTAGGGTGACTCAGCATCTTGTCTTTTTTATCTATCTCTGGATCATTTGCGTCATCTTCTCGCTTCTTCTCCTCCCTATCCGCGTGCCAACGCAGCAGCTTTGCTACCTTAGGATCCGCGAAATACCGCTACAGACGAGGAGTGATCGGAAAGTACCACACCACTTTTCGAGGAGCTTTCTTCCTCTTCTTGTATCGAGTGACGCCACACACCGGACATATGGTAGACTCCGCGTGCTCGTCCCGATAAATGATGCAATTGTTCATGCACACATGGTATTTCACATGCGGTAAATCCAGAGGACACACGATTTTGTTCGCCTCCTCCAAACTGGTCGGGCACTTGTTCCCCTTTGGAAGACGTTCGTGCCAGAATGACATGTTCTCGTCGAAGCATGCATCGGTCATTTTGTGTTTTACCTTCATCTCCAGAGCCATGAGCGTTACTTTCAGGCGGGTATCCTCGGGCCTGCATCCTTCATACAATGGAGTAACCGCGTCTAACTCAAGTTGATCCATCTTGGCTTTCTCTCGGGCGGCAGCTCTTGCGTTATCCGTCTGCTTGACAAGCAGCTCTTGAATATGAGGGTCCTGCACCCAGCCCATGGATGGTCCAGCGTCGTCTGCTCCACCGGCATCATCATCATGTCCTGCATCTTCTACATGATGACTGTGTACAGCATCACCGTCGTGATCATCTCCTGGGGATTCTTCGTCTTCTCGCCCGCCCGAGCCGCAGTGGTTGTCTTGCTGCCCTTCCTCATTTCTTGCCCGGCCCCATTGACGACTTCGTAGTCATCTTCATCACCTTGCCACCGATAGCCATCCATGAAACCACGCAAGAGCAGGTGGTCCCGCACCTGCCCGGAATCCGGTTCCGCAATAAGGCTCTTCAGCTTGCATCTTCGACACAGACATCTTATCTCCGTCTCGTTCTTTTGAAGCATCTCGGCCTTCGCGGACCTCAAAAACCTATTCACGATGCCTTCGGTCATCGTGCGGACCATGGTCGCCTGCGGGGTAGAGGAAAACAATATTTTAGAACCAGGAAAAAATTTGGCATGACCTTCCCTAAAAATAGGACCAAAAAGAATGCTTAATGCCAAAATCCTCGCCGAAACGGAAAGGAATCAACATTCCGGCAAAATATTGGCCACTATCGCATTTCAAATACCGGTACACCTCCAAACACAAACACATATGCAACACCACAAACATATGCAACACCACGAACATACATAGATCTAGCTAGGCCATAAAAAGTGCATGTGCACATTGTTGTAGGGAGAACAACATAAATATAGCTTCCCCCCTTACTTACCTATCAAAACAAGGTAATTTAACCATTTAATTTGAATGAATCTATGGTGGAAATGAGGTGAAAAA
>NC_041385.1:809085485-809086143 GCF_002162155.2 Triticum dicoccoides
ACCCGAGACAAGGAGGAGGCGGTGGAGAGAATGAAGTGGGGAGAAAGTGAGTGTGGGAGGAGAGGCTGTCCAAAATATCTTGTTGCTGCCCACTTACTAATGGCGCACCAACCATAAATGCCCCATTAGTAATCTAGGTTACTAATGGCGCACTCTCCCTCGATGCGCCATTAGTAGTTTTGCAAAAAAAAACATGCTAATGGCGCACTGTCCCACGGTGCGCCATTACTAGTTTAAACTAGTAATGGCGCACCGTGGAACAGTGCGCCATTAGTAGTTTTGCAAAAAAAAGGAATGAAAAAATAATAAAAAAAACAACATTAGTGGCGCACTTACTGACAGGTGCGCCATTACTAGTTACATCTAGTAATGGCGCACTTCCTCGGGATGCGCCATTAGTATGTTTGGACAGGCGCGCTAGTTCAAAAAAAATTTGATACTAATGGCGCACCTTTGGCCAGGTGCGCCATTAGTAGTTTCAACACTAATGGTGTATCAGAAGGTGGTGCGCCATTAGTATATACTAATGGCGCACCACTTGTCTGGTGCGCCATTAGTGTCAATCCCATCTATAGCCCTTTTTCTAGTAGTGTTGGTGAAACCGTAGAAAAAAAATTATTTTCTGCAACGTTCCCCAACAGTGGCATCATGAGCTAGG
>NC_041385.1:809086250-809089750 GCF_002162155.2 Triticum dicoccoides
CTATGCGTAGTTTCTATTGCACGAGTAGAACACAATTTTGTTGTGGGCGTAGATCTTGTCAACTTGCTTGCCGCTACGAGTCTTATTTTCCTTCAGCGGTATTGTGGGATGAAGCGGCCCGGACCGACCTTACATGTACGCTTACGTGAGACAGGTTCCACCGACTGACATGCACTAGATGCATAAGGTGGCTAGCGGGTGTCTGTCTCTCCCACTTTAGTTGGAGCGGATTCGATGAAAAGGGTCCTTATGAAGGGTAAATAGAAGTTGACAAAATCACGTTGTGGTTATTCGTAGGTAAGAAAACGTTCTTGCTAGAACCCAATTGCAGCCACGTAAAAGATGCAATAAACAATTAGAGGACGTCTAACTTGTTTTTGCAGCAATTGTCATGTGATGTGATATGGCCAGAAGTTGTGATGAATAATGAATGATATATTGTGATGTATGAGATCATGTTCTTGTAATAGGAATCACGACTTGCATGTTGATGAGTATGACAACCGGCAGGAGCCATAGGAGTTGTCTTTATTTTTGTATGACCTACGTGTCATTGAAGAACGCCATGTAAATTACTTTACTTTATTGCTAAACGCGTTAGCCATAGAAGTAGAAGTAGTCGTTGGCGTGACAACTTCATGAAGACACGATGATGGAGATCATGATGATGGAGATCATGGTGTCATGCCGGTGACGAAGATGATCATGGAGCCCCGAAGATGGAGATCAAAGGAGCTATATGATATTGGCCATATCATGTCACTATTATATAATTGCATGTGATGTTTATTATGTTTATGCATCTTGTTTACATAGAACGACGGTAGTAAATAAGATGATCCCTTATAATAATTTCAAGAAAGTGTTCCCCCTAACTGTGCACCGTTGCTAAAGTTCGTCGTTTCAAAGCACCACGTGATGATCGGGTGTGATAGATCCTTACGTTCACATACAACGGGTGTAAGACAGTTTTACACATGCAAAACACTTAGGGTTAACTTGACGAGCCTAGCATGTACAGACATGGCCTCGGAACACAGAGACCGAAAGGTCGAACATGAGTCGTATGGAAGATACGATCAACATGGAGATGTTCACCGATGATGACTAGTCCATCTCACATGATGATCGGACACGGCCTAGTCGACTCGGATCGTGTAACACTTAGATGACTAGAGGGATGTCAATCTGAGTGGGAGTTCATTAAATAATTTGATTAGATGAACTTAATTATCATGAACTTAGTCTAAAGTCTTTGCAAAATATGTCTTGTAGATCAAATGGCCAACGCTCATGTCAACATGAAATTCAACGCGTTCCTAGAGAAAACCAAGCTGAAAGATGATGGCAGCAACTATTTGGACTGGGTCCGGAACCTGAGGATCATCCTCATAGCAGCCAAGAAAGATTATGTCCTAGAAGCACCGCTAGGTGAAGCACCAATCCCAGAGAACCAAGATGTTATGAACACTTGGCAGTCACGTGCTGATGATTACTCCCTCGTTCAGTGCGGCATGCTTTACAGCTTAGAACCGGGGCTCCAAAAGCGTTTTGAGCGACACGGAGCATATGAGATGTTCGAGGAGCTGAAAATGGTTTTTCAAGCTCATGCCCGGGTCGAGAGATATGAAGTCTCCGACAAGTTCTATAGTTGTAAGATGGAGGAAAACAGTTCTGTCAGTGAGCACATACTCAAAATGTCTGGGTTGCACAACCGCCTGTCCCAGCTGGAGATCAACCTCCCGGAAGAGGCGGTCATTGACAGAATCCTTCAGTCGCTCCCACCGAGCTACAAGAGGTTTGTGCTGAACTACAATATGCAGGGGATGGTGAAGACCATTCCTGAAGTATTTTCAATGCTGAAGTTAGGAGAGGTTGAAATCAAGAAAGAACATCAAGTGTTGATGGTCAATAAGACCACTAAGTTCAAGAAGGGCAAGGGTAAGAAGAACTTCAAGAAGGACGGCAAAGATGTTGCCGCGCCCGGTAAGACAGTTACCGGGAAGAAGTCAAAGAATGGACCCAAGCCTGAGACTGAGTGCTTTTATTGCAAAGGGAAGGGTCACTAGAAGCGGAACTGCCCCAAATACTTAGCGGACAAGAAGGCCGGCAACACTAAAGGTATATGTGATATACATGTAATTGATGTGTACCTTACCAGTACTCGTAGTAACTCCTGGGTATTTGATACCGGTGCCGTTGCTCATATTTGTAACTCACAACAGGAGCTTCGGAATAAGCGGAGACTGGCGAAGGACGAGGTGACGATGCGCGTCGGGTATGGTTCCAAGGTCGATGTGATCGCCGTCGGCACGCTACCTCTACATTTACCTACGGGGTTAGTTTTAAACCTCAATAATTGTTTTTTAGTGCCAAGTTTGAGCATGAACATTGTATCTGGATCTCGTTTGATGCGAGATGGCTACTCATTCAAATTCGAGAATAATGGTTGTTCTATTTATATGAGAGATATGTTTTATGGTCATGCCCCGATGGTCAATGGTTTATTCTTACACTGCGTTTGGATGTCTGTATTGCAGCCTTGAATTGGATTTGGTATTCCCGAACCGCCAATTCAGCTGTTTGGGTGCGCACTGAAACATCGAATGGAAATGAGGCCAAATACAGCGCCGTTTTCGCTCTCACGCGCGCTCCCCTCCCACAATACAGACCCCTCCGGCTCCGATTTCGCTGGATTTGCACTCACCCGCAAAACATACCGCTTCGGCCCCTCTCTTTCCCCCCGCGACCAGAAAAAGAAAACAGAGGCGGAGCGAAGAAGCTCTAGCGACACCGCATCATGCTCCTCTGCGCATGGCTACTCCCGCATCCCGGCGACGTAGCAGCAACCGCGGCGTTCCTCGCGGCGGTGGCGTCTGGATCCTCTCCATAGAGCGTGGCCGACCTTCTCAGCCATTACTTCCGGCGGTGGCGGCCACCGCGACATCGCGGAGTGGCGGGTGGCGGTGGCGGCGACAGCGGCCCAGAGCCAGCGCGCGGGCGAAGATTCTTCCCACAGCCGGCGTCTGGATTCGCGCCATGGATCCATGCCCGACCTTCTCCTCACAGCCTGAGATCCGCGCCATCAGGCGGCGTCCGCATCCATCGGCGCGGGCGGAGATGCTTCTGACGGCAGGCTGAGCGGCTGGCGCGCGGCACAAAGAGGAGCACGACCGCGCGCGGAATTAGATCCAGCCCCTCTGCGGGGTCTGCTTCGTCCTTTGATCCTAGCTAGCTGAGTCTGCTTCGTCCTCTGAACTTCTCCCCATTCACTAGGAAGCAACACTTTCAGTTCGTTGTAGCCAAGGCAGACGGTGGATGGTCCAGATCGAGTTTGCTTCTTCCTCTCAATTTCTCCTCGTTCACTAGCTAGCTGTATTGTGATTCCAAAAAAATGTATGGTGATATGAAACTTGTGATTTGTGAAGTAAACAATACTTGATAGCTTTTACTCCAATTTGTTGTGCAAATTTCATTTTGATACACGAAGAGCAAAGCAT
>NC_041385.1:809097830-809098772 GCF_002162155.2 Triticum dicoccoides
TTTGTGTTCCCCTAAGTTCAGCTCCCGCGTTTCTTTCCCCCACTGACTTGATTGGGAGTTTGCGGTGCTCGAGCAATTGATCTTGAAGTCGTTGTAGTCATCTTCGGTGATCGAAGGATTTTTCTCCTTGATCTTCTCATAACTCTCACCTTTCTCGATCATTCTCTTCACATTGCTTTTCCAAGTAGACAGGGCCTTGCTCATCTTCGTGAGGGCAGCATTGTTCACTTTATTCCCTTTGAGGCTTGTGTTTTCAAAAGCAGCGGGGAACTTGTATCATTCATGCAGCTTCGTGAAGAGGAGGTTGCGCAAATTCCCTCGGTCAGGATGCCTCAGGTTCTCGGTGTTGATCGAGACGGTGCTCCGGAGAATGCACCCGAGCTGAAGCGAGTACCCCTTGACTATTCGTTCGGGCGCCGTTGGATTCCCGTCGAAGTCCACTTCAGTAACTTCCTCCTTGAGGGTGCGGAGCACGGTTGGGCGCCGGTCCTTCCGTTGCCTCTTCTGTTGGCTGCCATCTGTGCGTGCGCCGCCATCATCAGTGGTGGCATCCTCGGCGGCACCATCAGTGGTGGCATCAGTGGGGTCATCAGTGGTGGCATCAGTGGTGGCATCCTCGGCGGCACCATCAGTGGTCTCAGGATCGGTGGGGAAGGCGGCGTCCTCATACAAGTGAGGTTGTTCCTCCATCTCTCGGGACAGCTCCCAGAATGCCTTGCCGCCCGAACCCCCGGCCTCATCATTGTGGGCCATGTTTCTCTCTAAATAGAAACAAAGTTTGGTCAAAAAGTCGGTTATTGTCAAGGAACAAGATCATGGTCTCATCAATTAGGGTTTGTCGACACCGAGGCATCCTAAAATCTAAGCTTTTATCATTGAGGGTTTTCGACGCCGAGGCACCCTAAAAGCCTAAGCTTTCATCATTTCGGTTTTTATCGACAC
>NC_041385.1:809101327-809101760 GCF_002162155.2 Triticum dicoccoides
CAACATGGCACAAGAGATCTGTATTTCCCCTGACCCGACTAAATGCCCTCCCTCTCCAAAACACGCTTCTATTTTTTTTAGCTTGCAGCCTTTATCACTCGAATGATAATTATCTGGATGCTCTTCATCACAATTTACTCTAACAGCATCACAACTTTGAACAAACGAAACTGTCAAGCTGGAACATAGTAAACTAACAAATTGATGTAGGCACTCACAAGCGCGGCGCACGGTGGGGAGTCGAAGGAAGGGAGGAGATGAGAGGTGAGGGGCGGGGCGGCTGACCTTCTCGGAGTACACAGCGCGGCGCTGGTGTCGGGGCGGCGTCGAGGGCGGCGGGGCAACGGTGGTGTCGGGGCGGCGCTGGCGACGGTGGTGTGGACGGGGCGACGCTGGTGTCGGGGCGGCGGGGCGACGGTGGTGTCGGGGTGGC
>NC_041385.1:809103596-809105682 GCF_002162155.2 Triticum dicoccoides
GAGTCGACCCTCGAAGTCGACATGCATTTCGTGGCGACCCTCACGGTGACCCCATCCAGCGAGCCTGCCGAGGTGCCTGTTGACGGGGCAGAGCAACGGGGTTCTCGATGCCTAGATAATTCGTGCAGTAGGAGATGCACTCTTCGGTCAGAAAGCCCCTGGCTATGCTTCCTTCTGTACGTGACATGTTGCGAACGTATCCTTTGATGACACCATTCATCCTTTCGAACGGCATCATGCTGTGCAGGAACGTCGGCCCGAGTTGGATGATATCCTCCACTATATGGACCAGCAGATGCACCATAAACGTCGAAGAATGCGGGCGGGAAGTACATCTCAAGCTCGCATAGTATCACCACGATCTCTTCCTGTAGCCTTCTGAGTTGCCTCACGCCAATCGACTTCCGAGAGATGACGTCGAAGAAGTTGCATAGGCCAAATAGCGTTTCACGGACGTGCGTGTCCATGATCCCACGGATTGCAACTGGAAGTATCTGCGTCATCAGCACGTGACAGTCGTGAGACTTCATCCTGCTGAACTTCTGCTTCGCTGGGTCTAGGTATCTGCTTATCTTCCCCGCGTAACCGTAAGGAAGTTTTACTCCTAGGAGGCAGGTGAAAAACTGCTCGATCTCCTCCTGACTTAGAGTGAAGCACGCGGGAGGGTAGTCATTTCCGGTCTTCTTGGACTTTTTGCCTTTGCGACGACTTTCTGTGTCCTGCTTCGCCTCATCATCATCATCATCATCATCATCATCATCATCATCATCATCATCATATAGCGTGAAGCTCCTGCCTGATGCCCATTGATTTCAAGTCTGCCCTTGCTTTCGGCCCATCTTTGGTCCTCTCTGGCATGTTGAGCAGGGTACCAAGTAGACTCTCGCACACGTTCTTTGTGATATGCATGACATCAAGGCTGTGAGGCACACGGTGGATCTTCCAGTACGACAAGTCCCAGAAAACAGACCTCGTTTTCCATACCTTCAGCAGCGGCTCTGGCGCCTTTCGCTTCTTTCCCGGCTCTGGCGCCTTTTGCTTCTTTCCCGGCAGTGGGCAGTCTTTCCAATTTTTCAACAATTGTCTATTTCCTCGCCGCTCCTCGTACACGGGCGTTTTCGGGGTTCGGTTTCACCATCAAACAGATCCTTGCGTTTCCTCCACGGGTCATCCTCGCGAAGCCACCTTCGATGTCCCATGAACACGGTTTTCGAAGACCCGGGATCTCGATCTAGCTGGCGATACGTTGTGTCATCCATGCACCTTACGCATCCAGAAAATCCGTGGACTACCTGCCCCGCGAGATATCCGTAACCGAGATAGTCGTGCACCGTCGTGAGCAGTGCCGCTCTCATAGGAAAATATTCTTTCTCTGCGGCGTCCCACGTATTGGCTGGCGTTTTCCACAGCGTGTCTAGCTCCTCCTTCAGCAGCCCCAGATACAGATTGATGTCATTCCCTGGTTGTTTCGGCCCTTCAATTAGCATACTCATGTGAATGTACTTCCTCTTCATGCACAACAAGGGGGAAGGTTGTACATCCACACAAACACAGGCCAGGTGCTATGTGTCCTTCTCTGGCTGCCAAACGGATTGACTCCATCGGTGCTCGCGCCCAGCACGATGTTCCTTGGATCCTTACCAAATTCAGGGTATTCAAAATTCAACGCTTGCCACTGGCTCACATCCTTAGGGTGACTCAGCATCTTGTCTTTTTTATCTATCTCTGGATCATTTGCGTCATCTTCTCGCTTCTTCTCCTCCCTATCCGCGTGCCAACGCAGCAGCTTTGCTACCTTAGGATCCGCGAAATACCGCTACAGACGAGGAGTGATCGGAAAGTACCACACCACTTTTCGAGGAGCTTTCTTCCTCTTCTTGTATCGAGTGACGCCACACACCGGACATATGGTAGACTCCGCGTGCTCGTCCCGATAAATGATGCAATTGTTCATGCACACATGGTATTTCACATGCGGTAAATCCAGAGGACACACGATTTTGTTCGCCTCCTCCAAACTGGTCGGGCACTTGTTCCCCTTTGGAAGACGTTCGTGCCAGAATGACATGTTCTCGTCGAAGCATGC
>NC_041385.1:809107547-809109289 GCF_002162155.2 Triticum dicoccoides
CTATGCGTAGTTTCTATTGCACGAGTAGAACACAATTTTGTTGTGGGCGTAGATCTTGTCAACTTGCTTGCCGCTACGAGTCTTATTTTCCTTCAGCGGTATTGTGGGATGAAGCGGCCCGGACCGACCTTACATGTACGCTTACGTGAGACAGGTTCCACCGACTGACATGCACTAGATGCATAAGGTGGCTAGCGGGTGTCTGTCTCTCCCACTTTAGTTGGAGCGGATTCGATGAAAAGGGTCCTTATGAAGGGTAAATAGAAGTTGACAAAATCACGTTGTGGTTATTCGTAGGTAAGAAAACGTTCTTGCTAGAACCCAATTGCAGCCACGTAAAAGATGCAATAAACAATTAGAGGACGTCTAACTTGTTTTTGCAGCAATTGTCATGTGATGTGATATGGCCAGAAGTTGTGATGAATAATGAATGATATATTGTGATGTATGAGATCATGTTCTTGTAATAGGAATCACGACTTGCATGTTGATGAGTATGACAACCGGCAGGAGCCATAGGAGTTGTCTTTATTTTTGTATGACCTACGTGTCATTGAAGAACGCCATGTAAATTACTTTACTTTATTGCTAAACGCGTTAGCCATAGAAGTAGAAGTAGTCGTTGGCGTGACAACTTCATGAAGACACGATGATGGAGATCATGATGATGGAGATCATGGTGTCATGCCGGTGACGAAGATGATCATGGAGCCCCGAAGATGGAGATCAAAGGAGCTATATGATATTGGCCATATCATGTCACTATTATATAATTGCATGTGATGTTTATTATGTTTATGCATCTTGTTTACATAGAACGACGGTAGTAAATAAGATGATCCCTTATAATAATTTCAAGAAAGTGTTCCCCCTAACTGTGCACCGTTGCTAAAGTTCGTCGTTTCAAAGCACCACGTGATGATCGGGTGTGATAGATCCTTACGTTCACATACAACGGGTGTAAGACAGTTTTACACATGCAAAACACTTAGGGTTAACTTGACGAGCCTAGCATGTACAGACATGGCCTCGGAACACAGAGACCGAAAGGTCGAACATGAGTCGTATGGAAGATACGATCAACATGGAGATGTTCACCGATGATGACTAGTCCATCTCACATGATGATCGGACACGGCCTAGTCGACTCGGATCGTGTAACACTTAGATGACTAGAGGGATGTCAATCTGAGTGGGAGTTCATTAAATAATTTGATTAGATGAACTTAATTATCATGAACTTAGTCTAAAGTCTTTGCAAAATATGTCTTGTAGATCAAATGGCCAACGCTCATGTCAACATGAAATTCAACGCGTTCCTAGAGAAAACCAAGCTGAAAGATGATGGCAGCAACTATTTGGACTGGGTCCGGAACCTGAGGATCATCCTCATAGCAGCCAAGAAAGATTATGTCCTAGAAGCACCGCTAGGTGAAGCACCAATCCCAGAGAACCAAGATGTTATGAACACTTGGCAGTCACGTGCTGATGATTACTCCCTCGTTCAGTGCGGCATGCTTTACAGCTTAGAACCGGGGCTCCAAAAGCGTTTTGAGCGACACGGAGCATATGAGATGTTCGAGGAGCTGAAAATGGTTTTTCAAGCTCATGCCCGGGTCGAGAGATATGAAGTCTCCGACAAGTTCTATAGTTGTAAGATGGAGGAAAACAGTTCTGTCAGTGAGCACATACTCAAAATGTCTGGGTTGCACAACCGCCTGTCCCAGCTGGAGATCAACCTC
>NC_041385.1:809109760-809119151 GCF_002162155.2 Triticum dicoccoides
GCGTCTGGATCCTCTCCATAGAGCGTGGCCGACCTTCTCAGCCATTACTTCCGGCGGTGGCGGCCACCGCGACATCGCGGAGTGGCGGGTGGCGGTGGCGGCGACAGCGGCCCAGAGCCAGCGCGCGGGCGAAGATTCTTCCCACAGCCGGCGTCTGGATTCGCGCCATGGATCCATGCCCGACCTTCTCCTCACAGCCTGAGATCCGCGCCATCAGGCGGCGTCCGCATCCATCGGCGCGGGCGGAGATGCTTCTGACGGCAGGCTGAGCGGCTGGCGCGCGGCACAAAGAGGAGCACGACCGCGCGCGGAATTAGATCCAGCCCCTCTGCGGGGTCTGCTTCGTCCTTTGATCCTAGCTAGCTGAGTCTGCTTCGTCCTCTGAACTTCTCCCCATTCACTAGGAAGCAACACTTTCAGTTCGTTGTAGCCAAGGCAGACGGTGGATGGTCCAGATCGAGTTTGCTTCTTCCTCTCAATTTCTCCTCGTTCACTAGCTAGCTGTATTGTGATTCCAAAAAAATGTATGGTGATATGAAACTTGTGATTTGTGAAGTAAACAATACTTGATAGCTTTTACTCCAATTTGTTGTGCAAATTTCATTTTGATACACGAAGAGCAAAGCATAAGCCACAGACTGTATATTTTTTTGTCATTTTTATTGCTATATAATCATTTTTATTCTAGATTGTATTAAAAAATTGAGTCATAAAGAACAAAGCATAATCTTCATACTCATGTAAATATACAATTCCATAGTTTGTCATCCAAACAAGATTTGGTATTGAAACCTCTGAGATTCCATGAGCCAATTCGGTGAACAACCAAACAAGCGAATTCGTATTCGTTCTCATTTCAGTTTCCTTGCTGAATTGGTATTGCAACCAATTCAATACGGAGCCCTTCAATACAGACATCCAAACAGAGCGTTAATGAATCTCGAACGTAATGTTACACATATTCATAGTGTGAATACCAAAAGATGTAAAGTTGATAACGATAGTCCCACATACTTGTGGCACTGCCGCCTTGGTCACATTGGTGTCAAGCGCATGAAGAAGCTCCATGCTGATGGACTTTTAGAGTCTCTCGATTATGAATCATTTGACACATGCGAACCATGCCTCATGGGCAAAATGACCAAGACTCTGTTCTCCGGAACAATGGAGTGAGCAACCAACTTATTGGAAATCATACATACTGATGTGTGTGGTCCAATGAGCGTTGAGGCTCGCGGAGGATATCGTTATGTTCTCACTCTCACTGATGACTTAAGTAGATATGGGTATGTCTACTTGATGAAACACAAGTCTGAGACCTTTGAAAAGTTCAAGGAATTTCATAATGAAGTAGAGAATCAACATGACCGAAAGATAAAATTCTTACGATCGGATCGTGGAGGAGAATATTTAAGTCACGAATTTGGAACACACTTAAGAAAATGTGGAATCATTTCACAACTCACGCCGCCTGGAACACCTCAGCGTAACGGTGTGTCCGAATGTCATAATCGCGCTCTACTAGATATGGTGCGATCTATGATGTCTCTTACCGATTTACCGCTATGATTTTGGGGATACGCTCCAGAGACAGCTACATTCACTTTAAATAGGGCACCGTCTAAATCCGTTGAGACGACACCGTATGAATTATGGTTTGGGAAGAAACCTAAGCTGTCGTTTCTAAAAGTTTGGGGATGCGATGCTTATGTCAAGAAACTTCAACCTGAAAAGCTCGAACCCAAGTCGGAAAAATGCGTCTTCATAGGATACCCCAAGGAAACCATTGGGTATACCTTCTACCTTAGATCCAAAGGCAAGATCTTTGTTGCCAAGAACGGATCCTTTCTGGAAAAAGAGTTTCTCTCGAAAGGAGTAAGTGGGAGGAAAGTAGAACTCGATGAAGTACTAACTCTTCAACCGGAAAGTAGTGCAGCTCAGGAAAATGTTCCTGTGGTGCCTACACCGACTGGAGAGGAAATTAATGATGATGATCAAGGTACTTCGGATCAAGTTGCTACTGAACTTCGTAGGTCCACGAGGACACGTTCCACACCAGAGTGGTATGGCAACCCTGTCCTGGAAATCATGTTGTTAGACAACGGTGAACCTTCGAACTATGAAGAAGCGATGGCGGGCCTAGATTCCAACAAATGGCTAGAAGCCATGCCATCCGAGATAGAATCCATGTATGAAAACAAAGTATGGACTTTGACTGACTTGCCCGATGATCGGCGAGCGATAGAAAACAAAAGGATCTTTAAGAAGAAGACGGACGCGGATGGTAATGTCACCATCTATAAAGATCGACTTGTCGCTAAGGGTTATCGGCAAGTTCAAGGGATTGACTACGATGAGACTTTCTCTCCCGTAGCGAAGCTTAAGTCCGTCTGAATCATGTTAGCAATTGCCGCATACTATGATTATGAGATATGGCAGATGGACATCAAAACGGCATTCCTTAACGGCTATCTTAAGGAAGAGCTGTATATGATGCAGCCGGAAGGTTTTGTCGATCCTAAGAATGCTAACAAAGTATGCAAGCTCCAGCGATCCATTTATGGGCTGGTGCAAGCATCTCGGAGTTGGAACATTTGCTTTGATGAGATGATCAAAGCGTTTGGGTTTATGCAGACTTATGGAGAAGCCTGCGATTACAAGAAAGTGAGTGGTAGCTGTGTAGCATTTCTCATATTATATGTAGATGACATACTTTTGATGGGAAATGATATAGAATTCTTGGACAGCATTAAGGCCTACTTGAATAAGTGTTTTTCAATGAAGGACCTTGGAGAAGCTGCTTACATATTAGGCATCAAAATCTATAGGGATAGATCGAGACGCCTCATAGGTCTTTCACAAAGCACATACCTTGATAAGATTTTGAAGAAGTTCAAAATGGATCAGTCCAAGAAAGGGTTCTTGCCTGTATTGCAAGGTGTGAGATTGAGCTCGGCTCAATGCCCGACCACGGCAAAAGATAAAGAAGAGATGAGTGTCATCCCCTATGCCTCAGCCATATGATCTATTATGTATGCCATGCTGTGTACCAGACCTGGTGTAAACCTTGCCGTAAGTTTGGTAGGAAGGTACCAAAGTAATCCCGGCAAGGAACACTGGACAGCGGTCAAGAATATCCTGAAGTACCTGAAAAGGACAAAAGACATGTTTCTCGTTTATGGAGGTGACGAAGAGCTCGTCGTAAAGGGTTACGTCGACGCTAGCTTCGACACAGATCTGGATCACTCTAAGTCACAAACCGGATACGTGTATATGTTGAATGGTGGGGTAGTAAGCTGGTGCAGCTGCAAGCAGAGCGTTGTGGCGGGATCTACATGTGAAGGGGAATACATGGCAGCCTCAGAGGCAGTGCATGAAGCAATTTGGGTGAAGGAGATCATCACCGACCTAGGAGTCATACCCAATGCATCGGGGCCGATCAAACTCTTCTGTGACAACACTGGAGCTATTGCCCTTGCCAAGGAGCCCAGGTTTCACAAGAAGACCAGGCACATCAAGCGCCGTTTCAACTCCATCTGTGAAAATGTTCAAGATGGAGACATAGATAGTTGCAAAGTACATACGGATGTGAATGTCGCAGATCCGTTGACTAAACCTCTTCCGCGAACAAAACATGATCAACACCAGTACTCTATGGGTGTTCGATTCATCACAATGTAACTAGATTATTGACTCTAGTGCAAGTGGGAGACTGTTGGAAATATGCCCTAGAGGCAATAATAAAAGGATAATTATTATATTTCCTTGTTCATGATAATTGTCTTTTATTCATGCTATAATTGTATTATCCGGAAATCGTAATACACGTGTGAATACATAGACCACAATACGTCCCTAGTGAGCCTCTAGTTGACTAGCTCGTTGATCAACAGATAGTCATGGTTTCCTGACTATGGACATTGGATGTCGTTGATAACGGGATCACATCATTAGGAGAATGATGTGATGGACAAGACCCAGTCCTAAGCATAGCACAAGATCGTGTAGTTCATTTTGCTAGAGCTTTTTCCAATGTCAAGTATCTCTTCCTTAGACCATGAGATCGTGTAACTCCCGGATACCGTAGGAGTACTTTGGGTGTACCAAACGTCACAACGTAACTGGGTGACTATAAAGGTGCACTACAGGTATCTCCGACAGTGTCTGTTGGGTTGACACGGATCGAGACTGGGATTTGTCACTCCATATTACGGAGAGGTATCACTGGGCCCACTCGGTAGTGCATCATCATAATGAGCTCAAAGTGACCAAGTGTCTAGTCACGGGATCATGCATTACGGTACGAGTAAAGTGACTTGCCGGCAACGAGATTGAACGAGGTATTGGGATACCGATGATCGAATCTCGAGAAAGTAACATACCGTCTGACAAAGGGAATAGTATACGGGGTTGTTTGAATCCTCGACATCGTGGTTCATCCGATGAGATCATCGAGGAGTATGTTGGAGCCAACATGGGTATCCAGATCCCGCTCTTGGTTATTGATCGGAGAGCCGTCTCGGTCATGTCTGCATGTCTCCCGAACCCGTAGGGTCTACACACTTAAGGTTCGGTGACGCTAGGGTTGTATGAATATGAGATGCAGCAAACCGAATGTTATTCAGAGTCCCGGATGAGATCCCGGACGTCACGAGGAGTTCCGGAATGGTCCGGAGGTAAAGAATTATATATCGGAAGTGCCGTTTCGGCCATCGGGAAAGTTTTGGGGTCACCTGGTATTGTACCGGGCCCACCGGAAGGGTCCCGGGGGTCCACCGGGTGGGGCCACCTATCCCGGAGGGCCCCGTGGGCTGAAGTGGGAGGGGAACCAGCCCCTAGTGGGCTGGTGCGCCCCCCCTGGGCCCCCCTGCGCCTAGGGTTGGAAACCCTAGGTAGGGGGGGGGGCGCCCCACTTGCCTTGGGGGGCACTCCAACCCCCGTGGCCGCCGCCCCCCTTGGGAGATTGGATCTCCCAGGGCCGGCGCCCCCCTGGGGGCCTATATAAAAGAGGGGGGAGGGAGGGCAGCCGCACCCTGTGTCTTGGCGCCTCCCTCCCCCTGCTACACCTCTTCCTCCTCCCGCAATAGCTTGGCGAAGCCGTGCCGGAGTTCTGCTGCATCCACCACCACGCCGTCGTGCTGCTGGATCTTCATCAACCTCTCCTTCCCCCTTGCTGGATCAAGACGGAGGAGACGTCACACTGACCGTACGTTTGTTGAACGCGTAGGTGCCGTCCGTTCAGCGCTAGGATCTCCGGTGATAGGATCACGACGAGAACGACTACCTCAACCCCGTTCTCTTGAACGCTTCCGCACGCGATCTACAAAGTGGTATGTAGATGCATCTCTCTCCTATCACTCGTTGCTTAGATGAACTCATAGATGGATCTTGCACTACTAGGAAAAGGTCTACTAATGGCGCACCTAATTTGGCCATTAATGGCGCATTAGTGGTGCGCCATTAGTGCCACGCCATTAGTATATTTTACTAATGGCGCACCCCCTGGTGCGCCATTAGTATCTGATATACTAATGGCGCACCCCTGATGCGCCATTAGTGTATACATAAGTGCGCCATTAGTATGCCTCCCAGGGGCCATGTATACCCAGGTGCTCTGGCATACTAATGACGCACAGCAACAAGATGCGCCATTAGTAACCTCGGCATACTAATGGCGCACTGTTCAGTGATGCGCCATTAGTATGCTTTGTCATACTAATGGCGCACTGTCATGTGATGCGCCATTAGTATGAATATTAGGTTTTTTTTATTTTTTATTTTCTGTTTTTTGCACAGGTTACAAAATGTATAATTTGACAAAATATAGACAGCACACATCAACAACAGATTCATCGAATACAATAGAAGATTAGTCTATGAATACAATTCATCATATTAGTCTCTGAATACAATTCATCATATTAGTCTCCGAATTGAAAAGACTGAACAAAGATAGAACATTATATTACAAGTCTCGAGACCGCAAGTAGCGAGTTTGTCTTCACATTACAAGTCGATATCGATCATCTAAACTACCATCACATAGAAGAGAGTTGCGGTCATCACGATGAGCATCATCACGATGAAACTCGTCTTCATCCGGTTCCTCCAACGCTCCCTCCCCTCTCCCGCTAGATAGCAGGCGTATCTAGATTCGGCCTCGGCCCTAGTGGTGTACCCTTTGTAACTGTTACCGCTGAATCGGTGAACCTGTCTCCGACACTCCTCCCAGTCGTCGTAGACTTCGGGAACCTTACCCTTGTACACGACATACGTCGGCATCGCTATGCACTAGCCAAACGAAACGTTAGTACCAATTCACAGACAATACATAAGCAATATATAAGTATGCAACAGAATGATCGGAAGAGAAAAGCAAGACATTAATAGCATCGATTACATCTAAGTTGAACGACTCTCGAAACCAAAGAGACATACTACAAGTTCATTAAAGTTTAATTACAACATGAGTCAATCGATGTTTCAGAACTAGACACAGCATCACTGCTTTCGACTCGACTCAAGGGACCGAAGCGTGGATGAAGCCACCGTCTATCGTGGGAGTCATGAAAGAACGGGCGTTGTCAGCCTGCATTTGTAGCATTGTGTCGATGTCACTGTTGGACGGTTGATTTCTGAGGTAGAACTGCCCCGAGGTACGAAGGACATCTTGATGGATGATTTCCGCAAACTCCGACTGGATGCGAAAGAATTCTTGTCGGAGGTCCGCGTCCTGGATTGCCGACACGCTCTTTGCCCAATCTTTGAGTTTACTCGGTAGCAGAAGTTGATGATGGTCCCGTACGATCGCCCGCATGTGATGGATGGCGTAGTAGGCACCCTTCTGACCGCCAGGCGGATGCTTGACGCAGCAGAACGTCGTATTGTGGGAGAACACGTGCTTGTCGTACTTACGAATAGGCCTGGTGTAGGTGCCTCCAGATTTGGCGTAGCTGGGGAGAACATCATCAAGAACCTTCTTGACATTTGTGTAGTCTACGTTCGACTGACGGTCCGGGTCGAAATACGTGGCCATGGAATATTTGGGGCTTAGGAGGATGAGCGTGCAATGTGTGTCACTGCAGAAAACACGGAATGTTAAAAGAAAAACGATCGAAATCTAAGAATTCATATGTTACGGGCCAGTTGAGGGGGGGACTTACTCGGGAATGTAAGGCACGAGGAAGTTATCCTTATCTTGGTTTGCCAGAATGACGCCTTCGAGGTAAGAACTCGCGACTTGCCGGTCCCCAGCGCTGCCCAAGATCTTGGCACGCATATAGAAGGGGTCGACTATCACGATGTCCGGGGTCTTGTCGCGAATGATCCGCATCTCCATACTCAGCGAAAATAGCCGAACGAAGGTGTAGTGTAGCGGATGAAGGTTCATCATAGCGTGGATGTCATCAAACCGTAGGACAATCGTACGCCCGATGGAGTTATCCACAAAGCCCTTGCCCTCTGGCACCTTGGCCGTGAAAACCGGGTATGCCACATCCTTCTCTCTGAGACGCCGCTTCTCCAAAGAAAGAACACTGTCATGCAGACTCCGCATAGCACCGGTTGCAGCATTGAGCATATTTGTCGGTAGCATCGCCCTACCCGCCACATGCACCCTCCTCGAGATATCCTCAGGTGAAGGTGGCCCGTCCTGAGCACGAATCATACTCGGTGCCGGCTGGCTCGCACCCTTGTTAGTCTTTCTTTTGCGTGCCTTCTTCTTCTCCTGTAATGGGACCGAGTTCTGCTCACAGACCGCCTTCTTGAGTGTGTTTGGGCTGATAATATTTCGCACCTTGCCTATCTGAGGCTCGGTGAAGTCGGCAGCTGGAGGCGTCTCCTGAGAGCTGAACGGCAGACGACGCCTGTTGCAACTTGGCTTCTCCGCGATACCAGCTAGATTGCGCACATCTTTTGTTGGGTTGGGTTCTTGAGAAGGAGCCCCCATGAAGTCGCCATCGTACCCATGTTCGGCAAAGTACTGATCGACGTTGCCAAATGTATCGTCGTCGTAGTCGTTCTGATCCTGTGCCATATGCATGTTTGGATCCAGTGGCATAGGGATGTCCGGCACCGTTGCGGCGGTCTTGCCATGGGGCCGACTTGGCGCCGGCACGACTGGCGGTGTTGTCTTTGGGGTGGTGTCCCCCGCCCCCAAACGAATCTGGCTCTTCGGCCAAAGTAGGGGCCAGCTCAGGCAGGCGCTGAGGGTCATCACGTCATCATCGTCGGCCCCGACGGGTCGAATCGGAGGTAACAACTCGTCGCAGCCTGGCAGCACCCGAACCAGTTGAACCCTAAACAAGTTGGGTGGCATCTGGGTACCGTGGAACAAGGGGTTGCCCGGTTGAACAATTTGGCCCTTGGCGACATCGACCAACTCGTTGTTCACGAAGTGCAGGAGAGTGCACGGAACGTCGGCGGCGCCCTGTGAAAACATGTAGGGCGTCAGGGATGCCCAGTCAAAGGCAAGGAGATGAAGTCCTCGGGCGAGAGAGGCTTAATTAGTTACCGTGATGATGGCGTCGAGCTCGGCTAATGTCGAGGCACCGCCAACGGCGGGCGTGCAGTTGACGGAGGGGCCGCTTGCTGCAGAGGTGCCGGCCGGCGTACACCCGGGTGCATTAAGCTCCCGTGCCGACGTCGGAGACACCAATGCCGCCTCCGCCGGAAACACCAATGGCCCCGCCATCGCATTCTGCGAGTTGCTGGCCGTGAAGCTAGGAATCGGGGGCGGCCCCTGTTGGCCGCCCGCAATCCACGCACTCAACCCCTGGATCAAGGTAGGCACAATGGCGGTGATCGTCGCTCCGAGTCTTTGTTCCACTTGCTCTTGGACAATCTCCGGAATCCGCGCCACCTGTGCCTTGAGTTCATGAACCTCGCGCGCCTGGCTTTCCGAGCTGGTCTTTTTCTCCTTCCGCACACCAGCGGTATAGTATGACCCCCATTTTGTGGACAAGCCTTTGCCGGCCACACGACCAGCTGACGTCGGCTTACTGAGCTTATCCTTGTTCTTCATTACATTCAACGCCCTATTTAGAGTGGTGTCCCAAGGGTTGCTCATAGTCGACCCCGCGCTACTGCTTTCAGTCGCCTGCGGAAGGAATGTGAACCATTTAGAAATTTGGCTTCATTAATTAGAATGCAACCATATGGAGCTAATTACGCGGGGGTGTATTCCTTACCAGAACAAGCTCAAGCGCCCTGGTCTTCGGATCCGTGGTAAGCTCCTTTGTTATCGGGTCCTCCTTGTACCGGGCCCTGACAAAGTTCCTGGTCTGCATGTTACCGCTGTATTTCTCGAAGCGGGGCGGTAGGCCTTGCTCGGCACGCTCCGCGTCCTCCTTGTCCCATATAGGCTCCGCCACTCTGTAACCGCCGGGACCGA
>NC_041385.1:809120519-809122514 GCF_002162155.2 Triticum dicoccoides
TGCGTGCGCCGCCATCATCAGTGGTGGCATCCTCGGCGGCACCATCAGTGGTGGCATCAGTGGGGTCATCAGTGGTGGCATCAGTGGTGGCATCCTCGGCGGCACCATCAGTGGTCTCAGGATCGGTGGGGAAGGCGGCGTCCTCATACAAGTGAGGTTGTTCCTCCATCTCTCGGGACAGCTCCCAGAATGCCTTGCCGCCCGAACCCCCGGCCTCATCATTGTGGGCCATGTTTCTCTCTAAATAGAAACAAAGTTTGGTCAAAAAGTCGGTTATTGTCAAGGAACAAGATCATGGTCTCATCAATTAGGGTTTGTCGACACCGAGGCATCCTAAAATCTAAGCTTTTATCATTGAGGGTTTTCGACGCCGAGGCACCCTAAAAGCCTAAGCTTTCATCATTTCGGTTTTTATCGACACCGAGGCACCCTAAAAGCCATGCATTAGTCACAAGTACGCCGGGGCACTTGATCCTACTTAATTAACTACTAAGATACCCCGGCCCATGCATTAGTCACAAGTACCCCATATGTCCTATTTTTAGCAAAGTCATGCTAAAATCACGGAAAATTTCAGCATGACCTTTGCTGAAAATAGGACATATGGAGTACCCGAATTTGCCAGAATGGAAGTTAATCGACATTCCGGCAAACTCAAGGGCCTCTCGGGGTACCTGCAAAATCATTATCCCAGGTGGACATGGATGCAATGTCACATGTCACATGGATCCCACACCCACAGGAGCTGGTGAAGCTTCATGTGTATTTCACGAAAACCAGCCTGACTAAAGAGCTTTATGTAGAAAACAAATCACTCCACCAGCTCACACAGGAGCAGTAATCTATTGGCAAAGCAGTAATCATATTTTAATCATATTCATATATTTTAATCAAGTCCAGCGGGGAGGAATCTCGCAAAATACCGCCTTGTACATGTTCGTGGAAACTTGGACATAATATTATTACTACAATGATCCATACCAAAATTGCCACGAGAACGTAGCAGGCAGATATATATCTCTTCAAAATCACTTCTGCAATAAAAAAGAGTTCATGACATTTTCTTACATAATACAAATAAGTAACACCGAACAGTCATATAGTGCCTCCACAGTAAAAATAGGGAATCTTGGGGGCTACTTATGCTGGTTTCGGTACGGCTACAGAGTTAAGCAACCAGAATTACGGTTGATAGTAATACACAAGTGGTGCATACTAGAGTACTAAAGTTTCATCCACCAGATGCCATTCAAAGATCATAATTAAACTGTCATACAGAAAAATCATATAGTAAAGGCAGATGGCAATAGAAAGTCCAGACAAGTGAATCTAGGTCGGATGACACACAGCCTTGTCCAATGATTCAGAAAAACAGCACACAATCACCATGGAAAGCCCACCTTCAGGTGCCGAATAAACCATGGTTCAGAAAAACTGTACTGTTATGCAATCGTCAAGCTAACAATTAATCAAACTCAATAATGAGAGCAGCTACAAATCCAAGAGAAGCTAAGTTTGATATAACAGTCTGACCACTTCTCAGGTACATATATTCCAAGCAATGTTCAAATAAGGAGTCGATCAATTGAGTGGACATAACTACTAGGCTAGGAGTTTGGAAATGGGAATTCAGACCAATGAAGTAACATAGTTCTAGCATGTACTCTGTGTCAAGTTGTAACGCCAATTCCTTGTTATTATTTAGTCAAACAACGACGAAAGGCAGACGGTTTTGGGAAATTATGGAATTGAGTTGCTAATATAAATGGGAACACAATACGATGAATGCCAAGAATCTAGACAATACACACACTGGTATAAAATGAAGATAGGAACAGAGCCGTTGCTCATAGCTATAGAAGGGTCAATTTCCAATTCCAGTAGGAAACTTTGGCTTCTATAGCAGAAAGATAGCACACTTCAAGGACATTCGCTGATTCACAACACAAAGATTGGAGCCACTATGGTAACTTAAAACATAAAACTAGAATTTTC
>NC_041385.1:809123279-809125861 GCF_002162155.2 Triticum dicoccoides
GGTCTTCTTTTATGACGTTCTTGGCCCATCTGACACGGAACATCGGGACCTTCTCTCCAGCGTAGCTCAGCTCCCAGATCTCCTCGATCCTTCCGTAGTATCTGTCCTTGTCGTTACCGGTGTAGGATTCCATCGTTACCCCAGAGTTCTGATAACCATCGCTCTTCATGTCCTTGGCCTCGGTGTAGAATGTGTAGCCGTTGATATCGTACGCCTCATAGGTCATCAGGTTGTGCTCGGCGCCCTATGACAAGGCGAATATGAGTTGTTCTTCCGCGGAAGAATCCTCATGTAAAGGGTACGACAGAAGCTTCTGCTTGAACCAACGCGTGAAACATGAGTTGTGCTCTTTGAGTATATCTCCGTCCATCCTCTGTTGGCCTCGGTCATTGTACATCTTCTTAATAAAGGTTTTGTGCTCTACCACCCAAGGATCGACCACGTCTATGTGTTGTAGCACGACTAGGTTTGCTCTTTCAAAGTCGACGAGTCGACCCTCGAAGTCGACATGCATTTCGTGGCGACCCTCACGGTGACCCCATCCAGCGAGCCTGCCGAGGTGCCTGTTGACGGGGCAGAGCAACGGGGTTCTCGATGCCTAGATAATTCGTGCAGTAGGAGATGCACTCTTCGGTCAGAAAGCCCCTGGCTATGCTTCCTTCTGTACGTGACATGTTGCGAACGTATCCTTTGATGACACCATTCATCCTTTCGAACGGCATCATGCTGTGCAGGAACGTCGGCCCGAGTTGGATGATATCCTCCACTATATGGACCAGCAGATGCACCATAAACGTCGAAGAATGCGGGCGGGAAGTACATCTCAAGCTCGCATAGTATCACCACGATCTCTTCCTGTAGCCTTCTGAGTTGCCTCACGCCAATCGACTTCCGAGAGATGACGTCGAAGAAGTTGCATAGGCCAAATAGCGTTTCACGGACGTGCGTGTCCATGATCCCACGGATTGCAACTGGAAGTATCTGCGTCATCAGCACGTGACAGTCGTGAGACTTCATCCTGCTGAACTTCTGCTTCGCTGGGTCTAGGTATCTGCTTATCTTCCCCGCGTAACCGTAAGGAAGTTTTACTCCTAGGAGGCAGGTGAAAAACTGCTCGATATCCTCCTGACTTAGAGTGAAGCACGCGGGAGGGTAGTCATTTCCGGTCTTCTTGGACTTTTTGCCTTTGCGACGACTTTCTGTGTCCTGCTTCGCCTCATCATCATCATCATCATCATCATCATCATCATCATCATCATCATCATCATCATCATATAGCGTGAAGCTCCTGCCTAATGCCCATTGATTTCAAGTCTGCCCTTGCTTTCGGCCCATCTTTGGTCCTCTCTGGCATGTTGAGCAGGGTACCAAGTAGACTCTCGCACACATTCTTTGTGATATGCATGACATCAAGGCTGTGAGGCACACGGTGGATCTTCCAGTACGACAAGTCCCAGAAAACAGACCTCGTTTTCCATACCTTCAGCAGCGGCTCTGGCGCCTTTCGCTTCTTTCCCGGCTCTGGCGCCTTTTGCTTCTTTCCCGGCAGTGGGCAGTCTTTCCAATTTTTCAACAATTGTCTATTTCCTCGCCGCTCCTCGTACACGGGCGTTTTCGGGGTTCGGTTTCACCATCAAACAGATCCTTGCGTTTCCTCCACGGGTCATCCTCGCGAAGCCACCTTCGATGTCCCATGAACACGGTTTTCGAAGACCCGGGATCTCGATCTAGCTGGCGATATGTTGTGTCATCCATGCACCTTACGCATCCAGAAAATCCGTGGACTACCTGCCCCGCGAGATATCCGTAACCGAGATAGTCGTGCACCGTCGTGAGCAGTGCGGCTCTCATAGGAAAATATTCTTTCTCTGCGGCGTCCCACGTATTGGCTGGCGTTTTCCACAGCGTGTCTAGCTCCTCCTTCAGCAGCCCCAGATACAGATTGATGTCATTCCCTGGTTGTTTCGGCCCTTCAATTAGCATACTCATGTGAATGTACTTCCTCTTCATGCACAACAAGGGGGAAGGTTGTACATCCACACAAACACAGGCCAGGTGCTATGTGTCCTTCTCTGGCTGCCAAACGGATTGACTCCATCGGTGCTCGCGCCCAGCACGATGTTCCTTGGATCCTTACCAAATTCAGGGTATTCAAAATTCAACGCTTGCCACTGGCTCACATCCTTAGGGTGACTCAGCATCTTGTCTTTTTTATCTATCTCTGGATCATTTGCGTCATCTTCTCGCTTCTTCTCCTCCCTATCCGCGTGCCAACGCAGCAGCTTTGCTACCTTAGGATCCGCGAAATACCGCTACAGACGAGGAGTGATCGGAAAGTACCACACCACTTTTCGAGGAGCTTTCTTCCTCTTCTTGTATCGAGTGACGCCACACACCGGACATATGGTAGACTCCGCGTGCTCGTCCCGATAAATGATGCAATTGTTCATGCACACATGGTATTTCACATGCGGTAAATCCAGAGGACACACGATTTTGTTCGCCTCCTCCAAACTGGTCGGGCACTTGTTCCCCTTTGGAAGACGTTCGTGCCAGAATGACATGTTCTCGTCGAAGCATGC
>NC_041385.1:809131349-809137147 GCF_002162155.2 Triticum dicoccoides
AAGGCAAGATCTTTGTTGCCAAGAACGGATCCTTTCTGGAAAAAGAGTTTCTCTCGAAAGGAGTAAGTGGGAGGAAAGTAGAACTCGATGAAGTACTAACTCTTCAACCGGAAAGTAGTGCAGCTCAGGAAAATGTTCCTGTGGTGCCTACACCGACTGGAGAGGAAATTAATGATGATGATCAAGGTACTTCGGATCAAGTTGCTACTGAACTTCGTAGGTCCACGAGGACACGTTCCACACCAGAGTGGTATGGCAACCCTGTCCTGGAAATCATGTTGTTAGACAACGGTGAACCTTCGAACTATGAAGAAGCGATGGCGGGCCTAGATTCCAACAAATGGCTAGAAGCCATGCCATCCGAGATAGAATCCATGTATGAAAACAAAGTATGGACTTTGACTGACTTGCCCGATGATCGGCGAGCGATAGAAAACAAAAGGATCTTTAAGAAGAAGACGGACGCGGATGGTAATGTCACCATCTATAAAGATCGACTTGTCGCTAAGGGTTATCGGCAAGTTCAAGGGATTGACTACGATGAGACTTTCTCTCCCGTAGCGAAGCTTAAGTCCGTCTGAATCATGTTAGCAATTGCCGCATACTATGATTATGAGATATGGCAGATGGACATCAAAACGGCATTCCTTAACGGCTATCTTAAGGAAGAGCTGTATATGATGCAGCCGGAAGGTTTTGTCGATCCTAAGAATGCTAACAAAGTATGCAAGCTCCAGCGATCCATTTATGGGCTGGTGCAAGCATCTCGGAGTTGGAACATTTGCTTTGATGAGATGATCAAAGCGTTTGGGTTTATGCAGACTTATGGAGAAGCCTGCGATTACAAGAAAGTGAGTGGTAGCTCTGTAGCATTTCTCATATTATATGTAGATGACATACTTTTGATGGGAAATGATATAGAATTCTTGGACAGCATTAAGGCCTACTTGAATAAGTGTTTTTCAATGAAGGACCTTGGAGAAGCTGCTTACATATTAGGCATCAAAATCTATAGGGATAGATCGAGACGCCTCATAGGTCTTTCACAAAGCACATACCTTGATAAGATTTTGAAGAAGTTCAAAATGGATCAGTCCAAGAAAGGGTTCTTGCCTGTATTGCAAGGTGTGAGATTGAGCTCGGCTCAATGCCCGACCACGGCAAAAGATAAAGAAGAGATGAGTGTCATCCCCTATGCCTCAGCCATATGATCTATTATGTATGCCATGCTGTGTACCAGACCTGGTGTAAACCTTGCCGTAAGTTTGGTAGGAAGGTACCAAAGTAATCCCGGCAAGGAACACTGGACAGCGGTCAAGAATATCCTGAAGTACCTGAAAAGGACAAAAGACATGTTTCTCGTTTATGGAGGTGACGAAGAGCTCGTCGTAAAGGGTTACGTCGACGCTAGCTTCGACACAGATCTGGATCACTCTAAGTCACAAACCGGATACGTGTATATGTTGAATGGTGGGGTAGTAAGCTGGTGCAGCTGCAAGCAGAGCGTTGTGGCGGGATCTACATGTGAAGGGGAATACATGGTAGCCTCGGAGGCAGTGCATGAAGCAATTTGGGTGAAGGAGATCATCACCGACTTAGGAGTCATACGCAATGCATCGGGGCCGATCAAACTCTTCTGTGACAACACTGGAGCTATTGCCCTTGCCAAGGAGCCCAGGTTTCACAAGAAGACCAGGCACATCAAGCGCCGTTTCAACTCCATCCGTGAAAATGTTCAAGATGGAGACATAGATAGTTGCAAAGTACATACGGATGTGAATGTCGCAGATCCGTTGACTAAACCTCTTCCGCGAACAAAACATGATCAACACCAGTACTCTATGGGTGTTCGATTCATCACAATGTAACTAGATTATTGACTCTAGTGCAAGTGGGAGACTGTTGGAAATATGCCCTAGAGGCAATAATAAAAGGATAATTATTATATTTCCTTGTTCATGATAATTGTCTTTTATTCATGCTATAATTGTATTATCCGGAAATCGTAATACATGTGTGAATACATAGACCACAATACGTCCCTAGTGAGCCTCTAGTTGACTAGCTCGTTGATCAACAGATAGTCATGGTTTCCTGACTATGGACATTGGATGTCGTTGATAACGGGATCACATCATTAGGAGAATGATGTGATGGACAAGACCCAGTCCTAAGCATAGCACAAGATCGTGTAGTTCATTTTGCTAGAGCTTTTTCCAATGTCAAGTATCTCTTCCTTAGACCATGAGATCGTGTAACTCCCGGATACCGTAGGAGTGCTTTGGGTGTACCAAACGTCACAACGTAACTGGGTGACTATAAAGGTGCACTACAGGTATCTCCGACAGTGTCTGTTGGGTTGACACGGATCGAGACTGGGATTTGTCACTCCATATTACGGAGAGGTATCACTGGGCCCACTCGGTAGTGCATCATCATAATGAGCTCAAAGTGACCAAGTGTCTAGTCACGGGATCATGCATTACGGTACGAGTAAAGTGACTTGCCGGCAACGAGATTGAACGAGGTATTGGGATACCGATGATCGAATCTCGAGAAAGTAACATACCGTCTGACAAAGGGAATAGTATACGGGGTTGTTTGAATCCTCGACATCGTGGTTCATCCGATGAGATCATCGAGGAGTATGTTGGAGCCAACATGGGTATCCAGATCCCGCTCTTGGTTATTGATCGGAGAGCTGTCTCGGTCATGTCTGCATGTCTCCCGAACCCGTAGGGTCTACACACTTAAGGTTCGGTGACGCTAGGGTTGTATGAATATGAGATGCAGCAAACCGAATGTTATTCAGAGTCCCGGATGAGATCCCGGACGTCACGAGGAGTTCCGGAATGGTCCGGAGGTAAAGAATTATATATCGGAAGTGCCGTTTCGGCCATCGGGAAAGATTTGGGGTCACCTGGTATTGTACCGGGCCCACCGGAAGGGTCCCGGGGGTCCACCGGGTGGGGCCACCTATCCCGGAGGGCCCCGTGGGCTGAAGTGGGAGGGGAACCAGCCCCTAGTGGGCTGGTGCTCCCCCCCTGGGCCCCCCTGCGCCTAGGGTTGGAAACCCTAGGTAGGGGGGGGGGCGCCCCACTTGCCT
This sequence comes from Triticum dicoccoides, assembly GCF_002162155.2. Taxonomy (NCBI): domain Eukaryota; kingdom Viridiplantae; phylum Streptophyta; class Magnoliopsida; order Poales; family Poaceae; genus Triticum; species Triticum dicoccoides. Next base: position 809,134,456 of record NC_041385.1, read on the forward strand.
TGGGGGGCACTCCAACCCCCGTGGCCGCCGCCCCCCTTGGGAGATTGGATCTCCCAGGGCCGGCGCCCCCCTGGGGGCCTATATAAAGGAGGGGGGAGGGAGGGCAGCCGCACCCTGTGTCTTGGCGCCTCCGTCCCCCTGCTACACCTCTTCCTCCTCCCGCAATAGCTTGGCGAAGCCCTGCCGGAGTTCTACCGCATCCACCACCAGGCCGTCGTGCTGCTGGATCTTCATAAACCTCTCCTTCCCCCTTGCTGGATCAAGACGGAGGAGACGTCACGCTGACCGTATGTGTGTTGAACGTGGAGGTGTCGTCCGTTCGGCGCTAGGATCTTTGGTGATAGGATCACGACGAGAACGACTACCTCAACCCCGTTCTCTTGAACGCTTCCGCACACGATCTACAAAGTGGTATGTAGATGCATCTCTCTCCTATTACTCGTTGCTTAGATGAACTCATAGATGGATCTTGGTGAAACTGTAGAATTTTTTTTTCCGCAACGTTCCCCAACACACAAAACATAGAAAAATAGAAGATAGTGTCACTGCATGAAAATTTTATTGTGATTTAGTGTAAATACACTAGAAAACAAATGTAATTAACCTGAAATTGCACTGCAATTGCAGTGATTATAAAACTAGCAATCTTAGAGTTACAGTAAAAGTTGCAATGTTATTACCCATGGAATTATACTGTAACAACACTGTAGTGTCACTGCTCTATAATTTCAGAGGAACTAGAGTTATGAAGCTGTTGTAACTTAGATGCAGTTACTACCTAAAAACGCACACCATATAGGAAAAAAGCCAGCAGAATCAGAAATTACAAGTCAACGGCTCCAGCCTCCAGGCCATCAGCTAGTAAATCGACAGGGCAATTGAGTTTTGAGTCCAGCGCTACGTCCACGCACCGACCACTAGAGCTGCAACATAATTGCAAGCAAAATCCACCGCTAAGACCACACATACACTTACATCAAACACCAGGGAATCGAATGAAACCACCAGCTCTAAAAGAATCCCCACTACATCAAACCAGGCTGGACTACCGAATGCACCCGAGAAACATGCCGCCTCAACACCGCCTAGATTGACCAGGGATTTATGAGAGACCCACACATCGACGTCACCTCCAAGGATTTACTGGCTCTAGACACCAATTGTCGCTACCTGAATTTAACACTAGAAATTTTAGAGATTCAGAGCAATATTGGATTAATTTGCTAGGGTTTACATAGCCAAAGGCCACTGGCAGCTAGATCCCCTACAAGTCCTAGCTGAAGTGAAAAGAATGATTTTTATTTTCAATTGCAAGTGCTCAGCTTTGACTTAATTACAACATTGTCAGTGACTTGAAGATGAAAAGGACTTCTATTTTTGTTCATAACCAAACTCTATTCCCTTGAAATCAACTATGGAAACTGAACCGGCATTGCTACATATAATATACTGTATTCTGCAGCTAAGCTTAAGGATACAAAATTAATGGCCATCAAATCAAACAATGATTTGCTTAGCAGCAAATCTAAATACTAGATGGAAATTGTCCAGAATAACACCAGGGAGGTACAATTTATGGTAGTACATTTCATCATACTTGGCAACATCAGCAGGTCAGCAGCAAATTATTGTTGATACAGTAAAATTTTTACTATGGGGCATTATAATTCCTAGAGCATCTTCAAGGGCTATGCAACAAATGTTGTTTAGGTCCAATTTTGCTGACAAGTTCGAACGTCTTCATGAATATTTTCATATTTATCTGCAAAATCATGGTACCCACTACGCAAAGGGCATTTCTACTTGTCCGCCTTAGCGGATTTTAATCCAACAGTTCGTATGCGCCATGGAGTTTCAACAAGAACAAGAAACCTTCACGGCCGATGTCAGTGCTGAAGACACGGCTATGGGCACGGAGAGCAGCAGGGGGAGAGGGGAAGCTCACCGGGTGGCTCAAGGAGGCCGACGAGAGCTTAGTAGCAGCAGAGGGTGGCGGTGCCCGAGGGGGAAGGCGAGGGCGATGCAGCGGAGAAAAGCTTGAGGTCGGGGTCGGGGAGGACGAAGCGGAGCTCGTGGATTTGCCGCTGAGGTGCGGGGACGGCGATGGCCACGGCTAACACGGAGGCGAGGGGGAAGACGAGGGCAATGCTGCGGAGACGAGCTCGAGGCCGGGGTCGGGGAGGATGAAGCAGAGCTCGTGGACTTGCCGTCGAGGTTTGGGGACGGCGATGGCCGCAGCTAACACGGCGGTGAGGCTCGGGATCTGGCGGAGAAGGCGAGCGGGGGAGAGGGCGAGAGGGCGAGCATGGTGGCGCGGCCGGTGGAGCGGGGCGACGGAAGGAGGGGCGCGCGTGAGGGGGTGAAGTGGATCTGGCGAGGAAGGGACGAAGGGATCGGGCGACTAGCTATAGGGGGGAAGATTACTAATGGCGCACCCCAGGGCGGTGCGCCATTAGTATGTTTTTTTTATAGCAATGGCGCACCCCCGGGACGGTGCGCCATAAGTAATCTTTTTTTATATATGTAGCAATGGCGCACTAGCCAGAGGTGCGCCATAAGTAATTTTTTTTATTATTTTTTGTTGCATCTAATAATTTTTTAGAAAATGAATATGATTAAGAAACAATAATAATTTTTAATAAAAACAGTAATAATTTTTTAAAAATTATCATCAAATGTGTGGTGGCGGTGG
>NC_041385.1:809138007-809162698 GCF_002162155.2 Triticum dicoccoides
GCGGTGGAGCGGGCGAGGGTGCGGGGGGTCAGCGGCGGCGGCCGGTGGAGCGGGGGAGAGTGCGGGGGGTCGGCGGCGGCGGCTGGTGGAGCGGGGGAGGGTGCGGTGGCTCGTCGGCGGCGGCCGGTGGAGCGGGGGAGAGGGTGCGGGGGGTGCTCGGCGGCGAGGGGGACCGGATCTGGCGAGGTGGGATAGCGATCGAGATGGAAGGGAATCGAGATCAAGTGTCCATGAAATTTAAAAACATTCATGAGTTCAAAAAGTGCCCATGAAATATAATCAAGAAATAAAGGCTACAATTTAAATACAATCGATCTTAGCTAGCTATCTGTTCACAATCTTCTTGCCCTTATTTTTCGTAAATGGAGTTCTTCTCTTGAACGGGCGTCCTTTAGGTAGGGTGGTCCTACTTCTTCTTGTGGTGTATGCTGATACTTCATCGTCGTCGTCATGTTCCATCTTCGGGTCGCCGTACTTGTCGAAGTCTTGCTCATTGGCGACTCCATCCATTCCGATGATCTTCCTTTTGCCTCTCTTCACGACAACACGACGGGGCTTTGGAAGGTCGGTAATGAAGAAGCATTGGTCCACTTGGGAAGCCAGTACCCATGGCTCATTTTTCGCGGTGTCGTTTGCGCCTGCGGTCTTGGATTTGGCTTCGGGTATAACCATGGTGGTGAAATACCGGTCTTCTTTTATGACGTTCTTGGCCCATCTGACACGGAACATCGGGATCTTCTCTCCAGCGTAGCTCAGCTCCCAGATCTCCTCGATCCTTCCGTAGTATCTGTCCTTGTCGTTACCGGTGTAGGATTCCATCGTTACCTCGGAGTTCTGATAACCATTGCTCTTCATGTCCTTTCCCTCGGTGTAGAATGTGTAGCCGTTGATATGGTACGCCTCATATGTCATCAGGTTGTGCTCGGCGCCCTGTGACAAGGCGAATATGAGTTGTTCTTCCGCAGAAGAATCCTCATGTAAAGGGTATGACAGAAGCTTCTCTTGAACCAACGCGTGAAACATGAGTTGTGCTCTTTGATTATATCTCCGTCCATCCTCTACTGGCCTCGATCATTGTACGTCTTCTCAATAAAGGTTTTGTGCTCTACCACCCAAGGATCGACCACGTCTATGTGTTGTAGCGCGACTAGGTTTGCTCTTTCAAAGTCGGCGAGTCGACCCTCGAATTCGACATGCATTTCGTGGCGACCCTCATGGTGACCCCATCCAGCGAGCCCGCCGAGGTGCCTATTGACGGGTAGACCAACGGGGTTCTCGATGCCTAGATAATTCATGCAGTAGGACATACACTCTTCGGTCAGAAAGCCCCTGACTATGCTTCCCTCTGGACGTGACATGTTGCGAACGTATCCTTTGATGAAACCATTCATCCTTTCGACCGGCATCATGCTGTGCACAAACGTCGGCCCGAGTTGGATGATATCCACCACGATATGGACCAGCAGATGCACCATAACGTCGAAGAATGCGGGCGGGAAGTACATCTCAAGCTAGCATAGTATCACCATGATCTCTTCCTGTAGCCTACTGAGTTGCCTCACGCCAACCGACTTCTGAGAGATGACGTCGAAAAATTTGCATAGGCCAAATAGCATTTCACGGACGCGCGCGTCCATGATCCCACGGATTGCAACTGGAAGTATCTGCGTCATCAGCACGTGACAGTCGTGAGACTTCATCCCGCTGAACTTCTGCTTCGCTGGGTTTAGGTATCTTCTTATCTTCCACGTGTAACCGTAAGGAAGTTTTACTCCTACGAGGCAGGTGAAAAACTGATCGATCTCCTCCTGACTTAGAGTGAAGCACGCGGGAGGGTAGTCATTTCCGGTCTTCTTGGCCTTTTTGCCTTTGCGACGACTTCCCGTGTCTTGCTTCGCCTCATCATCATCATCATTAGCGTGAAGCTCCTCCCTGATGCCCATTGATTTCAAGTCTGCCCTTGCTTTCGGCCCATCTTTGGTCCTCTCTGGCATGTTGAGCAGGGTACCAAGCAGACTCTCGCACACATTCTTCGTGATATGCATGACATCAAGGTTGTGAGGCACACGGTGGATCTTCCAGTACGGCAAGTCCCAGAAAACAGACCTTGTTTTCCATACCTTCAGCAACGGCTCTGGCGCCTTTCGCTTCTTTCCCGGCTCTAGCGCCTTTTGCTTCTTTCCCGACAGTGGACAATCTTTGCAATTTTTCAACAGATCGTTTATTTCCTCGCCGCGCCTCGTACGGGGGCGTCTTCGGGGTTCGGTTTCACCATCGAACAGATCCTTGCGTTTCCTCCACGGGTCATCGTCAGGAAGCCACCTTTGATGTCCCATGAACACGGTTTTGAAGACCCAGGATCTCTATCTAGCTGGCGATACGTTGTGTCATCCATGCACCTAACGCATCTAGAAAATCCGTGGACCACCTGCCCCGCGACATATCCGTAACCGAGATAGTCGTGCACCGTCGTGAGCAGTGCTGCTCTCATAGGGAAATATTCTTTCTATGCAGCGTCCCACGTATTGGCTGGTATTTTCCACAGCGTGTCTAGCTCCTCTTTCAGCAGCCCCAGATACAGATTGATGTCGTTCCCTGGTTGTTTCGGCCCTTCAATTAGCATAATCATGTGAATGTACTTCCTCTTCATGCACAACCAGGGGGGAAGGTTGTACATCCACACAAACATAGGCCAGGTGATATGTGTGCTTCTCTGGCTGCCAAACGGATTGACTCCATCGGTGCTCGCGCCCAGCACGATGTTCCTTGGATCCTTCCCAAATTCTGGGTGTTCGAATTTCAACGCTTGTCACTGACTCCCATCCCTAGGGTGACTCAGCATCTTGTCTTTTTTATTTATCTCCGGATCATTTGCGTCATCTTCTGGCTTCTTCTCCTCCCTATCCGCATGCCAACGCTGGAGCTTTGCTACCTTAGGGTCCGTGAAATACCGCTGCAGACGAGGAGTGACCGGAAAGTACCACACCACTTTTCGAGGAGCTTTCTTCCTCTTATTGTATCGAGTGACGCCGCACACCAGACATATGGTAGACTCTGCGTGCTTGTCCCGATAAATGATGCAATTGTTCATGCACACATGGTATTTTACGTGTAGTAAATCCAGAGGACACACCATTTTCTTCGCCTCCTTGAAACTGGTCGGGCACTTGTTCCCCTTGGGAAGACGTTCGCGCAAGAATGTCGGTCATTTTGTGTTTTACCTTCATATCCAGAGCCATGAGCGTTACTTTCAGGCGGGTATCCTCGGGCCTGCATCCTTCATACAATGGAGTAACCACGTCTATCTCCAATTGATCCAGCTTGGCTTTCTCTCGGGCGGCAGCTCTTGTGTTATCCGTCTGCTTGAGAAGCAGCTCTTGAATATGAGGGTCCTGCACCCAGCCCATCGATGGTCCATCGTCGTCTGCTCCGCCGGCATCTTCATCTTCATGATCATGCCCTTCGTGTACCTTGTCTCGGTCTCCAATTGAACTAAGGACGATGTTAGAATTCCACACCGGCCATGATCAGATAGTTTCTTAGGACAATAGTTAAATATCGGCCATTACCATGAGTTACGGGGCTTTTAAGATCTGGAGGCAAAAAAATTCATCAAATTTTAGTTTTTTTAATTTTTGTTAAATCTAGTCAAACTATGGTCAAACTACTTGTTCATGAAGTATTAGTGTTACTAAATAATTATTCAAGAATATTAGTGTTACTAAATAATTATTTCAGTTTTTTTGAATTTTGGTCAAATCTGGTCAAACTATGGTCAAATTGTGGTCAAACAATGGTTAAACTAATTATTCAAGAAATATTAGTGTTACTAAATATTAGTGTTATTTTTTAGAACAATAGTTTCAAACTCAAACAGTGAAATGTGTCACTTCATGCTCAAGCTAAATTCCTGAGGTTAATAGGGAAACGAGGGAGAATAGAACCCGGAAGTTAAGCGTGCTCAGGCTGGAGTAGTGAGAGGATGGGTAACCGTCCGGGAAGTTAGATGATTTGGAATGATGAGGGGTGATGAGAGATTAGAGGTTAAATTGAGCAGTGATGAGGGGTGATTAGAGATGAGAGGTTAAAATAATTTAGAAAATTGAAAATTAAAAAAAATATTCCAAAAAAATCAAAAAAATCAAAAAAATTCCTTTAGTACCGGTTGGTGTTACCAACCGGGACTAAAGGTGGACCTCTAGGCAGCGGCCACGTGGAGAGCCTTTAGTCCCGGTTCCAGAACCGGGACTAAAGGCCCTTATGAACCGGGACTAAAAGCCTCTTTTCTACTAGCGATGGTTCATATGCGTAATTTTTGTTGTATGACATATAACAAAACTAGTTATTCGTCTTTATTATAACTTGTCTTAACTGGGAATATTTGTGGCACTGTAGTACACGCAGTAGTAAAAAAGAACGGTCTAGGGGTGAGCTCGACTATCATCTATTCCCCCTATTTCCAAAGTAGCTGATTCCTGTAGTGCCTATTTGCTTTGTTTCGGTCGTCTTGCCGATGCCAATAGATTTTGTTTTCATGTCAAGCACTACAAGAAACCTGTTAATCCATGACGGATTTCTGATGACGTTCTCGGAAACTGTCACAGGTCGACCAGCCGAGCCTAAACTTTTTTTTCTAAACCATCCAGACCGTCACAGACTGCTCGTGCTGATCTGTCCTGCTTCCCTTGATCCTGTGTTCTGCCGAAGCTGCTTTCTGATTGGTTGAGACGACCCTCCCACGGATCACGCATAAGCACCGTCCATTCCCCGGGATCCAACGGTGGGCACAACCGCCCCTCTCTCTCCTTGCTTCTCCACCCCGAGCCGCCGGCTGCTCTTCCACCTAGAGGAACAAAGCCACCCGGCCCCCCCGGTCTTCTCTCCCACCTCCCGTGATCTCCGTCGTCCCACCTCCCACGATTCATTTGCAGGTCGAGGAAAGGACTTCGCCCCACCGCACCTGCCGGATCTGCTGAGCCAGCGGCTGGATCCGCCGAGCCAGCGGCCGGATCCACTGAGCCACCGGCCGGATCCGCCGAGGCAGTGGCCGGATCTTGATCTTCTAGTCGTCCCCGCCTTCTCCTCCGTCGGCGGCAGGCAGCAGAAATGTGCAAGGCGCGCGTGACTGCTCCAGCCAGAGGAAGGCGCGAGGTGCGACTCGACGGCGCGTGGTCGAGCCGGGCACAACACGGGCGGGCACCACCTCACCGGGGCGCGACCACGGCAGCCAACATCGGCGCCCAAATCGCATCCATCGAACCCAAGCGGGGGCTCCGGTGGGCGTGCGGTTCTGCGTTCAATAGGAGAGCGCGCGCGAGAAAGAGCGCTGCTCGCGTCTTCCAGTGAACCCCAAAGAGAGCAGAGGAGGAGATGACCAAGGGCGGGGTTCCATTGATCGGCATCGACCTTGGGACGACCTACTCCTACGTCAGCGTGTGGCAGTAGGTCGAAATCATGGCCAACGACCAGGGCAACCGCATACCACACCACGCCCTCCTACGTCGCCTGAACCAGCTCGCCATGAACCCCACCAACACTGTCTCCGGTACGTGCATCCATCTGGAATTTCTTCTAGTGGGCGCAGTCGGTGTTCTATTCCCATGCACAAGATATGATTAGTTGGGATTGGAATTATGGTTATTTGATAATCCGATGTAGCTGTTGTCGAATCCCCTGTTTCCCAGATTTACTACAGATTTATTAGTAGTTCATATTTGCATCTCTACTCTCTGTTCTGATATTTGTTTTGCTATGTTATGTTGTCAAATTAGATACTTCAGAATTAAGTTGGGATGCTTCCTTAGGATTGAAATAATGATGTAGTATTAGATTCTGCCGTTTCAGATTGAAGTTGAACATAGCTTAGTTTGGCAGCACCGTTTCTGAAAAACCATAGTAATCTGAAACCTCAGTTTTTAAATGTGTGGGAAATGAATATTTAAGTTTCTAAATACCATATTTTTCCTCAGTTTTGATAAAACCACCGATGTGTTTGGCAAGTGTTGTTTTGACTTGCTGCGCCTTGCTCAACTATACTCATGGAGCTGATCTGCATGTAGAAACGACGCCCAATGCATGCAGCATGTCATGCACGTCAAATCCCCTCCTAGCTAGCCGGGGCAAAATTGTTTTGTGCGTGTACGGGCGCATAGCCTATATGCGCGTAGAATCGATTGGTAGGTAGCTTTTAGCCTGCTGCATACAAGTGCTCCAACGACCAATGGATATACTCCAGGAGCAAGTTTTTTAAAATCATGCGCTACTTGTGTAATTTACAGCCATCATTCCAATAGAAGCGTGCAATTTCTTCAGAAGAATGTAACATGCGTGCCATCTCTGTAGAGAAACTAACTACCAAACCTGAAGCACCTAATAATAAGGAACACTCCGCTGAAAAGATAATATATAGAGGGATCAGAGGCAGCAATCGCATTTTATTAACTATGGATGTAGACAAGCCGACGAGTTCTCTCAGTTCAGTTTAGAAAAAAGAGGTCCCGACCTCTTTTCTAAATATCGCAAAAAAACCATAGTATGATAGATACCTTGTTATGTGAAAGTACAGTATTTGTTTTATCGAAACACCTCAAAGTATTTAATACCAAAGTTATTCAGAAACAACAGTATTTAAAAAAAACTGCAAAAATACTTTGCATCCAATCACAGTATGTGAAATTACCTTAGGATCAGAATTACGCTATTGAATGATCCATATTTCGAATTGAACATTAGTTTCAATGCATTATTAGGTCCTTTCTAGGTTTAATATTCCCAAATTATTTCCAACTTAGATATCTGGTAAGCACATGGGCAAGATTGTGGTTTGAAGACAAATCTAGTGCCCTCCAACTTTTTGTCTGGAATATTTTTTCGGAAACTGTACTTCAAAACTAAAAGTGATGGATAACTTGATTTGATGCACAGATCACAGTACAAAGTTAAGCTGGCAACGAGGTATCCCTTTCCATCCATCATCGTTGGTTTACACATTTGGTCCGAGATCGGACTCGCCTACTCTGAACAATTGTTTTCTGTTCTGAATTTCATCATTCTCCTGAATTTTTGGCTTGTGGAATTTCAATCTGAATGCTTGTTCCACTGATAATTTTGGTTGCTATTTAGGTTTAGTGGGGTTATATTCAATACTAATGCTACTGAACAATTTTCCCAGGATGTTACTTAGAAATTTGGCATGGTACTGTGGTGATTTGTAGGTTGGCTGTTCTACTTCTCCATGGCTTCTAGCTAAAGCTTAACTAGAATAGTATAAATGGATAAGAACTGAAATTACCATGCTAGACTTGAGTTGTGATTTGCCACAGTAAAGTGTTTATATTGCTAGTTCTTTATTGTAGTTTTAAATAGGCATATATATTGAGTGTATATGTATTGCCTCTGTTCGTAGTGATCTACGCACTTACATTGCCTCCAAATGCTGGAATAGTGAATGTTTGGTAGGAGTCGTGAATTGATTTTGTTGAGTCAAGTATAGTCATATTTGTGAATATGCCTTCTGTGAGGTTTGCGAATTTGCAAAAAAAAATACTTTTATTCTGCAGTGTGATCTTGCATTTATGTACTTAACATCAAATAGAAAAATACATATTGCATTAGAATTATATATTTTTGAATAGAAAATAGGGCTTTTGACAATTGTAAACTCTGCTGCTTTACTTGTTTAGAAAATACAAAATTAGGCCTCCCGACAATTGTTTAAGTGAGACGTGTGATGCACATTTTCTTTGAGGCACAATTGTTTCCTTTCCTCCATAATATCTATTATACTGTGCATATAATGATCATTTCCTATTTCCTTATTCCATATCAGCTAGAAACCCATTGGTGTAATATTTTAACAACTGCTCAGGAGCTGCTGTACCAGAGCAAGAATGACATCATCAACTTCTACTTGCTCCATCTCAAGGACAAATCTCATGCAACCCATGGTGCTGCATTTGACACACGCATTTGTATTTTGTTAGTGATTATTGTGTGTAATGTCTGATGTTTTGGATATTTTTTTTGTAAATGATGGCAATGTGGCTTCAGTGATGTACCTTTGATGGTTATTGTAATTGAATGAAACAATTTAATGGAAATTTGTGGGCTGGGCAAAATTATGTGTTTTGCCGATGGATAAATTTTTGGCTGTGAAAACTTACTTGTATTATATGTATTGGGCTGTGCTAGCTGGTCGAATTGAATGGGCTGTGCTATTTGGGCCGTATTGGAATTATTGGGTTGAAATATTAATTATAGTCAATTGTAGTGGGCCAAAATTTTAACTGGGCCGGTGATCAAATGGGCTTCCACCTCAGATTCACGGAGGCTGCCACGTTAGATGATGACGTGGAATGCATCTTAACGTCGTTATGAGCGCGTCTGCTAAATACTCACCTATGACGGTCAAAATCCGTCATGGATCCATGACGGCCAATATCCGTCATGGACTGTGTGGTGGACAAATTATGAAGCGATATACATGACGGATTTCAAATCCGTCATGGACGCCCTTCCATGATGGTTTTGAGCACATTTGTGACGGTCTGAATCTGTCATGTATTAACAATTTCTTGTAGTGAAGTCTCATAACCTAGCGTCTCTCGTTCGAAAGGGCGACATCTATAAATATGCATTTCTTTGCATATTTATAACTGTCATAAGATTGTCCATCTGGAGAGCGTCTCCCGTTCGAAAGGGCGACATTTATGGCCATCTGGAGAGCACAAATGAAACTTGCTTCAACAAAGTTGAATATTCAGTTATTTCTCTTTTAGTTGTTGCTTCTCATTTTATTTGGCTGTCTTCTAAAGTTTTTCTACATGTTCGATCATTACCAGAAAGTGATCTTTTAAGCAATATCTTATACACACTGACATCAAGATTAGAAGATTTAGTAAAGATATAGGATATGCTTATAGATGTTTTGAGGATCATGTAGCATGCTTTTCTTTACAGTTCACTTTTGCCGGATAGAATTTATCTTTGTCCCTTTGACACCACGACACCCAGACACAACACGCCCGACCCCCGACACCTCTTCGACTTCCTGTTGACTGAACAGGTGCTTTTCGGCCTTCCATAGGCCGACGGGGTCATATATTTATGAACTATGAGTTAGGTCATATATTTTCCGATTTTTTTAAGAAAAACATCATAATATATTTGTGTTGATCAGGTGGATTTAAATGTGCAGTTGTTTCGTCGCTATGAGGGTCTGGTGTTCAACGACCTCCCCGTGCGTGCATGCTAACGAGACATTGCAAATGATCTTTAATTTGGTGCAACATAACTTAGCATTTTTTACACCAAAATGACTTAGTATGCTTAGTTAGCTCCAAAATGACATATTTTCCAGATATAAGTTTTATCATAATAATCTTCACATTTTAGTTGCATCATAATAATCTTCTTCTTCTAGTCTTCTTCTTCTAACTTTCTTCTTTCCCATTTTGTAGATTTGCTTCAGGTCACGGAAGCTTGGGTTGATGGAGTGCTTGTCTTTAGTTTTTGTTTTGAGTTTGTGAAACTTGCTACCTATGATGAAACTGTGTAATATTGATGAAACTATGTATATGTATGGATATGTGTAATATTGATGAAACTTGCTACTATTGGTAACATGTGTTGGATATGTGTTCGATATATATGTGTTCATGACTATTGGAAATATGTGTTGAATATGCTATATTGGTCATATAAATATATTTGTGTTTGATTTTCTGTGAAAATGAATTGATATAAGAAAAAACAAAATTAAATGGGGCAATATAGGCACTTTGCCATCTGCTGGCAGATGGCAAGGAGCTTTGCCATCAGCTGGCAGATGGCAAAGAGGCCACGTGTCATCTACATGTAAAATTTGGGCTGGCCTATTTGGGCCCTTTGCCATCTGCCAGTAGATGGCAAAGCTCTTTGCCATCTGCTGGCAGACGGCAAAGCATGCAGCCTTTGCCATCTACTGGCAGACGGCAAAGTATGCCATTAGCCTTCTAACGGGGCTAACCCCGTTAAGAGGCTTTGCCATCTGCCAGCTGATGGCAAAGGCACAGGCTCTTTGCCATCAGCCAGCAGACAGCAAAGAAGCGTTTGTCGACAGGGTTTCAGACAAACTGTTTGCCATCTGCTGGCAGATGGCAAAGCCTTTGCCATCTGCCGACCATGCCTTTGTCATCTACCATGGCAGATGGCAAAGTGCGAGATTCCAGTAGTGAACACTGTCATGCAGACTCCGCATAGCACCGGTTGCAGCATTGAGCATATTTGTCGGTAGCATCGCCCTACCCGCCACATGCACCCTCCTCGAGATATCCTTGGGTGAAGGTGGCCCATCCTGAGCACGGATCGTACTCGGTGCCGGCTGGCTCGCACCGTCGCCCTTGTTAGTATTTCGTTTCCGTCTCTTCTTCTTGATCTGCTGTAATGGGACCGAGTTCTGCTCACAGAGCGCCTTCTTGAGTGTGTTGGGGATGATAATATTTCGCACCTCAGCTATCTGAGGCTCAGTGAAGGCGGGAGCTGGAGGCGTCTCCTGAGAACTGAACGCCAGACGACACCTATTGCAATTGGATTTCTCCGCCGTACTAGCTATATCGCGGTCGTCTTGGTTGGGTTCTTGAGAAGGAGGCCCGCAGAACTCGTCACCGTACCCATGTTCGGCAAAGTACTTATCGACGTTGGTAAATGTACCATCGTCGTTGTCGTCGTCGTCGGGATCCTGTGCCATATGCATGTCCGGATCCTGTGCCATAGGGATGTCCAACATGTCCGGTAGCGTTGCGGCGTTCTTGCCATGGCTTGGCGCCGGCACGACTGGCGGTCTTGTCTGTGGGGTGGTGTCCCTCGCCCCCAAACGGATCTGGCTCTTCGGCCAAAGCAGGGGCCAGTTTACGCAGGCGCTGAGGGTCATCTCATCTTCTTCGTCGGCACCAGCGGGTCGAATCGGAGGTAACAACTCGTCGCAGCCTGGCAGCACCCGAACCAGTTCAACCCTATACACTGTGGGTGGCATCGGATTACCGTGGAACACGGGGTTTCCCGGTTGAACGATTCTGCCCTTGGCGACATCGACCAACTCGCTGCCCACGAAGTGCAGGAGAGTGCAAGGAACATCGGCGGCGCCCTGTGGAAACATGTAGGGCGTCAAGGATGCCCAGTCAAAGGCAAGGAGATGAAGTCATCGGCCGAGAGGCTTAGTTACCGTGATGTCGTCGAGCTCAGCTAATGTCGAGGCACCGCCAATGGCGGGCGTGCAACTGACGGAGGGGCCGCTTGCTGGCGAGGTGCCGACCGGCGTACACCCGGGTGCATTAAGCTCGAATGCCCGTGCCGGCGCCGGAGACACGAATACCGCCTCCGCCGGAGACACCAATGGTGCCGCCTGAGACACCAATGGCACCGCCTGCGCGTTGTGCGAGTTGCTGGCCATGAAGCTGAGAACCGGGGGAGGCCCCTATTGGCCGCCCGCAATCCACGTCGTCAGCCCCTTAATCAACGTAGGCACCATGGCGGTGAGGGTCGTTCCAAGTTGTTGTTGCACTTGCTCTTGGATAATCTCCGGAATCCGCGCCACTTGTGCCTTGAGTGCTTCAACCTTGCGCGACTGGCTTTCCGAGTTGGTCTTTTTCTCCTTTCGCCCACCAGCGGTATAGTATAATGACCATTTTGTGGACAAGCCTTTGTCGGCCACACGACCAGCTGATGACGGCTTACTGAGCTTATCCTTGTTTTTCATTACATTCAACACCCTATTTAAAGGGGTGTCGAAAGGGGAGCTCTAAGACGACCCCACGCTACTGTTTTCAGTGTCCTGCGAAAGGAACGTGAACCATTTAGAAATATTGGGGATTAATTAGAATGCAACCATATGGAGCTAATTACGCAGGGGTGTATTCCTTACCAGAACAAGCTCAAGCGCCCTGGTCTTCGGATCCGCGGTAAGCTCCTTTGTTACCGGGTCCTCCTTGTACCGGGCCCTGACATAGTTCCTGGTCTACTTGTCATGGCATTTCTCAAAGCGGGGCGGTAGGCCTTGCTCGGCATGCTCCGCGTCCTCCTTGTCCCATATAGGCTCCGCCACTCTGTAACCGCCGGGACCGAGTTGGTGGACCCCTAAGTTCAACTCCCGCATTTCTTTCCCCCACTGACTTGATTCGGAGGTTGTGGTGCTCTCGCACTTGATCTTGAACTCCTTGTAGTCATCTTCGCTGATCAAAGGATATTTCGCCTTGATCTTCTCATAACTATCACCTTTTTCAATCATTGCCTTCACCGTGCTTCTCCAAGTAGACAGGGTCGTGCTCATCTTCATGAGGGCGGCACTGTTCACTTAATTCCCTTAGAGGCGAGTGTTTGCAAAGTCAGCGGGGAACTTGTATCATTCGTGCATCTTCGTGAAGAGGAGGCTGCGCAAATTCCCTCGGTCCTTATGCCTTAGGTTCTCGGTGTTGATCGAGACGGTGCTCCGAATAATGCACCCAACCTGAAGCGAGTACCCCTTGACTAATTCTTTGGGCGTCGTTGGATGCCCGTCGGAGTTCACTTCAGTAAATTCCTCCTTGATGGTGCCGAGCACGCTCGGGCGCCGGTCCTTCCGTTGCGTCTTCGGTTGGCTGCCATCTGTGTGTACGCCGCCATCATCAGTGGGGGCATCCTTGGTGGCACCATCAGTGGTGTCATACACGACGCCACTAGGGGTTGTGTAGTCAGGATCGGTGTCTTCCGCGGTGTCCTCATAGCAGTGAGGTTCTTCCTCCATCTCTTGGACAACTCCCAGAATTGCTTGCCGCCCGAACCGCCGGCCTCATCGTTGTGGGCCATGTTTCGCTCTAAATAGGAAAAAAGTTTGGTCAAAAAGTTGGTTATTGTCAAGAAACAAGATCATGGTCTCATCATTTAGGGTTTGTCGACACTGAGGCATCCTAAAAGCTATGATTTTATCATTTAGGGTTTGTCGACGCCGAGGCACCCTAAAAGCCTAAGCGTACATCATTTAGGTTCTCATCGACACCGAGGCACCCTAAAAGCCAAGGTTTTATCATTTAGGGTTTGTCGACTCTAACTTGGGCCTAATCACTTGGAGCTATTGCCACATATGGTTTAATGAAGCAAGAATAAAGGGGCAGTTGATCCTACTTAATTAAGTACTAAGATACCGCGGTCCATGCATTAGTAGCAAGTACCCCATATGTCCGATTTTTAACAAAGTCATGCTAAAATTCACGGAAAATTTTAGCATGACCTTTGCTGAAAATAGGACATATGGAGTACCCGAATTTGCCGGAACGGAAGTTAATCGACATTCCGGCAAACTCAAGGGCCTCTCAGTGTATAGCAGCAGCATCACAAGTTGACAAAATTCCCAAGTAGTACAGGATCAGCATCACAAGTAGTACCAATGAACATATAGTCCAGCAAGTTGAAAAGGTTGAAGTTCTCAGCATGAAGTAAACAGGAGTATCCAAAATAGTTATTTGCTTGATCTCAAGTTTTCCATATACGATAGTGATAGATGTAAGGAGCAGAACAATGCCAAAGCCACAACCTCAAATCAGGAACAAATAAAAACACAAACAACAAATTGATGGGATCTAAATATACTTTTCCCTTAGATGCAATATTGCACAATGATTTACAATGTAATAGCACTGAGATTTACAATATAATTTCTCTGAAAATAACACTGTGATTACTCTAAAATTACACTATAAATAAAATGGAATTACATTCATGAAGCTGCTGTAAACTTAGATGCAATATTGCACAATGTTGGAAATATGCCCAAGAGGCAATAATAAAAGGATTATTATTATATTTCCTTGCTCATGATAATTGTCTTTTATTCATGCTATAATTGTATTATCCAGAAATCGTAATACACGTGTGAATACATAGACCACAATACGTCCCTAGTGAGCCTCTAGTTGACTAGCTCGTTGATCAACAGATAGTCATGGTTTCCTGACTATGGACATTGGATGTCGTTGATAACGGGATCACATCATTAGGAGAATGATGTGATGGACAAGACCCAATCCTAAGCATACCACAAGATCATGTAGTTCGTTTTGCTAGAGCTTTTTCCAATGTCAAGTATCTCTTCCTTAGACCATGAGATCGTGTAACTCCCGGATATTGTAGGAGTGCTTTGGGTGTACCAAACGTCACAACGTAACTGGGTGACTATAAAGGTGCACTACAGGTATCTTTGAAAGTTTCTGTTGGGTTGACACGGATCGAGACTGGGATTTGTCACTCCGTATTACGGAGAGGTATCACTAGGCCCACTCGGTAGTGCATCATCATAATGAGCTCAAAGTGACCAAGTGTCTGGTCACGGGATCATGCATTACGGTACGAGCAAAGTGACTTGCTGGCAACGAGATTGAACGAGGTATTGGGATACCGACGACCGAATCTCGGGCAAGTAACATAACGTCTGACAAAGGGAATAGTATACGGGGTTGTTTGAATCCTCGCCATCGTGGTTCATCCGATGAGATCATCGAGGAGTATGTGGGAGCCAACATGGGTATCCAGATCCCGCTGCTGGTTATTGACCGGAGAGCCATCTCGGTCATGTCTGCATGTCTCCCGAACCCGTAGGCTATACACACTTAAGGTTCGGTGACGCTAGGGTTGTATGAATATGAGTATGCAGCAAACCGAATGTTGTTCGGAGTCCCGGATGAGATCCCGGACGTCACGAGGAGTTCCAGAATGGTTCGGAGGTAAAGAATTATATATAGGAAGTGCTGTTTCAGCCACCGGGAAAGTTTTGGGGTCACCCGGTATTGTACCGGGACCACCGGAAGGGTCCTGGGGGTCCACCGGGTGGGGCCACCTATCCCGGAGGGGCCCGTGGGCTGAAGTAGGAGGGGAACCAGCCCCTAGTGGGCTGGTGCGCCCCCCCCCCCCGGGCCCCCTGCGCCTAGGGTTGGAAACCCTAGGTGGGGGGCACGCACCACTTGCCTTGGGGGGCACTCCAACCCCCCTGGCCGCCGCCCCCTTGGGAGATTGGATCTCCCAGGGACGGCGCCCCCCCTGGGGGCCTATATAAAGGAGGGGGGAGGGAGGGCAGCCGCACCCTGTGTCTTGGCGCCTCCCTCCCCCTGCTACACCTCTTCCTCCTCCCGCAATAGCTTGGCGAAGCCGTGCCAGAGTTCTGCTGCATCCACCACCACGCCGTCGTGCTGCTGGATCTTCATCAACCTCTCCTTCCCCCTTGATGGATCAAGACGGAGGAGACGTCACGCTGACCATACGTTTGTTGAATGCGTAGGTGCCATCCGTTCAGCGCTAGGATCTCCGGTGATAGGATCACGACGAGAACGACTACCTCAACCACGTTCTCTTGAACGCTTCCGCACGCTATCTACAAAGTGGTATGTAGATGCATCTCTCTCCTATCACTCATTGCTTAGATGAACTCATAGATGGATCTTGGTGAAACCGTAGAAAAAAAATTATTTTCTGCAACATTCCCCAACAGTGGCATCATGAGCTAGGTCTATGCGTAGTTCTCTATTGCATGAGTAGAACACAATTTTGTTGTGGGCGTAGATCTTGTCAACTTGCTTGCCGCTACGAGTCTTATTTTCCTTCAGCGGTATTGTGGGATGAAGCGGCCCGGACCGACCTTACACATACACTTACGTGAGACAGGTTCCACCGACTGACATGCACTAGATGCATAAGGTGGCTAGCGGGTGTCTGTCTCTCCCACTTTATTTGGAGAGGATTCGACGAAAAGGGTCCTTATGAAGGGTAAATAGAAGTTGACAAAATCACGTTGTGGTTATTCGTAGGTAAGAAAACGTTCTTGCTAGAACCCAATTGCAGCCACGTAAAAGATGCAACAACAATTAGAGGACGCCTAACTTGTTTTTGCAGCAATTGTCATGTGATGTGATATGGCCAGAAGTTGTGATGAATAATGAATGATATATTGTGATGTATGAGATCATGTTCTTGTAATAGGAATCACGACTTGCATGTTGATGAGTATGACAACCGGCAGGAGCCATAGGAATTGTCTTTATTTTTGTATGACCTACGTGTCATTGAAGAACGCCATGTAAATTACTTTACTTTATTGCTAAACGCGTTAGCCATAGAAGTAGAAGTAGTCGTTGGCGTGACAACTTCATGAAGACACGATGATGGATATCATGATGATGGAGATCATGGTGTCATGCCGGTGACGAAGATGATCATGGAGCCCCGAAGATGGAGATCAAAGGAGCTATATGATATTGGCCATATCATGTCACTATTATATAATTGCATGTGATGTTTATTATGTTTATGCATCTTGTTTACATAGAACGACGGTAGTAAATAAGATGATCCCTTATAATAATTTCAAGAAAGTGTTCCCCCTAACTGTGCACCGTTGCTAAAGTTCGTCGTTTCAAAGCACCACGTGATGATCGGGTGTGATAGATCCTTACGTTCACATACAACGGGTGTAAGACAGTTTTACACATGCAAAACACTTAGGGTTAACTTGACGAGCCTAGCATGTACAGATATGGCCTCGGAACACAGAGACCGAAAGGTCGAACATGAGTCGTATGGAAGATACGATCAACATGGAGATGTTCACCGATGATGACTAGTCCGTCTCACATGATGATCGGACACGGCCTAGTCGACTCGGATCGTGTAACACTTAGATGACTAGAGGGATGTCAATCTGAGTGGGAGTTCATTAAATAATTTGATTAGATGAACTTAATTATCATGAACTTAGTCTAAAGTCTTTGCAAAATATGTCTTGTAGATCAAATGGCCAACGCTCATGTCAACATGAACTTCAACGCGTTCCTAGAGAAAACCAAGCTGAAAGATGATGGCAGCAACTATTTGGACTGGGTCCGGAACCTGAGGATCATCCTCATAGC
The DNA here is from genome assembly GCF_002162155.2 of Triticum dicoccoides. NCBI lineage: Eukaryota > Viridiplantae > Streptophyta > Magnoliopsida > Poales > Poaceae > Triticum > Triticum dicoccoides. Next base: position 809,154,912 of record NC_041385.1, read on the forward strand.
AGCCAAGAAAGATTATGTCCTAGAAGCACCGCTAGGTGAAGCACCAATCCCAGAGAACCAAGATGTTATGAACACTTGGCAGTCATGTGTTGATGATTACTCCCTCGTTTAGTGCGGCATGCTTTACAGCTTAGAACTGGGGCTCCAAAAGCGTTTTGAGCGACACGGAGCATATGAGATGTTCGAGGAGCTGAAAATGGTTTTTCAAGCTCATGCCCGGGTCGAGAGATATGAAGTCTCCGACAAGTTCTATAGTTGTAAGATGGAGGAAAACAGTTCTGTCAGTGAGCACATACTCAAAATGTCTGGGTTGCACAACCGCCTGTCCCAGCTGGAGATCAACCTCCCGCACGAGGCGGTCATTGACAGAATCCTTCAGTCGCTCCCACCGAGCTACAAGAGGTTTGTGCTGAACTACAATATGCGGGGGATGTTGAAGACCATTCCTGAAGTATTTTCAATGCTGAAGTCAGTAGAGGTTGAAATCAAGAAAGAACATCAAGTGTTGATGGTCAATAAGACCACTAAGTTCAAGAAGGGCAAGGGTAAGAAGAACTTCAAGAAGGACGGCAAAGATGTTGCCGCACCCGGTAAGACAGTTACCGGGAAGAAGTCAAAGAATGGACCCAAGCCTGAGACTGAGTGCTTTTATTGCAAAGGGAAGGGTCACTGGAAGCGGAACTGCCCCAAATACTTAGCGAACAAGAAGGCCGGCAACACTAAAGGTATATGTGATATACATGTAATTGATGTGTACCTTACCAGTACTCGTAGTAACTCCTGGGTATTTGATACCGGTGTCGTTGCTCATATTTGTAACTCACAGCAAGAGCTGCGGAATAAGCGGAGACTGGCGAAGGACGAGGTGACGATGCGCGTCGGGAATGGTTCCAAGGTCGATGTGATCGCCGTCGGCACGCTACCTCTACATTTACCTACGGGGTTAGTTTTAAACCTCAATAATTGTTATTTAGTGCCAAGTTTGAGCATGAACATTGTATCTGGATCTCGTTTGATGCGAGATGGCTACTCATTCAAATTCGAGAATAATGGTTGTTCTATTTATATGAGAGATATGTTTTATGGTCATGCCCCGATGGTCAATGGTTTATTCTTAATGAATCTCGAACGTAATGTTACACATATTCATAGTGTGAATACCAAAAGATGTAAAGTTGATAACGATAGTCCCACATACTTGTGGCACTGCCGCCTTGGTCACATTGGTGTCAAGCGCATGAAGAAGCTCCATGCTGATGGACTTTTAGAGTATCTCGATTATGAATCATTTGACGCATGCGAACCATGCCTCATGGGCAAAATGACCAAGACTCTATTCTCCGGAACAATGGAGCGAGCAACCAACTTATTGGAAATCATACATACTGATGTGTGTGGTCCAATGAGCGTTGAGGCTCGCGGAGGATATCGTTATGTTCTCACTCTCACTGATGACTTAAGTAGATATGGGTATGTCTTCTTGATGAAACACAAGTCTGAGACCTTTGAAAAGTTCAAGGAATTTCATAATGAAGTAGAGAATCAACGTGACCGAAAGATAAAATTCTTACGATCGGATCGTGGAGGAGAATATTTAAGTCACGAATTTGGAACACACTTAAGAAAATATGGAATCGTTTCACAACTCACGCCGCCTGGAACACCTCAGCGTAACAGTGTGTCCGAATGTCGTAATCGCACTCTACTAGATATGGGGCGATCTATGATGTCTCTTACCGATTTACCGCTATCATTTTGGGGATACGCTCCAGGGACAGCTACATTCACTTTAAATAGGGCACCGTCTAAATCCATTGAGACGACACCGTATGAATTATGGTTTGGGAAGAAACCTAAGCTGTCGTTTCTAAAAGTTTGGGGATGCGATGCTTATGTCAAGAAACTTCAACCTGAAAAGCTCGAACCCAAGTCGGAAAAATGCGTCTTCATAGGATACCCCAAGGAAACCATTGGGTATACCTTCTACCTTAGATCCGAAGGCAAGATCTTTGTTGCCAAGAACGGATCCTTTCTGGAAAAAGAGTTTCTCTCGAAAGGAGTAAGTGGGAGGAAAGTAGAACTCGATGAAGTACTACCTCTTGAACCGGAAAGTAGTGCAGCTCAGGAAAATGTTCCTGTGGTGCCTACACCGACTGGAGAGGAAATTAATGATGATGATCAATGTACTTCGGATCAAGTTGCTACTGAACTTCGTAGGTCCACGAGGACACGTTCCACACCAGAGTGGTATGGCAATCCTGTCCTGGAAATCATGTTGTTAGACAACGGTGAACCTTCGAACTATGAAGAAGCGATGGCGGGCCCAGATTCCAACAAATGGCTAGAAGCCATGCAATCCAAGATAGAATACATGTATGAAAACAAAGTATGGACTTTGACTGACTTGCCCGATGATCGGCGAGCGATAGAAAACAAATGGATCTTTAAGAAGAAGACGGACGCGGATGGTAATGTCACCATCTATAAAGATCGACTTGTCGCTAAGGGTTATCGGCAAGTTCAAGGGATTGACTACGATGAGACTTTCTCTCCCGTAGCGAAGCTTAAGTCCGTCTGAATCATGTTAGCAATTGCCGCATACTATGATTATGAGATATGGCAGATGGACATCAAAACGGCATTCCTTAACGGCTTTCTTAAGGAAGAGCTGTATATGATGCAGCCGGAAGGTTTTGTCGATCCTAAGAATGATAAAAAAGTATGCAAGCTCCAGCGATCCATTTATGGGCTGGTGCAAGCATCTCGGAGTTGGAACATTCGCTTTGATGAGATGATCAAAGCGTTTGGGTTTATGCAGACTTATGGAGAAGCCTGCGATTACAAGAATGTGAGTGGGAGCTCTGTAGCATTTCTCATATTATATGTAGATGACGTACTTTTGATGGGAAATGATATAGAATTCTTGGACAACATTAAGGCCTACTTGAATAAGTGTTTTTCAATGAAGGACCTTTGGAGAAGCTACTTACATATTAGGCATCAAAATCTATAGGGATAGATCGAGACGCCTCATAGGTCTTTCACAAAGCACATACCTTGATAAGATTTTGAAGAAGTTCAAAATGGATCATTCCAAGAAAGGGTTCTTGCCTGTATTGCAAGGTGTGAGATTGAGCTAGGCTCAATGCCCGACCACGGCAAAAGATAAAGAAGCGATGAGTGTCATCCCCTATGCCTCAGCCATAGGATCTATTATGTATGCCATGCTGTGTACCAGACCTGATGTAAACCTTGCCGTAAGTTTGGTAGGAAGGTACCAAAGTAATCCCGGCAAGGAACACCGGACAGCGGTCAAGAATATCCTGAAGTACCTGAAAAGGACAAAAGACATGTTTCTCGTTTATGGAGGTGACGAAGAGCTCGTCGTAAAGGGTTACGTCGACGCTAGCTTCGACATAGATCTGGATGACTCTAAGTCACAAACCGGATACATGTATATGTTGAATGGTGGGGTAGTAAGCTGGTGCAGCTGCAAGCAGAGCGTTGTGCGGGATCTACATGTGAAGCGGAATACATGGCAGCCTCGAAGGCAGCGCATGAAGCAATTTGGGTGAAGGAGATCATCATTGACCTAGGAGTCATAGCCAATGCGTCGGGGCCGATCAAACTCTTCTATGACAACACAAGAGCTATTGCCCTTGCCAAGGAGCCCAGGTTTCACAAGAAGACCAGGCACATCAAGCGCCGTTTCAACTCCATCCGTGAAAATGTTCAAGATGGAGACATAAATATTTGCAAAGTACATACGGATCAGAATGTCGTAGATCCGTTGACTAAACCTCTTCCGCGAGCAAAACATGATCAACACCAGTACTCTATGGGTGTTCGATTCATCACAATGTAACTAGATTATTGACTCTAGTGCAAGTGGGAGACTGTTGGAAATATGCCCTAGAGGCAATAATAAAAGGATAATTATTATATTTCCTTGTTCATGATAATTGTCTTTTATTCATGCTATAATTGTATTATCCGGAAATCGTAATACACGTGTGAATACATAGACCACAATACGTCCCTAGTGAGCCTCTAGTTGACTAGCTCATTGATCAACAGATAGTCATGGTTTCCTGACTATGGACATTGGATGTCGTTGATAACGGGACCACATCATTAGGAGAATGATGTGATGGACAAGACCCAGTCCTAAGCATAGCACAAGATCGTGTAGTTCGTTTTGCTAGAGCTTTTTCCAATGTCAAGTATCTCTTCCTTAGACCATGAGATCGTGTAACTCCCGGATACCGTAGGAGTGCTTTGGGTGTACCAAACGTCACAACGTAACTGGGTGACTATAAAGGTGCTCTACAGGTATCTCCGAAAGTGTCTGTTGGGTTGACACGGATCGAGACTGGGATTTGTCACTCCATATTACGGAGAGGTATCACTGGGCCCACTCGGTAGTGCATCATCATAATGAGCTCAAAGTGACCAAGTGTCTGGTCACGGGATCATGCATTACGGTACGAGTAAAGTGACTTGCCGGCAACGAGATTGAACGATGTATTGGGATACCGACGATCGAATCTTGAGAAAGTAACATACTGTCTGACAAAGGGAATAGTATACGGGGTTGTTTGAATCCTCGACATCGTGGTTCATCCGATGAGATCATCGAGGAGTATGTGGGAGCCAACATGGGTATCCAAATCCCGCTGTTGGTTATTGATCGGAGAGCCGTCTCGGTCATGTCTGCATGTCTCCCGAACCCGTAGGGTCTACACACTTAAGGTTCGGTGACGCTAGGGTTGTATGAATATGAGATGCAGCAAACCGAATGTTATTCGGAGTCCCGGATGAGATCCCGGACGTCACGAGGAGTTCCGGAATGGTCCGGAGGTAAAGAATTATATATAGGAAGTGCTGTTTCGGCCATCGGGAAAGTTTTGGGGTCACCCGGTATTGTACCGGGCCCACCGGAAGGGTCCCGGGGGTCCACCGGGTGGGGCCACCTATCCCGGAGGGCCCCGTGGGCTGAAGTGGGAGGGGAACCAGCCCCTAGTGGGCTGGTGCGCCCCTGCTGGGCCCCCCCTGCGCCTAGGGTTGGAAACCCTATGTAGGGGGGGGGGGCGCCCCACTTGCCTTGGGGGGCACTCCAACCCCTGTGGCCGCCGCCCCCCTTGGGAGATTGGATCTCCTAGGGCCGGCGCCCCCCTGGGGGCCTATATGAAGGAGGGGGGAGGGAGGGCAGCCGCACCCTGTGTCTTGGCGCCTCCCTCCCCCTGCTACACCTCTTCCTCCTCCCACAATAGCTTGGCGAAGCCCTGCCGGAGTTCTGCCGCATCCACCACCACGCCGTCGTGCTGCTGGATCTTCATAAACCTCTCCTTCCCCCTTGCTGGATCAAGACGGAGGAGACGTCACGCTGACCGTATGTGTGTTGAACGCGGAGGTGTCGTCCGTTCGGCGCTAGGATCTCTGGTGATAGGATCACGATGAGAACGACTACCTCAATCCCGTTCTCTTGAACGCTTCCGCACGCGATCTACAAAGTGGTATGTAGATGCATCTCTCTCCTATTACTCATTGCTTAGATGAACTCATAGATGTATCTTGGTGAAACCGTAGAATTTTTTTTTCTGCAACGTTCCCCAACACACAAAACATAGAAAAACAGAAGATAGTGTCACTGCATGAAAATTTTATTGTGATTTAGTGTAAATACACTGAAAAAATAATGTAATTAACCTGAAATTGCATTGCAATTGCAGTGATTATAAAACTAGCAATCTTAGAGTTACAGTAAAAGTTGCAATGTTATTACCCATGGAATTATACTGTAACAACACTGTAGTGTCACTTCTCTATAATTTCAGAGGAACTAGAGTTATGAAGCTGTTGTAACTTAGATGCAGTTACTACCTAAAAACGCACACCATATAGGAAAAAAGCCATCAGAATCAGAAATCACAAGTCAACGGCTCCAGCCTCCAGGCCATCAGCTAGTAAATCGACGGGGCAATTGAGTTTTGAGTCCAGCGCTACATCCACGCACCGACCACTAGAGCTGCAACATAATTGCAAGCAAAATCCACCGCTAAGACCACACATACACTTACATAAAACACCAGGGAATCGAATGAAACCACCAGCTCTAAAAGAATCCCCACTACATCAAACCAGGCTGGACTACCGAATGCACCCGAAAAACATGCCGCCTCAACACCGCGTAGATTGACCAGGGATTTATGAGAGACCCACAGATCGACGTCACCTCCAAGGATTTACTGGCTCTAGACACCAATTGTCGCTACCTGAATTTAACACTAGAAATTTCAGAGATTCAGAGCAATATTGGATTAGTTGCTAGGGTTTACATAGCCAAAGGCCACTGGCAGCTAGATCCCCTACAAGTCCTACCTGAAGTGAAAAGAATGATTTTTATTTTCAATTGCAAGTGCTCAGCTTTGACTTAATTACAACATTTTCGGTGACTTGAAGATGAAAAGGACTTATATTTTTGTTCATAACCAAACTCTAGTCCCTTGAAATCAACTATGGAAACTGAACCAGCATTGCTACATATAATATACTGTATCTGCAGCTAAGCTTAAGGATACAAAATTAATTGCCATCAAATCAAACAATGATTTGCTCAGCAGCAAATCTAAATACTAGATGGAAATGGTCCGGAATAACACCAGGGAGGTACAATTTATGGTAGTACGTTTCATCATACTTGGCAACATCAGCAGGTCAGCAGCAAATTATTGTTGATACAGTAAAAAAATTTCTATGGGGCATTATAATTCCTAGAGCATCTTCAAGGGCTATGCAACAAATGTTGTTTAGGTCCAATTTTGCTGACAAGTTCGAACGTCTTCATGAATATTTTCATATTTATCTGCAAAATCATGGTACCCACTATGCAAAGGGCATTTCTACTTGTCCGCCTTAGCGGATTTTAATCCAACAGTTCATATGCGCCATGGAGTTTCAACAAGAACAAGAAACCTTCGCGGCCGATGTCAGTGCTGAAGACACGGCTATGGGCACGGAGAGCAGCAGGGGGAGAGGGGAAGCTCACCGGGTGGCTCAAGGAGGCCGGCAAGAGCTTAGTAGCAGCAGAGGGTGGTGGTGCCCAAGGGGGAAGGCGAGGGTGATGCAGCGGAGAAAAGCTTGAGGTCGGGGTCGGGGAGGACGAAGCGGAGCTCGTGGATTTGCCGCTGAGGTGCGGGGACGGCGATGGCCACGGCTAACACGGCGGCGAGGGGGAAGACGAGGGCAATGCTGCGGAGACGAGCTCGAGGCCGGGGTCGGGGAGGATGAAGCAGAGCTCGTGGACTTGCCGTCGAGGTGTGGGGACGGCGATGGCCGCAGCTAACACGGCGGTGAGGCTCGGGATCTGGCGGAGAAGGCGAGCGGGGGAGAGGGCGAGAGGGCGAGCACGGTGGCGCGGCCGGTGGAGCGGGGCGGCGGAAGGAGGGGCGCGCGTGAGGGGGTGAAGTGGATCTAGCGAGGGAGGGACGAAGGGATCGGGCGACTAGCTATAGGGGGGAAGATTACTAATGGCGCACCTCAGGGCGGTGCGCCATTAGTATGTTTTTTTATAGCAATGGCGCACCCCCGGGACGGTGCGCCATAAGTAATCTTTTTTTATATGTGTAGCAATGGTGCACCAGCCAGAGGTGCGCCATAAGTAATTTTTTTTATTATTTTTTGTTGCATCTAATAATTTTTTAGAAAATGAATATGAATAAGAAACAGTAATAATTTTTAATAAAAACAGTAATAATTTTTTAGAAAATATCATCAAATTTGTGGTG
>NC_041385.1:809163304-809183737 GCF_002162155.2 Triticum dicoccoides
CGGGGGAGGGTGCCATGGCTCGTCGGCGGCGGCCGGTGGAGCGGGGGAGAGGGTGCGGGGGGTGCTCGGCGGCGAGGGGGACCGGATCTGGCGAGGTGGGATAGCGATCGAGATGGAAGGGAATCGAGATCAAGTGTCCATGAAATTTAAAAACATTCCTGAGTTCAAAAAGTGCCCATGAAATATAATCGAGAAATGAAGGCTACAATTTAAATACAATTGATCTTAGCTAGCTATCTGTTCACAATCTTCTTGCCCTTATTTTTTGTAAATGGAGTTCTTCTCTTGAACGGGCGTCCTTTAGGTAGGGTGGTCCTGCTTCTTCTTGTGGTGTATGCTGATACTTCATCGTCGTCGTCATGTTCCATCTTCGGGTCGCCGTACTTGTCGAAGTCTTGCTCATTGGCGACTCCATCCATTCCGATGATCTTCCTTTTGCCTCTCTTCACGACAACACGACGGGGCTTTGGCAGGTCGGTAATGAAGAAGCATTGGTCCACTTAGGAAGCCAGTACCCATGGCTCATTTTTCGCGGTGACGTTTGCGCCCGCGGTCTTGGATTTGGCTTCGGGTATAACCATGGTGGTGAAATACCGGTCTTCTTTTATGACGTTCTTGGCCCATCTGACACGGAACATCGGGATCTTCTCTCCAGCGTAGCTCAGCTCCCAGATCTCCTCGATCCTTCCGTAGTATCTGTCCTTGTCGTTACCGGTGTAGGATTCCATCGTTACCTCGGAGTTCTGATAACCATTGCTCTTCATGTCCTTTCCCTCGGTGTAGAATGTGTAGCCGTTGATATCGTACGCCTCATACGTCATCAGGTTGTGCTCGGCGCCCTGTGACAAGGCGAATGTGAGTTGTTCTTCCGCAGAAGAATCCTCATGTAAAGGGTATGACAGAAGGTTCTCTTGAACCAACGCGTGAAACATGAGTTGTGCTCTTTGATTATATCTCCGTCCATCCTCTATTGGCCTCGATCATTGTACGTCTTCTCAATAAAGGTTTTGTGCTCTACCACCCAAGGATCGACCACGTCTATGTGTTGTAGCGCGACTAGGTTTGCTCTTTCAAAGTCGGCGAGTCGACCCTCGAATTCGACATGCATTTCGTGGCGACCCTCATGGTGACCCCATCCAGCGAGCCCGCCGAGGTGCCTGTTGACGGGTAGACCAACGGGGTTCTCGATGCCTAGATAATTCATGCAGTAGGAGATACACTCTTCGGTCAGAAAGCCCCTGACTATGCTTCCCTCTGGACGTGACATGTCGCGAACGTATCCTTTGATGAAACCATTCATTCTTTCGACCGGCATCATGCTGTGCACGAACGTCGGCCCGAGTTGGATGATATCCTCCACGATATGGACCAGCAGATGCACCATAACGTCGAAGAATGCGGGCGGGAAGTACATCTCAAGCTAGCATAGTATCACCACTATCTCTTCCTGTAGCCTACTGAGTTGCCTCACGCCAACCGACTTCTGAGAGATGACGTCGAAAAAGTTGCATAGGCCAAATAGCGTTTCACGGACGTGCGCGTCCATGATCCCACGGATTGCAATTGGAAGTATCTACGTCATCAGCATGTGACAGTCGTGAGACTTCATCCCGCTGAACTTCTGCTTCGCTGGGTTTAGGTATCTGCTTATCTTCCACGTGTAACCGTAAGGAAGTTTTACTCCTACGAGGCAGGTGAAAAACTGATCGATCTCCTCCTGACTTAGAGTGAAGCACGCGGGAGGGTAGTCATTTCCGGTCTTCTTGGCCTTTTTGCCTTTGCGACGACTTCCCGTGTCTTGCTTCGCCTCATCATCATCATCATTAGCGTGAAGCTCCTCCCTGATGCCCATTGATTTCAAGTCTGCCCTTGCTTTCGGCCCATCTTTGGTCCTCTCTGGCATGTTGAGCAGGGTACCAAGCAGACTCTCGCACACATTCTTCGTGATATGCATGACATCAAGGTTGTGAGGCACACGGTGGATCTTCCAGTACGGCAAGTCCCAGAAAACAGACCTTGTTTTCCATACCTTCAGCAGCGGCTCTGGCGCCTTTCGCTTCTTTCCTGGCTCTGGCGCCTTTTGCTTCTTTCCCGACAGTGGACAATCTTTTCAATTTTTCAACAGCTCGTCTATTTCCTCGTACGCGGGCATCTTCGGGGTTCGGTTTCACCATCGAACAGATCCTTGCATTTTCTCCACGGGTCATCGTTGCGAAGCCACCTTTGATGTCCCATGAACACGGTTTTCGAAGACCTAGGATTTCTATCTAGCCGGCGATACGTTGTGTCATCCATGCACCTAACGCATCTAGAAAATCCGTGGACCACCTGCCCCGCGACATATCCGTAACCGAGATAGTCATGCACCGTCGTGAGCAGTGCGGCTCTCATAGGGAAATATTCTTTCTGTGCGGCGTCCCACGTATTGGCTGGTGTTTTCCACAGCGTGTCTAGCTCCTCTTTCAGCAGCCCCAGATACAGATTGATGTCGTTCCCTGGTTGTTTCGGCCCTTCAATTAGCATAATCATGTGAATGTACTTCCTCTTCATGCACAACCAGGGGGAAGGTTGTACATCCACACAAACACAGGCCAGGTGATATGTGTGCTTCCCTGGCTGCCAAACGGATTGACTCCATCGGTGCTCGCGCCCAGCACGATGTTCCTTGGATCCTTCCCAAATTCTGGATGTTCGAATTTCAACGCTTGTCACTGACTCCCATCCCTAGGGTGACTCAGCATCTTGTCTTTTTTATTTATCTCCGGATCATTTGCGTCATCTTCTGGCTTCTTCTCCTCCCTATCCGCATGCCAACGCTGGAGCTTTGCTACCTTAGGGTCCGTGAAATACCGTTGCAGACGAGGAGTGACCGGAAAGTACCACACCACTTTTCGAGGAGCTTTCTTCCTCTTATTGTATCGAGTGATGCCGCACACCAGACATATGGTAGACTCTGCGTGCTTGTCCCGATAAATGATGCAATTGTTCATGCACACATGGTATTTCACGTGCGGTAAATCCAGAGGACACACCATTTTCTTTGCCTCCTCGAAACTGGTCGGGCACTTGTTCCCCTTGGGAAGACGTTCGCGCCAGAATGTCATGTTCTTGTCGAAGCATGCGTCGGTCATTTTGTGTTTTACCTTCATATCCAGAGCCATGAGCGTTACTTTCAGGCGGGTATCCTCGGGCCTGCATCCTTCATACAATGGAGTAACCGCGTCTATCTCCAGTTGATCCAGCTTGGCTTTCTCTCGGGCGGCAGCTCTTGCGTTATCCGTCTGCTTGAGAAGAAGCTTTTGAATATGAGGGTCCTGCACCCAGCCCATCGATGGTCCATCGTCGTCTGCTCCGCCGGCATCTTCATCTTCATGATCATGCCCTTCGTCTGCTCCGGCATCTTCCTCATCATCATGTCCTGCATCTTCTACATGATGACTGTGTACAGCATCACCGTCGTGATCATGTCCTGGAGATTCTTCGTCTTCTCGCCCGCCCGAGCCGCCGTGGTTGTCTTGCTGCCCTTCCTCATTTCTTGCCCGACCCCCATGGACGACTTCGTAGTCATCTTCATCACCTTGCCACGATAGCCATCCATGAAACCACGCAAGAGCAGGTGGTCCCGCACCTGCCCAGAATCCGGGTCCGCAATAAGGCTCTTCAGCTTGCATCTTCGACACGGACATCTTGTCTCCGTCTCGTTCTTTTGAAGCATCTCAGCCTTTGCGGAGCTCAAAAACCTATTCACGATGCCTTCGGTCATCGTGCAGACCATGGTCGCCTGCGGGGTGGAGCAAAACGATATTTTAGAACCAAGAAAAAATTTGGCATGACTTTCCCTAAAAATAGGACCAAAAGAATGCATAGTGCCAAAATTCTCGCCGAAACGGAAATGAATCAACATTCCGGCAAAATATTGGCAACTATCGCATTTCAAATACCGGTACCTGTAAACACAAACATATATGCAACACCACAAACATATGCAACACCACGAACATACATAGATCTAGCTAGGCCATAAAAAGTGCATGTGCACGTTGTTGGAGGGAGAACAGCATAAAGATAGCTTCCCCCTTACTTACATATCAAAAAAAGGTAATTTAACCACTTAATTTGGATGAATCTATGGTGCAAATGAGGTGAGGAGGAGGAGGCAGCCAAGACAATCTTGGAGGAGGAGGTGGACAGAATGAAGTGGGGAAAGTGAGTGGGTAGGTGTGGCTGTCCAAAATATCTAGCTGGTCCCAGGTTACTAATGGCGCACCACCTACAAATGCGCCATTAGTAACCCTGGTTACTAATGGCGCACCAGCTGGTGGTGCGTCATTAGTAGTTTTGCAAAAAAAAATTATATATACTAATGGCGCACAGGGGCACAGTGCGCCATTACTACTTTAAACTAGTAATGGTGCACTATTCTCCGGTGCGCCATTAGTAGTTTTGCCAAAAAACAGAATAAAAAAGAATATGATAGTGGTGCACTATGCGGCTGGTGCGCCATTACTAGTTAGAAGTAGTAATGGCGCACTGTGCCCCTGGTGCGCCATTAGTATGTGGAAAAATAAATAAATAATTGTTACTAGTGGCGCACCATGTGTCTGGTGCGCCATTAGTGTGCACCACTGCTATATAGTGGTGACGCACCACATGTCTGGTGCGCCATTATTGGCCATTCCATCTATAGCCCTTTTCCTAGTAGTGAAAAGATGATAGATTGATATGTCGACTGTGTGTTGTTCAATCGGCCGTCACCCCTTACGTATATATGAGGCGGCTGGACTTTCCGTACAAAAAAGGACTCAAATCCGGTCCAAAACATCAAAAGTTAACGTAACTCGGACTACGAGGGCCGGAACTTCCAGCCAGCCCGGAACTTTCGGGCTAAAATTACATCAAGTAGCCCTCTTGTACAGCTCATGCAGGTCCCACATGGCCTCGGATCACGATGGTCCAAAAAGCAAAGTTGTAGATATTGCAATGAAAAAAAACCTCTTCAGTTGATCACTTTTTCATTGAGGCCATCTTGAGATTGAATTCTGGCCCGCAAATCTGCAAATGATGTTAAAATTCCAGTTTTCGGGGCGAATCGCGTGCGAACTCTCTGTTCAGCCCGGAACCTCCCCGCAAGTTTTGCCCGGAACTTCCGGGCTAAATTTTGCAGCACACTGTTTTGGCTCTAACTTTTGCATACGAACTCCGATTTAGACGTTTCTTATATCAAAATTGATCATTTCGACGAGATGAAGACAATCCATGTAGATCGTTTTTCCATTTCAGGTTTTCTTCGGGGCTTAATTAGACAAATGATACTCCGAATATAAGATCTTAGTACTTTGAGCACAGTTTCGACCTTCGAGATGAAATCGGATGGCGATGACCCAAACTTAAAAGATGATCATATCAACAATACGGTACTCTTTCATGTAGAACACTTCTCCATTTGAGGCCGTCTTAAATAAGTTTTTGACAGTGCCAAAATCTAGTGTCAACAGTGACAAAGAGGAGTAGTGGCAACAAGAATGTGTGGCTTGGGAGTGTGCAGCAATTTATTTTTCCGTTGCAACAACCGGAACCCGTGCAGTTGCACAAGTTGACGACCAGTATATAATGGTGGATTGCAACTCGGAGAAAATAGCGTAACTACAACCGGGATAGCCTCTTTGAATCTTATCTTACAAGTCACAACCCAGCCAAGAAAAAAAAAGAGGCCGGCCAGTGCCACGAGAGGCCGGACTAACAGAAAAAATACAATGGCCACGAAAATCAATGATGCACGATAGATCCAACAATTAAAAACTTAGATGTGACATTTAAGAAAAAACATTTTGATATGACTTACTCCACTATGCGCCTACAATCGGTTGCACTTTACAATGTTTAATCACTAAGCGCCGAAGGAGGAAGCACCGAGGAAACTTCTCGGAAGCACCGGAACAAAACCATTTGACTGGAGATCTTAACAAGAAATATGTTCCAGCTTCCTGGAAAAGTTTAAATCCCATATCCCAGCGCCGGTATAAAATACCAGTCATTGGGTTCCCAGAGCTCAGTGTGACGAACTATGTACTACACCTGATTTGCAGGAGAGCGAGCTAGGCCGAGACGATGAGCTCCCCAGCGGCGGCCGTGAAGATGATCGGCGCAGTGGACAGCCCGTTCAGCCACCGCGCCGAGATCGCTCTGCGCCTGAAAGGAGTCCCTTACGAGCTCATCCCAGAAGACCTGAGAAACAAAAGCGAGCTGCTTCTGGCCAACAACCCCGTCCACAAGAAGGTTCCGGTGCTCCTCCACGGCGACCGCGCCGTCTGCGAGTCCCTCCTTATCATCGAGTACGTCGACGAGGCCTTCCCTGGCCCACCCCTCCTCCCCGCCGACCCCTACGAGAGGGCCATGGCCCGCTTTTGGGCCAGCTTCATCGACGGCAAGGTAGGCAACCAACCCGACGCTGGACGCACACCTCAGTCCTCGTCCTTCTTCAGTCGCGGATAAGATAACTGCTGAATTTTTGCTTGCACTGTGCAGTGCTCGAAGGCCTACTGGCTGGCGCTGTGGGCGGAGGGCGAGGCGCAGGAGGGGTTTGTGAAGGAGACAAAGGAGAACTTCGCGCTGCTGGAGGCGCAGCTGGAAGGGATGCGGTTCTTCGGCGGCGACGCCATCGGTCTTGTCGACATCGCCGCCTGCGGGTTGGCACACTGGCTGGGCGTCTTCGAGGAGGTCGCCGAGGTGAGACTGGCCACCGAGGACGAGTTCCCTCGCCTCTGCCGCTGGGCCAAGGAGTATGTGTCCGGCGAGAAGGCGAGGGCGTGCCTGCCGGACAGGCCGCAGCTGCACGCCCGCTTCGCTGCCAACAAGGGGATGTTCGTCGCCATCGCCAAGTCCATGCTGCCGCCCAAGTAGCTAGCCAATGTGTCTATGCCCATCCATGGGACAAATAGCTCCCATGCGACGTCGTTGGTGTGAATTGTCTCTCATGGGACATAGTTGGTTGTAATAGCTCTCATGCGACGTCTCCAATCGCATAAATAGCTCAAGCAAGACAACCCATTTACGCGGCTAGTTGGCTGTTAGTTAGCCTGAGGTTTGGTTAGGACACTGGGGGTTATGTGCTTTGACTGGTGGGGTCCACCTAGGGCCACGTAGTCAAGAGTCAACCGTTCACGGCTCGATCGGTGACTATGTGACCGTGCTCGACTTGTCGTGCTGGACTGGGCGAGCGGCGCCGCCGTAAGCATGTTCTCCGGCAGCGGTTTCTTCTCCGCGGTGGTGGAGCACATTTCTCGGCAGCGGCAGAGCTATTGAGAGGTGAGCCCGAAACCCTAGTCCCACTCCCCAGAATTTTGGGGGATCTGTGGCCTCATGCTGCCCCTCTGTTTCTTGGCGATTCAGAATCGGGCTCTATTAGATTTGGGGGCTGTTTCTTCTCCGCGGCCCGGTGGTGGAGCGCCTTTCTCTGCAGCGGCTATTGCGAGTGAGTATTTTCCAAACACTACTTCCATTCCACTGAATTTTGGATAAATCTGTGGCCTCATGCTGCCCCTGTTTCTTGGCGTTTTAGAATCTCGATTGGATAGGAGATGGAGCGAGGGCTGGATGAGATGGAGCGAGGAGACAGTGCTTCAAATCGGTAATGCCACCCTGTTTTCTTGGTGATTTAGAATTGAACTCGATTTGGTAGTGACTGTCGCTTACACTGCCGCCGCTGCCTGCCATTGACAAAACAGGGGAGGTTCAGGTTCTACCACCACATTCGCAATTATAGTGGATTTTTTTCCCTGTAAAGCCATACTCAGTGATGGCAGTTTCCAAGACATTGATAGAGATACCACCATGAGGTTGGATGTCGACTTTGCAGATGTTGATCCCCAGGAATTGGAGAGCATGAAGGAGAAGGCCGTGGGCAAATTGGTGGAGAGAATTGGGGACATTATTGTTTGGGGTCCAGAACAAGAGGTATCTCTGCAACATTTCGATAACTATAATGGTGAATATGTGAGAATTGAAGATGGAGAGTCCATGGTTGCTGAAATTGATCAGCAAGAAGGGTGGGCAAGCAAACAAGTAACATTTTGTGCAGAGGCAATTAATCTGCAAACTCATTCCAGTGTTGGTTATGTGCCATCAAAGATGGCTGCACAGGTGGAAGATGATGAATGGGTTTCACAAAAGAAGATGTTGGCATTGTTGACTGAACCGACTGTAGTAGCTTAAGATACAGGGATTGATGCATATGGAGAGGAGGGAAACCATGGTGCTAGGAAGATTGTTGTTGACTGGAATGTAGTAGAGTTGAATGAAAAAACAGATTTGGTCATTACACCAATATCTGACATTGATATGGCCGAAATGTTTGGCATTCAAGTTGATGACAAGGATAAGGAGAAGCATGACAGTTCTTTGCCTGCTGATGGTAACACATGCCCTAGAAATGCAAATAAGGATGAAGAACAGCTGATGAGAGAGGCTACAGATGATGTGGATGATGCAGACGATAATGAGCTGGTTTGTTTGTATGACAAAGAGAACCCAGTTATTGAGGTGGGAAAGTTGTGGCCAAGCATGAAGGAGTTTAGGATGTCTTTAAGGACCTATGCAGTGAAAAAAGAGTTTGATCCCAAGACTATGTGGACTGGTTGAAAGAAATTTTATGCTCGGTGCAAAGGTTATGATGGTGGTGGCAATCCTTGCAAATGGTACTTGTCTGCCAGACTACAACCTGATGGAAGTACAGTAAGGGTAAATCAAATACCACACCAGATACATGTATGACCACTTCACAGAGAGTTTCAAAGATGACATCACAGCTTTGGGTTACAGAGAAGATTACTCCTATTTTAGCCAAGACTCCAAACACTACTGCAAAGATGCTTAAAGTTGACTTGGAGAAGTTGTACCCCATCCACCTGCAATATACCACAGTGTGGAAAGCAAAACAAAGGGCCATGAAATCATTGTATGGTGACTGGCCAAATACATTTAGGATGTTGTATAGTTTTAAAGCAGAGGTGGAGAAGAGGTCACCTGGGAGTGTGGTGGAGATACATATAGAGGTAACAGAGGATGGCAAGGTTTTATTCAGCAAGTTTTTTATGTGTTTGAAGCCTTGCATAGATGGATTTAAAGCAGGTTGTCGTCCATATTTGAGCATAGACTCATCTTTTTTGACTGGAAAGTGGAATGGTCAGTTGGCTGCATGCAATGTTCTAGATGGACACAATTGGATGTTTCCAATTGCAATAGGAATGTTTCAATCAAAGACAGAGGCACCATGGATATGGTTCATGATGCAACTGAAAAGATGCATAGGGCCAGTTTCTCCTTTGGCCATCCACACAGATGCATGTAAAGGGTTGTAAAATGCAGTAAAAAATGTTTTCCCCCATGCTGAGCAGAGAGAGTGCTTTGGACATATGTGGATGAATCTGATAAAAAAATTCAGAGGAGATGAATTTGGGCGCATGTGGCCAGCAGCAAGATCCTACACCACACGGACACATTCCTATCACCTTGGTAAGATATTGGCATCATGTAGTGATAATGAATTTGCTTCATGGTTGAACACCCACCATTATCTGTTGTGGTATAGATCAGGTTTTAATACTGCCATAAAATATGATCATATCAATAACAACTTGGCAGAAAGTTTTAACAACAAAGTGAAGGATTTGAAAGACTTGCCTGTGGATGACATGGTGGACCAAATAAGGATCATGATCATGCGTTTGCTGGAGTTGAGAGGAAAAATTGCTAATATTTTGGAAGGGGACAAGCTTCCAGCAGTGGTACAACAGGTGGTCAACAGGAGTAGAAATCTCTCACATCTATCTGTTGAGAAATCTTCCTTGTGGGGTGCTGAAGTTAGAGATACAAAGAGTGGCAAGAGGCATGTGGTAAATACTGAGTTGCATGAGTGCACTTTCCAAGAGTGGCAACACACTGGAAAACCATGTGAGCATTTCATACTTTTTTTGGCATCTAAACCCAGGTTAAATATGCACCCATATTTGCATGAGTATTATTCAGTACAAAAATTCAAAGCTGCATATCCAAGTCCAATTCCTGCACTGACTAACCAATCTCAGTGGCCTAAGGTGGAAACAAAATTAACCTGGTGTCCCCTTGTCACTAGAAGAAAGGTTGGGAGGCCAAAACAGAGCAGATTCAAAGCTTGGTTTGAGAAAGGTGGTTGTAGTAAGAAGGGGAAAGGGGAAAAGGAAAAGAATGATAAGCCCAAAAGGGCTCAAAAAGGTAACAAAAATAGGTGCAAGTTGTGTGAGGTACTTGGGCACAGAATTGGTTCATCCAAATGCATGTACACTCCTTAGAGGCCAAAGTATGTTTCTGTTACTGTTTTTGCAAGTTTTTGATTTTGCTACTTGTTCTAGTATCTAACCAAGTCAAATGCTTTATTTTTTAGGAGGAAGCCTGCTGAAAAAGGCCCACCTCTTGTTGTTGAACAATGCTGGCCAGTGAAAAAAGCAAGACTCAATGGCTTTAGAAGGAAAAGCACTAAGCAGATAATGTTTGGTGACAAAGATATGGAGCAAACTGAAACTGTTACTGCTGAACATGAGCTAAGTGTTTCTGTTTTGGACGATGTGATGCATACTGAATCTGTTTTGCAGGCGCTAGGGCAATCTGAAACTGTTGCAGATGAAGCAACTGTTGTGCTGCCATGCGAATCTGCTTTGACAGCTGTGTTGCCATGTTTGGAGGTTGTGTTGCCAAGTGTTGAGTTGCAAACTGAAGTAGTTGAACAATGTGTGCCTTCTACTCAATCTGCAGAAGTGCAAACTGAAGAAGTGGGACATGGTCAGGTGCAAAAGTTGAGGGGGCCTAGTGGAGTTGGCAAGAAAACCAAGGGGCCAAAAAGCAAGAGCATCAGCATCAACAAACTATGCGCCGTGGAACCAAACAGTGGAAGAAGGAGAAGAAATCGAGTGGTAGAAAGAAGCAAAAGAAATAGAGTCGAAATCATTCAAATTTGATGTGAAAACTTAAGTTTGTTGTCATTTAATGTGAAAACTTATGTTCTTTCATGTGAAAACTTATGTGCTATGATGTTGATTTGACTTGAAATAAAATTCAAATTTGAACCGACATTCAAATTTCAACCTATCTCCAATATATTTGGGGTTCATTTGTTTATTATGTGATGTTGCATTGTTTTATGTACTACTATGCACTTTAGTACATAAATCCAACCCTTTTTGTGAAGTCCAACTCATAGTCACTGAAAATGTTGTCCAAATAGGCTCCAAAGTAAGCCGATGGGAAAACGGCCCCATTTTTAAGCAAGTTTTTTTCGACCTTCTCAAAATCACCCAAAAAGATTTTCTTAGCTTATATTATACCTATATAGGATCAATACGAAGTCTCACCTTTTTTTGAATAAGTATTCGTATTATTTAATTTATTTTTGAAAAAACACCCTTTAATACAAAGTCAGCAATAAAACAAGTTTAAAAATTTAAAATGCAAAAATAACATCAGATCCTCCTTCGTCACTCCAAAATGAAGCTAAGGTGAGGTTTTTGATTTTTTTGCATTTTCAAAACCTCAAACCCTCTTCTCACTCCTTTGAACTCTATGCAACCTCACACTACTAGAAAAACCCCTACTAATGGCGCACCTATTATGGCTATTAATGGCGCATCCGTGGTGCGCCATTGATAGCACGCCATTAGTAACTTTTACTAATGGCGCACCACCTGGTGCGCCATTAGTATCTGGTATACTAATGGCGCACCTCGGGTGCGCCATTAGTATATGCCAGGGTGCGCCATTAGTATGCCTCCCAGGGGCCATGTATACCCAGGTGCTTTGGCATACTAATGGCGCACCACCTCTGGATGCGCCATTAGTAACCGCGGCATACTAATGGCGCACTGCCCAGTGATGCGTCATTAGTATGCACTGTCATACTAATGGCGCACTGTCATGTGATGCGCCATTAGTATGAATATTAGGTTTTTTTATTTTTTTATTTTTTGTTTTTTGCACAGGTTACAAAATGTATAGTTTGACAAAATATAGACAGCACACATCAACAACAGATTCATCAAATGTATAGTCTTTGAATACAATTCATCATATTAGTCTCCGAATACAATTCATCATATTAGTCTCTGAATTGAAAACACCGAACAAAGATAGAACATTATATTACAAGTCTCGAGACCGCGAGTAGCGAGTCTATCTTCACATTACAAGTCGATATCGATCATCTAAACTACCATCACATAGAAGAGAGCTGCAGTCATCACGATGAGCATCATCACGATGAAACTCGTCTTCATCCGGTTCCTCCAACGCTCCCTCCCCTCTCCCGCTAGATAGCGGGCGTATCTAGATTCGGCCTCGGCCCTAGTGGTGTACCCTTTGTAACTGCTACCGCTGAATCGGTGAACCTGTCTCCGACACTCCTCCCAGTCATCGTAGACTCCGGGAACCTTACCCTTGTACACGACATACGTCGGCATCGCTATGCACTAGCCAAACGAAACGTTAGTACCAATTCACTGACAATACATAAGCAATATATAAGTATTTAACAGAACGATCGGAAGAGAAAAGCAAGACATTAATAGCATCGATTACATCTAAGTTGAACGACTCTCGAAACCAAAGAGAAATACTACAAGTTCATTAAAGTTTAATTACAACATGAGCCAATCGATGTTTCAGAACTAGACAACTCGACTCAAGGGACCGGAGCGTGGATGAAGCCGCCGTCTATCGTGGGATCATGAAAGAACGCGCGTTGTCATCCTGCATTTGTAGCATTGTGTCGATGTCACTGTTGGACGGTTGATTTCTGAGGTAGAACTGCCCCGAGGTACGAAGGACATCTTGATGGATGATTTCCGCAAACTCCGACTGGATGCGAAAGAATTCTTGTCGGAGGTCCGCGTCCTGGATTGCCGACACGCTCGCGGCCCAATCTTTGAGTTTACTCGGTAGAAGAAGTTGATGATGGTCCCGTACGATCGCCCGCATGTGATGGATGGCGTAGTAGGCACCCTTCTGACCGCCAGGCGGCTGCTTGACGCAGCAGAACGTCGTATTGTGGGAGAACACGTGCTTGCCGTACTTACGAATAGGCCTGGTGAAGGTGCCTCCAGATTTGGCGTAGCCGGGGAGAACATCATCAAGAACCTTCTTGACATTTGTGTAGTCTACGTTCGACTGACGGTCCGAGTCGAAATACGTGGCCATAGAATATTTGGGGCTTAGGAGGATGAGCGTGCAACATGTGTCACTGCAGAAAACACGGAATGTTAAAAGAAAAACGATCGAAATGTAAGAATTCATATGTTACGGGCCGGTTGAGGGGAGGACTTACTCGGGAAAGTAAGGCACGAGGAAGTTATCCTTATCTTTGTTTGCCAGAATGATGCCTTCGAGGTAAGAACTCGCGACTTGCCGGTCCCCAGCGCTGCCCAAGATCTTGGCACGCATGTAGAAGGGGTCGACTATCACGATGTCCGGGGTCTTGTCGCGAATGATCCGCATCTCCATACTCAGCGAAAATAGCCGAACGAAGGTGTAGTGCAGCGGATGAAGGTTCAACATAGCGTGGATGTCATCAAAACGCAGGACGATCGTACGCCCGATGGAGTTATCCACAAAGCCCTTGCCCTCTGGCACCTTGGCCGCGAAAACCGGGTATGCCACATCCTTCTCTCTGAGACGCCGCTTCTCCAAAGCAAGAACACTGTCATGCAGACTCCGCATAGCACCGGTTGCAGCATTGAGCATATTTGTTGGTAGCATCACCCTACCCGCCACATGCACCCTCCTCGAGATATCCTGCGGTGAAGGTGGCCCGTCCGGAGCACGGATCGTACTCGGTGCCGGCTGGCTCGCACCCTTCTTAGTCTTTCTTTTGCGTGCCTTCTTCTTCTCCTGTAATGGGACCGAGTTCTGCTCACAGACCGCCTTCTTGAGTGTATTGGGGCTGATAATATTTTGCACCTCGCCTATCTGAGGCTCGGTGAAGTCGGCAGCTGGAGGCGTCTCCTGAGAGCTGAACGCCAGACGGCGCCTGTTGCAACTTGGCTTCTCCGCGGTACGAGCTAGATCGCACACGTCTTTTGTTGGGTTTGGTTCTTGAGAAGGAGGCCCCATGAAGTCGCCATCGTACCCATGCTCGGCAAAGTACTAATCGACATTGCCAAATGTATCATCGTCGTCGTCGTTGTTCTGATCCTGTGCCATATGCATGTTTGGAACCAGTGTCATAGGGATGTCCAGCACCGTTACGGCGGTCTTGCCATGGGGCCGACTTGGCGCCGGCACGACTGGCGGTGTTGTCTTTGGGGTGGTGTCCCCCGCCCCCAAACGAATCTGGCTCTTCGGCCAAAGCAGGGGCCAGCTCAGGCAGGCGCTGAGGGTCATCACGTCTTCATCGTCGGCCCCGACGGGTCGAATCGGAGGTAACAAGTCGTCGCAGCCTGGCAGCACCCGAACCAGTTGAACCCTAAACAAGTTGGGTGGCATCTGGGTACCGTGGAACAAGGGGTTGCCCGGTTGAACGATTTTGCCCTTGGCGACATCGACCAACTCGTTGTTCACGAAGTGGAGGAGAGTGCACGGAACGTCGGCGGCGCCCTGCGAAAACATGTAGGGCGTCAGGGATGCTCAGTCAAAGGCAAGGAGATGAAGTCCTCGGCCGAGAGAGGCTTAATTTGTTACCGTGATGATGGCGTCGAGCTTGGCTAATGTCGAGGCACCGCCAACGGCGGGCGTGCAGTTGACGGAGGGGCCGCTTGCTGAAGAGGTGCCGACCGGCGTACACCCGGGTGCATTAAGCTCCCGTGCCGGTGTCGGAGACACCAATGCCGCCTCCGCCGGAGGCACCAATGGCCCCGCCATCGCATTATGCGAGTTGCTGGCCGTGAAGCAAGGAATCGGGGGCGGCCCCTGTTGGCCGCCCGCAATCCACGCACTCAACCCCGAGATCAAGGTAGGCACAAGGGCGGTGATCGTCGCTCCGAGTCGTTGTTCCACTTGCTCTTGGACAATCTCCGGAATCCGCGCCACCTGTGCCTTGAGTTCTTGAACCTCTCGCGCCTGGCTTTCCGAGCTGGTCTTTTTCTCCTTCCGCACACCAGCGGTATAGTATGACCCCCATTTTGTCGACAAGCCTTTGCCGGCCACACGACCAACTGACGTCGGCTTACTGAGCTTATCCTTGTTCTTCATTACATTCAACCCCCTATTTAGAGTGGTGTCCCAAGGGTTGCTCTTAGTCGACTCCGCGCTACTGCTTTCAGTCGCCTGCGGAATGAATGTGAACCATTTAGAAATTTGGCTTCATTAATTAGAATGCAACCATATGGAGCTAATTACGCGGGGGTGTATTCCTTACCAGAACAAGCTCAAGCGCCCTGGTCTTCGGATCCGTGGTAAGCTCCTTTGTTATCGGGTCCTCCTTGTACCGGGCCCTGACATAGTTCCTAGTCTGCTTGTTACCGCTGTATTTCTCGAAGCGGGGCGGTAGGCCTTGCTCGGCACGGTCCGCGTCCTCCTTGTCCCATATAGGCTCCGCCACTCTATAACCGCCGGGACCGAGTGTGTGTTCCCCTATGTTCAGCTCCCGCATTTGTTTCCCCCACTCAATTGATTGGGAGCTTGCGGTGCTCGAGCAATTGATCTTGAAGTCGTTGTAGTCATCTTCGGTGATCGAAGGATTTTTCTCCTTGATCTTCTATTAACTCTCACCTTTCTCGATCATTCTCTTCACATTGCTTTTCCAAGTAGACAGGGCCTTGCTCATCTTCGTGAGGGCAGCATTGTTCACTTTATTCCCTTTGAGGCTTGTGTTTTCAAATTCAGCGGGGAACTTGTATCGTTCGTGCAGCATCGTGAAGAGGAGGTTGCGCAAATTCCCTCGGTCAGGATGCCTCAGGTTCTTGGTGTTGATCGAGACGGTGCTCCGGACAATGCACCCGAGCTGAAGCGAGTACCCCTACACTATTCGTTCGGGCGCCGTTGGATTCCCGTTGGAGTCCACTTCAGTAACTTCCTCCTTGAGGGTGCGGAGCACGATCGGGCGCCGGTCCTTCCGTTGCCTCTTCGGTTGGCTGCCATCTGTGCGTGCACTGCCATCATCACTGGTGGCATCCTCGGCGGCACCATCAATGGTGGCATCAGTGTGGTCATCCTCGGCGGCACCATCCGTGGTCTCAGGATCGATGGGGAAGGCGGCGGCCTCATACAAGTGAGGTTGTTCCTCCATCTCCTGGGACAGCTCCCAGAATGCCTTGCCGCCCGAACCCCCGGCCTCATCGTTGTGGGCCATGTTTCTCTCTAAATAGAAACAAAGTTTTGTCAAAAAGTTGGTTATTGTCAAGGAACAAGATCTCTAAGTTGACCAAATAACCTAATTCTCGAGGAATGTCGCCAAAAAGTTGGTTATTGTCAAGGAACAATTGAGAGATGTTTGTGATATTGCCTAGGTGTTTTGGGATAGAACCTGTTAGTGTGTTGTTGCTAAGGTCCAAGTCCATGTTCTAAGGGTAACCTAGTTCTTGAGGGGTGTGTCTAGAAAGTTCACTCTTCTTTTTAGCAGACAAGCGTCTGAAATGGTATTGCCTTTCCTTAATTTGTACTATTTTTTCATTGTGTTGAATACTTATGTGGGTGAGTGTATCTGTAATTACTTTTTACTACACCGCAGGGTGTTCAAACACGCAGAGAGGAGAAACGCTAGCAGGCTGATCATTGCATATCATTCATAACCATGAATGAAGGCTCAATGGACCAAGGAAAGAAAACCTACACAAACACAAGGATGACTATTGGAGACACTCAGGCCTGCTGCTTTGTGTTGATTGTTCAGAAGCTAGG
The DNA here is from genome assembly GCF_002162155.2 of Triticum dicoccoides. Lineage (NCBI taxonomy): Eukaryota > Viridiplantae > Streptophyta > Magnoliopsida > Poales > Poaceae > Triticum > Triticum dicoccoides. Next base: position 809,180,159 of record NC_041385.1, read on the forward strand.
GAATGTCCATTATATATAGATGCAGAGAAGCTTCGGCCGTGGTGAAGGTCAACCCCTATATTTTAATTGGAGGGCCAAGAGATAAGCTAAGCTGCAAATTATGAATCTGCGTCGAAAATTGCACCACATTCAGCATAGGGCAGGAGACGCCTATCCTAATGAATATGTTATTCTCACACCTCATCACTTGCTGAACTTGTAAATCATTTCCGTGAAAACAATCAAACGGGTTTCAGCGACAAGTGATACAAGGAACTAAACTGGGTTTCAGCTCTACATGGGCCAGAGTGGACTTGAGCAAATGTGTGTATGTGATGTGCCCCAACAGGGTAAACTTATTAAGATATACTCCAATCTTCATCAAGTTGCAGTTTTGAAACGTTGGCAGTTTTTCTAGCTGATGAAAGGAAACGATTTCCTTCCTGGACCATCGAGTCATGCACACGTTGGGTTAATGCGCAGTCGAACTCCGATGAAGAAAAATAGAAAGTATATGGCATAAAGGGGTCTAGACTTGTGCAATTTTGACATTTAGGGTTACCCAAATGCATGTGTTATGACTTCTGAAGCCAGACAGAAACTCCGATTATTTTTGGTTCTGTACATGATGCAAAATGGATGGATGGATGAATATAATGAAGCAAGTAATTGTCCTGCCTTGGAAATTAAGCTGGTGCCTACAGGTATATGTATGTATTGTTCGGTTGGTCCTGAAAAACAAAAGCTATCTAGCTAGTATGCAATGCAAATTAAGCTGCAGATAGCTTATTGTCTCCTCTCACTATCTCTCTATCACACATGGCAAGCAAGGGTGTCTGAGTGTGTGAATAAAATACTAAACTAATCCAACCACTAAAGCAAATTAATTTTTATTTCGGTTGAGAATCGGGCACCTTCCAGGTCAAGAAAATTGGGCATGACCTTTGCTAATTTTCTTGACCTGGGAGTGCCCCATTTCTCAACCGAAACGGAAATTAATCAACGTTTTAGGAGAAAGGAGTTATTTTAGAAGATCACAAGTAGCAGCAGCATCACTTGACAAAATCACAACTAGCAGCAACAACTCGCAGATAGCAGCAGCAGCATCACTTGACAAGTAGTACAGCAGCAGCAGCATGCATGCACTGGTCCATGGCACAAAGTCCATGACCCAGAATAGAGCACTTTACTAAAAATGAAGAAGAAAAAAGGCATGCATGCACTGGTTGTAGCAAATCATCAGTTAATTAAGAATAGTTTTAGAGGTAACTGACGGAAACTATTTATCATGTTGACAACAGTAGCATGTGGACCTATCATGGTGATTTCATATCAAAATAGAGGAGTACTCCTGTTCATTTGGAGAACTCATACAACAATTGTTATGCATCAAACTTGGGATCAACAGTAGCATGTGACAAACAAATTATACATCAGGAATAAAGCATCAACTTTGTCAAGCGTATGAAATTGCTTAGGTTCAACAGAAAACAAAAATGCCCTGTCAATTTTCAATGCCCTGTTTAATTGACCGAACAAGTGTTTTTATAGGCATAATACAGCAGCACAGCCCCATAATGATACCACGGGCCCCCTGTCTCATTGTAAATAGACAAGTAGTACTGTCCATCATGTATTATCTAATACTGTATATTCTTGCTAGGAGGAAGACCAACTTTCTGGGTAACTAGTGTATAAACTAAACAGTATAGTCAATATCAGCCTGACAAAACAGAACTGAGTAAATTTTGATCAAACAGAGGATCGCTGCAAATCAACAAAAAGAAAATCTCATAAACGAATTACGTTCAATGCGAAGTAATTTTGATAAGTAAGGATTAGCTCGCTCCAATGGAAGTAGTATCGTTTGGTTCACTCATTTCAGCTGTGCTCTTAAGCATTCATAGTAAATATATATATAGGTGGTTCCACACCCACCATGAAAATCATACTACCATACCATCAGTACTAACCAAAGATTACACCAATTGTAAAAAGAGATAGAGAAAGCAGTAGCATCTATTGTGTTAGCAGTAGGACATCCAGAAGAGATAGAGAATATTGCCGATTATTTTTACAAAGCATACAACCTATCAGAAATTCCTAATTCTGTTTTTCTCATTGACAGTTAGTTTCTGGAGGGGGCAAGTCAATGGGAGCAGATTGTTGAGAAAGTTATTTTCACATGTTTTTCAGGAAAAAAATCCATGAAATTTTGTGTGACAAATTAAACTGAACGCCGTGCTAATTTGGTGTCAAACTGAAGCTGTTTGCCTATCTGCACATAAATTGAGTAGTTTGAATTACTTTGAACTAGTTTTTGAGAGTGTGAGATCAAAATTCTGTTTTGATAATTTGACAAATTGCATCAGTTTCATAATTTGTAACGCAAAGGTGCAATGGATCCAAATAAATTCAGATGCAAAATGAGTACATAGGTGCCGAGGGGAGGAGAGGAGGAGAATTCAGATGCAAAAGCTCACCTTAGCAGCAGCTTGGATTCAATGGAGCTTGGAGGGGAGGAGACGGTGCCGAGGCCGTGGGGGAAATGACGGCGCTGCGCGGGTTTCTCCTCTCCTCTCCTCCTTGAGAGGAGTGTGGCGGGCTGCTGCAATGGAGAAGGAGCTAGGGTTAGGATGGATAGAAGCAAGCAGCCGAGGGGGGAGGGGGCAGCTCACCTGGCTTGGCATCGAGGGAGAGGAGGAGCCGCTCTGCTTGCTTGGCGTCAAAGGGGAGGACTAGGGCGGGCGAAGGAGGAAGGGGGGATGGAGGCGTCCGTCGGTGGTGGCTGGCCGGTGCTCCTCTCCTCTTGTAGCTGCAGCGGCAGGAGAAGAGCCCCTGCCCGCGGAGTGGAGGGGATCTTCACGCGGACGGGGATAGAGCTCGAGGTGGTCCACGGACGGCGGCGCTTGGTCGTCGCGGCGGAGGAGGGCCGGTGGTCGCGGGGACGACGGTGGCCGCGGGGACGATGTCGGGGTCGCGGGGTCGCGGGAGAGAAGAAGCACGCGAGCAGCGGCGTGGTCGATGGGAGCAGCTCGAGCAGAGGTGGCGGCGGATCTGGCCGGCGTCGAGGGCGGCGGGGCGGCGGGGCGGCGGCGTCGGGAGAGGAGAGGGGAAGGGGATCGAGGGCGAGGGCGAGGGCGAGGGAGAGGAGAGGGGAAGGGGATCGAGGGCGAGGGCTCGGCCGAAGTAGGGGGCACAATACTAATGGCGCACCACCCCACGGTGCGCCATAAGTATATACATGCTAATGGCGCACCACGGCCTGGTGCGCCATTAGTATTTTTTTTTATTTCCGCTCGAGCCAACAGGTTATCACCCACGTGACCTCATCCACATCAACTCCCCTCTACTAGCTTGACTGGTCAGGTGCCAGTTCTCACACCAAGAGGTCCTGGGTTCGATTCCTAGGCTCCACAAAAAAAAATTATGCATTTTAAAATGCTGTTTCATACTTATTTGTTTTTAAATATGTTCAAACTTGTTTAAATCATAACAGTAATTTTTTTATAAGACAGTAATATTTTTTTTATAAGACAGTAATTTTTTTATAAGACAGTAATTTTTTTATAAGACAGTAATATTTTTTTAAAAAATATC
>NC_041385.1:809183952-809195023 GCF_002162155.2 Triticum dicoccoides
CAGTAATGCCGGTGGAGCGGGGGAGGGTGCGGGGGGTCGGTGGCGGCGGTTGAGTAGGGGAGGGGTGCGGGGGGTCGGCGGCGGCGGTTGAGTAGGGGAATCGAGGGTGCGGGGGGTGCTCGGCGGCGAGGGGGACCGGATCTGGCGAGGTGGGATAGCGATCGAGATGGAGGGGGATCGAGATCGAGTGTCCATGAAATTTAAAAATATTCATGATAGTTCAAAAAGTGCCCATGAAATACAATCGAGAAATGAAGGCTGCGATTTAAATACAATCGATCTTAGCTAGCTATCAGTTAACAATCTTCTTGCCCTTCTTTTCCGCAAATGGAGTTCTTCTGTGGAACGGACGTCCTTTAGGTAGGGTGGTCCTGCTTCTTCTTGTGGTGTATGCTGCTACTTCATCATCGTCGTCATGTTCGATCCTCGGGTCGCCGTACTTGTCGAAGTCTTGCTCATTGGCTACTCCATCCATTCCGATGATCTTCCTTTTGCCTCTCCTCACGACAACACGACTGGGCTTTGGCGGGTCGGTAATGAAGAAGCATTGGTCCACTTGGGAAGCCAGTACCCATGGCTCATTTTTCGCGGTGACGTTTGCGCCCGCGGTCTTGGATTTGGCTTCGGGTATAACCATGGTGGTGAAATATCGGTCTTCTTTTATGACGTTCTTGGCCCATCTGACACGGAACATCGGGACCTTCTCTCCAGCGTAGCTCGGCTCCCAGATCTCCTCGATCCTTCCGTAGTATCTGTCCTTGTCGTTACCGGTGTAGGATTCCATCGTTACCCCGGAGTTCTGATAACCATCGCTCTTCATGTCCTTGGCCTCGGTGTAGAATGTGTAGCCGTTGATATCGTACGCCTCATAGGTCATCAGGTTGTGCTCGGCGCCCTGTGACAAGGCAAATATGAGTTGTTCTTCCGCGGAAGAATCCTCATGTAAAGGGTACGACAGAAGCTTCTGTTTGAACCAACGCGTGAAACATGAGTTGTGCTCTTTGAGTATATCTCCGTCCGTCCTCTATTGGCCTCGGTCATTGTACGTCTTCTTAATAAAGGTTTTGTGCTCTACCACCCAAGGATCGACCACGTCTATGTGTTGTAGCGCGACTAGGTTTGCTCTTTCAAAGTCGGCGAGTCGACCCTCGAAGTCGACATGCATTTTGCGGCGACCCTCACGGTGACCCCATCCAGCGAGCCTGCCGAGGTGCCTGTTGACGGGCAGACCAACGGGGTTCTCGATGCCTAGATAATTCGTGCAGTAGGAGATGCACTCTTCGGTCAGAAAGCCACTGGCTATGCTTCCCTCTGGACGTGACATGTTGCGAACGTATCCTTTGATGACAACATTCATCCTTTCGAATGGCATCATGCTGTGCAGGAACGTCGGCCCGAGTTGGATGATATCCTCCACTATATGGACCAGCAGATGCACCATAACGTCGAAGAATGCGGGCGGGAAGTACATCTCAAGCTCGCATAGTATCACCACGATCTCTTCCTGTAGCCTTCTGAGTTGCCTCACGCCAATCGACTTCCGAGAGATGACGTCGAAGAAGTTGCATAGGCCAAATAGCGTTTCACGGACGTGTGCGTCCATGATCCCACGGATTGCAACTGGAAGTATCCGCGTCATCAGCACGTGACAGTCGTGAGACTTCATCCCGCTGAACTTCTGCTTCGCTGGGTCTAGGTATCTGCTTATCTTCCCCGCGTAACCGTAAGGAAGTTTTACTCCTAGGAGGCAGGTGAAAAACTGCTCGATCTCCTCCTGACTTAGAGTGAAGCACGCGGGAGGGTAGTCATTTCCGGTCTTCTTGGCCTTTTTGCCTTTGCGACGACTTTCTGTGTCCTGCTTCCCCTCATCATCATCATCATCATCATCATCATCATATATAGCGTGAAGCTCCTGCCTGATGCCCATTGATTTCAAGTCTGCCCTTGCTTTCGGCCCATCTTTGGTCCTCTCTAGCATGTTGAGCAGGGTACCAAGCAGACTCTCGCACACGTTCTTCGTGATATGCATGACATCAAGGCTGTGAGGCACACGGTGGATCTTCCAGTACAGCAAGTCCCAGAAAACATACCTCGTTTTCCATACATTCAGCAGCGGCTCTGGCGCCTTTTGCTTCTTTCCCGGCCGTGGGCAGTCTTTCCAATTTTTCAACAGCTTGTCTATTTCCTTGCCGCTCCTCGTACACGGGCGTTTTCGGGGTTCGGTTTCACCATCGAACAGATCCTTGCGTTTCCTCCACGGGTCATCGTCGCGAAGCCACCTTCGATGTCCCATGAACACGGTTTTTGAAGACCCGAGATCTCTATCTAGCTGGCGATACGTTGTGTCATCCATGCACCTTACGCATCCAGAAAATCCGTGGACTACCTGCCCCGCAAGATATCCGTAACATAGATAGTCGTGCACCGTCGTGAGCAGTGCGGCTCTCATAGGGAAATATTCTTTCTCTGCAGCGTCCCACGTATTCGCTGGCGTTTTCCACAGCGTGTCAATCTCCTCTTTCAGCAGCCCCAGATACAGATTGATGTCGTTCCCTGGTTGTTTCGGCCCTTCAATTAGCATACTCATGTGAATGTACTTCCTCTTCATGCACAACCAGGGGGGAAGGTTGTACATCCACACGAACACAGGCCAGGTGCTATGTGTGCTTCTCTGGCTGCCAAATGGATTGACTCCATCGGTGCTCGCGCCCAGCATGATGTTCCTTGGATCGTTCCCAAATTCTGGGTATTCGAAGTTCAACGCTTGTCACTGGCTCGCATCCTTAGGGTGACTCAGCATCTTGTCTTTTTTATCTATCTCCGGATCATTTGCGTCATCTTCTCGCTTCTTCTCCTCCCTATCCGCGTGCCAACGCAGGAGCTTTGCTACCTTAGGGTCCGCGAAATACCGCTGCAGACGAGGAGTGATTGGAAAGTACCACACCACTTTTTGAGGAGCTTTCTTCCTCTTCTTGTATCGAGTGACACCGCACACCGGACATATGGTAGACTCCGCGTGCTCATCCCGATAAATGATGCAATTGTTCATGCACACATGGTATTTCACGTGCGGTAAATCCAGAGGACACACGATTTTCTTTGCCTCCTCCAAACTAGTCGGGCACTTGTTCCCCTTGGGAAGACGTTCGTGCCAGAATGACATGTTCTCGTCGAAGCATGCGTCGGTCATTTTGTGTTTTACCTTCATCTCCAGAGCCATGAGCGTTACTTTCAGGCGGGTATCCTCGGGCCTGCATCCTTCATACAATGGAGTAACCGCGTCTAACTCAAGTTGATCCATCTTGGCTTTCTCTCGGGCGGCAGCTCTTGCGTTATCCGTCTGCTTGAGAAGCAGCTCTTGAATATGAGGGTCCTGCACCCAGCCCATCGATGGTCCAGCGTCGTCTGCTCCGCCGGCATCATCATCATGTCCTGCATCTTCTACATGATGACTGTGTACAGCATCACCGTCGTGATCATCTCCTGGGGATTCTTCGTCTTCTCGCCCCCCCGAGCCGCGGTGGTTGTCTTGTTGCCCTTCCTCATTTCTTGCCCGGCCCCCATGGACGACTTCGTAGTCATCTTCATCACCTTGCCACCGATAGCCATCCATGAAACCACGCAAGAGCAGGTGGTCCCGCACCTGCCCGGAATCCGGGTCCGCAATAAGACTATTCAGCTTGCATCTTCGACACGTACATCTTATCTCCGTCTCGTTCTTTTGAAGCATCTCGGCCTTCGCGGAGCTCAAAAACCTATTCACGATGCCTTCGGTCATCGTGCGGACCATGGTCGCCTGTGTGGTAGAGCAAAACGATATTTTAGAACCAAGAAAAAAATTTGGCATGACTTTCCCTAAAAATAGGACCAAAAAGAATGCTTAATGCCAAAATTCTCGCCGAAACGGAAATGAATCAACATTCCGGCAAAATATTGGCAACTATCGCATTTCAAATACCGGTACACCTCCAAACACAAACACATATGCAACACCACAAACATATGCAACACCACGAACATACATAGATCTAGCTAGGCCATAAAAAGTGCATGTGCACATTGTTGTAGGGAGAACAACATAAATATAGCTTCCCCCCTTACTTACCTAGCAAAACAAGGTAACTTAACCACTTAATTTGAATGAATCTATGGTGGAAATGAGGTGAAAAAGAGGAGGCACCCGAGACAAGGAGGAGGCGGTGGAGAGAATGAAGTGGGGAGAAAGTGAGTGTGGGAGGAGAGGCTGTCCAAAATATCTTGTTGCTGCCCACTTATTAATGGCGCACCAGCAAAAAATGCGCCATTAGTAATCCAGGTTACTAATGGCGCACCCCTAGATGGTGCTCCATTAGTACTTTTGCAAAAAAAGGAATAAAAACAATAATAAAAAAATAACATTAGTAGCGCACCTTCCGGCCGGTGCGCCATTACTAGTTACAACTAGTAATGGCGCACCACCAGAGGATGCGCCATTAGTATGTTTGGACAGACGCACTAGTTCAAAAAAAAAATCGGTACTAATGGCGCACCGTGAGCAGGGTGCGCCATTAGTAGTTTCAACACTAATGGCGCATCAGGGTGTGGTGCGCCATTAGTATATACTAATGGCGCACCACATGTCTGGTGCGCCATTAGTGTCAATTCCATCTATAGCCTTTTTCCTAGTAGTGCTCAGTCGAGATAGTCCAATTTGTGAAGGTTTTTTCATGCAAAGATCATTAGATCAAGTTTATCATTTTATATCATAACTATGTAACATGAAAAGACTATATGCGGAGGTTTTCATTTTTTAGATTTTTTTTGAATTAGTTATACACATTTGAATGTTCGGTCAAACCTTTCAAAACCCTGTTGACTGCCTCCAAAACGCATGCAACCCTAGCGCCAAACGTCCACCGTCGATCTAACCCTAACGCCAAACTGCGGCCGTTGGATAGGCCTTCTAGAAGGATTCCGCGGGGGCGATCCGTGGGAGCCCTGATTCTCCAATCTGATTGGCCATCGTTTTTTCTCTCTGACGAACAGATAATGTTGAGCGGGGGAGCATCTCAGTGACTGTTGGGCCGAGCGGATCGGGCCTGGTAGAGCCTGGCATACGTGTGCACGGCCGTCGAGAGGCGGGAATGGGCTGCATGCGAGAAGGTCAATGACATGTGGGCCATCCCTATCCCATGCATGCCATGCAACGTCGCGGCCTAGCTCATCTGTGCTCTGTGACACACCCTAGCCATTTGCATGCGGGCTTGCATGCATGCATCGATGCAGTAAAGCACGACAGGGGTGCAACGTATAGGTACGTCGCATCCAAGCTATTTTAACAAATGCATGTTTGAACCTGAGACACGGGACGGATGCATCGGTGGTGCAGCTCCTTTTTCAGTGTCACCGCGGATGAACGAGCCTATTTCCCACGCGGCGTCACCGCCGATGCAAGTGCACGAAACGATGCATCTCGCCTGTGCCGCTCGTGCCTCTTTGGATGCTCTGCCCGCCGTTTTTGAATTAATGCCCGCAATTACTTATGCCAGTACGAACGGAGAAGAGAAAACGATCGAGAAGGCACCGTGTACACATTGACCACGGCTACAACGCGGCTATAAAAGGGCACCATTTCCTCATCCCTCTCACACTCATCTCTCAAGCCTCCTCCGCTTCTTCTTTTCGAGCCAAATCCACCACTCGAGCCACCATGCAGTTCAACGGCCCTACCTACCGTCGCCCTCGCACCGTGCCGGAGAGGGAGTACCCAGCCAGAGTCATCGTCGAGAATAGCCTGAGGGTGTGGGCCATCTCAAGGTGGAGGGGCCCTAGAGAGTTGGTTCGCTTCTTCCTACAAGCCGGCTACCGCCACCTACCTCCGGGCACTCCGCCCATGTTCCACCTCCACGAGCAGTACGGTGGCAACGCCAACGGCCTCGTCATCGGCCTCTATGTCACCTTCACCAACCCCTACGACGCTCACCACCTCCTCAGCGAGGTGTTCTGGTGTGGATGCGAGTTTATCGCGTTCACGACCTACAACATCTTCACCAACTGCCACCACATCTTCCCTCACCCCAACGGCATGCACACCCTCCCCTACCAGATGCCGGAGAATGACAAGTGAGGGGCGCCGGCTAAGGAGGAGGGGCCAAGGAGTTGTTCGAGTGCGAGTCTTTCTATCTATCTAGCTTGTGTTTGTGTTGGTTCGGGCGTGTGTGCCCGTGTCTTCTATCTATCTAGTTTTAATTATTTCCGTTTCATGTTTTATGAACTATATGTTGTAAGGGGATGCCCCTCTATATGTTCTATCTATCTATGCTACGAGGGTACCCGATGCCCCTCTATCGTGCTATCTATTAATGTTTTTTCGGGCTATCGTGCTATATATTAATTGTTTTTGATTTGTGCGATGGTGTTTTCAAAGTTTCTCCATTGCATTTTATTTATGTGGCCATGTGAACTAAAAAATGCACTAAAACATGATCCGATCATATAAGTTGTTGTTAGCACGTGTCTAGTTAATTATCTTCCTTTTATGTTTTATGCACTATATGTTGTAAGGGGATGCCCCTCTATGTTGTAAGGAGATGCTACTAGGGGCACACTAGATGTCTTCTTTTTTGAGAGGGTCACAACCTTTTTCGGTTGAAACACGGGAGTAAAAACTTTGGTGTATAGCACAAATCAAAAATAAAATAAAAAATGGTGCTTGGTTGAAATAAACTAGAGCCAAACAATTGCAACTTTTTTGGTTCACAAAGACTGCAAGTTAGACTGCTAACTAGAACCAACCTTTTGTTTTAGTCGAAACAACACGGGACCCTACCATCGGACACGATAGCTTATGCATAAAAATAGCTCAAATAATTATCAGATGAGTTATCTAAAAAAGGTGAAGGCAGGAAACTTAAAATTTGTGAAATAACCTAAAGCCGAAAAGATATATCGATGTCAATGACCGTGTGCACTTTTTTTTGCACTAGCTACACTTCTTTTATCAATGGGCCTGGATATGTTCTATTCGGCCCTGCCTAACTTCTATATGGGCCTGGCCTTTTCGGGCAACTGTGGACGAACCTTTTTTTTTCCTTTTCTCCCTCTACCACTAAAACTGAAACTTATGACGAACTGAAGAACTGAAAAAACAAAACAGAGTGGAGAAGACATGCCGAATTCGTACAACGCAACACTTTTATTCAAATGTAAATATCATTCCATACAAATGATGCCCAATCTATTCACTTGCGACTAATTATCATCACATAAACAAAAGCGAGAGCAATTACACAAACATAAAAAAGTCTGGCCATCAGCCCCATCAAATTGACCTGCTTCTGCAATTCAATGAGTTTCTTCATCTGCTTGTTCAGCTTTTTCAGCTCTGCCGTCACTCTTGCACCCCACACAGTAGCACCAATGGAATGGGCGCCCCCAATGGAAATGCCAGATCCAGGGGCCCCAGATCCAGACGCGCCCGATCCAAACTTGCCAAACTTCTCCACCTCCAACGGTAAATCGAGATCCCCTGATGCACCCTCCAGTTGAATCCGCTCTATGTACTCATCTAGCCACTCAAAATGGGTGCATTGCTTCAATTTCTGAAATCGGAAAGATGAACCCTAAATCCCAAATCCGATGAAAAATGGGCAAATATGAAATTGGGAGACAAAAACCAAAATTGGCATATTGAGAAGTAAAATCTCACCTTTCCCTGCTTTGGTTTGCTCTCGCATTTCAAGAATTCTCGCCCAAGGTTGCCATTCTTGTCGGTCGTTGTGACTAGCCGCTTCAGGGGTGCGATACGTGGGCATGCAGGGCACCTTGTCATGGGCACTGCGCCATAGCGCGGCCATGAGCGGCGGGAGGCTGAAGAGGAGCTCGACATTGCTAGGTCACGGCCCGGAAAGGCGTTGCTGCGCGTCGTCGCCGGAGAAGAAGAACAACAACGATCGGGGAGGGGGGGGATGGGCTAGGGTGCTGCACGGCTCGGGGCACGGCTCAGTGTCCTCTTGTACCAATGCTGACCTGGATAAGTTAGTGGGCCCCACGCTGTGGGTCCCGCTCACCTGACCAATGCTGAGTTGGATAAGTTAGTGGGTCCCGTGCTGTGGGTCCCGCTCACCTGATTCGAGTTTTAAACATGTGTCTTTGGATTAGGCAGCAGTGTCGCATGGGAGCTATTTTTTCCAACGTAAATGTCACATGAGAGCTATTACAACCAACTACGTCGCATGAGAGACAATTCATACCAACGACGTCGCATGGAAGCTATTTGCCCCATCCATGGATGTGCGTGTGGGTGCGCATGGGTGTGTCAGGGTGTGTCTATGCCCAGCCAGAGATCGCTGTTGTGTCAGCTTTTGCTGTTCTGCTGGCCAGAATAAAAAAGAGAAACGTATTGGATACAATTTTTCGAACGTTCTGTTTATGCCACAAATGCAAGTGCACCAGATACAAATGCAGAATATCACGTATCTTAGCTAGCAGCTTCACCAGCAACTCAAAACAAAAACTGCAGAATATTTTGGTATATCTAAAGACAAATAAAAGGGGAGCGGCTCGAAACAAATGCAGAACACCACCGTGGAAAGGCACGGGTCGGGCTTGGAATCGTCTCACCTTTGTTCTGGTCTCTGTGCCATTGACATGGACTGGTATCTCTACTCTCTACTACCTAAAAGAAACGTAAGGTTCCCTCTTCCTTCTTACATTCTTCCGTTTCGTCGAGCCTTCCACAGCCGATTTTCCATGTGCCGTCCACCCCACGCGCGATTAGTTATGTCCAGTCAAGGAAAGAACCGCTAAAATAGGAAACCTCCTTGTACGCACAATAAATCTGTGCAAGCGTTCTCTCCTGCCTCCCGGTCCTAACCCTAGCCGCCCTTCTCCGTTGCCAACGCTAGCGAGCAGTGCGTAGCGCATGCACCAATTTCTAGACACGGCGCTCCCCCTCGACTTCACAATGAAGCAGATCGTCGGCATCGACAACGAGCCGGTGCGTTTGGCGTTGTCTCCTCTCTCTCGTGCATGGACCAACTTGGATGGAGGGCGGTGGATCCGGGACGTGACCATGAAGCAGCTCATCGGCAACGACGTGCGCCCGGGTCGATCTAGACGGTGGGCGATGGATCCGGGATGTAGCGGCTTCCTCGACTTCTTCCGCGGCGGCGGCGGCTAGGTCTGGTTTAGTTAACAGTTATCGTTAATTCACGCCACGAACTCATTATCTGAAAACTGGAATCTCCCGTTCGGTTTAGTGCACTTGGATCACTTTGAAGCAAACTGTGCGCATAGTACTGAACTGGGAGGTGCTGGGAGACTGATGCTTCAGATGGAACTGGCATCGAGGTGAGTAAACACATGCTTACCTACTTTATTCTCTTACTATGAACTTGATTAGCACTTCCTAGAAACATGGTGGATGTGATATACGAGTATTTGAATAAACATGCTGTGCAATATATTCATTAGACAATATGGAAATACGTTCGTATGTCCTCTGATCCTTAGGGTTTCTTTGACTTTGTAACATTCAATCTGCTTTGCGTGAAGAGGAGAAGACAGAGGACTAGGAACAGAGAAGGGGATAAGGGAATTCAGACTTTGCTATTTCTGTACTGACGAAACACTTACAGGCATATGGGTGTTTAACTGTTTATATACAAAGCCATACACCACACACGCCTCGCCTCAGGCACACCACAGCAACGCCCAACAACCACACACACACAAGTACAGGAATGAGTATTTGTCATAGTTTCCATTATCAATTGATTAATAGATGTTGTTGCAACACAAGGATTGGAAGCTGCATGTGTTATGTCCATTACTTTTGGGATTTGGTATGTGTACTGATTATTTTCCAATGCAGGTAAGATTGATGGTTGCCCTTCTGAAAATTGTTGGGATCGGAGATCTAACAACTGTAGATGTAGTGAATGTTAATGCTTATTGTGATATGTCGGGTATTTAGTGTTGCATGATTTATGTATTGAAGCTTGCATGGGGATTGGTAATCTGAACTTTATATGCAAAAAATGGTTTACACTAATTTAGCTAAGCCAAATCTTCAGTCCTAAAGCAACTTTATGGTAGTGTCTGGTGTTGATAGCCCATATACCCATGTGTCCATGTACAAATGCATTTCCCTGTTTCCTTATGGTAATTTATGATAGTACAGACAAAATTTGATTTTTCCAAAAGGTATGCTTGTTACTGGAATCTTATTAACATCCCTTTCTAATAGATCAAGATGTCAAAATATGCAATGGTTAGTATAGTTATTAGTGGCTTATGAATTTTTAGTAATACAAGGTTTATGTTAACTAATTACACATTTCCTTTAGAAATGAATTATATTGTTTTTCCTGTTTGCTTGTGTTAAGCAGTTAAGCCGCATATGAAAATCCATACACATTTCCTTTAGAAAGGAATTATATTGTTTTTCCTGTTTGCTTGTGTTAAGCAGTTAAGCCGCATATGAAAATCCATACATTTGCTTCCTCTCTCATTAGGAGGAGCTTTTCGAATCAAGGAATAAATGAAGAGTGGAAGATGACCCAAGTCACAGTGGAACATGTCTTATCATTTGTTCAGAAATATGTATAGTCGGATGATTACTTTTGTGAGATCGGTGGAAGGAATTGCATTTCTTACTGCAGTGAGTTTCCAAGAGGATGGAAGCACCGATGAGAACCACATTTGTTTTTGGCAGATTAGGTGCGCGAACGAATTGCCGGCACATTTGTATGTTATAATTTGATCCCTTTGTTGAGATAGAGTTTTTTCGCATGTTAGTGAAAGTCTGTAAAAAAGCCAATTACAACAACACTATTATAGGGTGTTTTGGGCAAAGCCTACAGTTGGCTCAAGAAACCATTGAATATATATAATTTTAGGCTTATGTTTTTAGATCAATTTGTAACGATTTGATTGTTTTTTAATTACTCGGTGCTCCTTAACTGTGAGTGCTGGATGGAGACGAGCTGTTACATTGAATAACCGACGAAGAGAGAGCGACATGGTTGTTAGAAGACATATGTTCCTGTGCAACGCACGGGCAATTACCTAGTGGGAATAAACATGAAGA
>NC_041385.1:809195207-809196064 GCF_002162155.2 Triticum dicoccoides
CAAGCTGTGTCACGTGTATGTCAGTCAATGGGCGAGTACGTGGGTGTGCAGTGGCAATGATGTGCTACCCAGCATTTAAAATAAGCCATTATATCTGTTGGTTCTGTTCTGCTGCTTTATTATGTAGTACTCCTTAAAAAAAATAAAAGCGTTTATATTCGTATTTATATGAAGGGAGTATTATTTAGAAAAAGTGACATAAATCTTGATTTCAACATATACTTGAGCCTACTAATGTTATCTTTACTGCGTGCGCTGCTAGACTCGTGGATTGTTCTACAGTAAAAAAGAAGGAACGCAAAGCACATTTAATGAAATAGCTAGTTCTTCCGGGTGGCGCAAGATATGTTCAGAAAGATTCATGGCTGTGGAGCTAACGTTCGAAGACTCTGTGACAATGATACCTGATTTGTTGTCCTGGATTATGAGTTTGTTTTTCTATGGTTTTTAGGTGTTTTGCCGAGTATTGTTCTAAGTGTTATGTTGCATTCCTTATTATATATGATCCATATCTATACCTACAATTAAAGGGAATAGGTATTTTTGGTTTGGTTTGGTCCATAGTATATTTTCGCACAACTCTTGGGCTGCCGGGGTGCAATTACAGATACCTCTGACAAGAAGCACATTCTCATGAAGCCACAGTGGAATGAGGCGGAGCTCATGCACGAGAAGAACGAGTACCCGTACCCATACGGGCTGTCGCGGCCACCGTC
Source organism: Triticum dicoccoides (assembly GCF_002162155.2). Lineage (NCBI taxonomy): Eukaryota > Viridiplantae > Streptophyta > Magnoliopsida > Poales > Poaceae > Triticum > Triticum dicoccoides. The sequence continues at coordinate 809,195,924 of NC_041385.1, forward strand.
CTTGACAGGAGATCAGAGAAAGAACCATGCCATCATTGCCCTCACGGTTCATAGAGCAACTACAATCGGACCCCTCAAACATCCCATCTGACCGCCCGGTTACTGCTCGGTCCGGAGAGAGGAGGAATAAAAGCCATCCAA
>NC_041385.1:809196222-809203743 GCF_002162155.2 Triticum dicoccoides
AGCAAAATTTAAAACAATTAGTATTGAAACAAAAATTTATATAAACATTGTTTTGATTGAATCTTTTAGAAACAGAAGTACAACATCTTTACAAATATCCTTCACTAGTTATTTTGACAGCGTATACCATATTGTATTTCCCTACTTTCTATTATGAATATAGTCGGAACATTGTGGAGCATTTAAATTTGTGAAAATTTTGTATTAAGAGTTGTGCCACAACAAAAAGTGGTGACACCATTATATATATTTAATGACTCATAATTTTTGTAATTAATAAATATATTATAGTATTTTTTGTAGTTACTAAATAGATTGTTACTTCTCGAATTTTCTCTCTACTGGTTACTACTGGCACAATTATTGCTTGCAACATGGTACATATGTTTAAAATATTCTACGGAGGACTAAATTTGTGTTGATCACTCTCTATATACTTGTTCCCCCCTCTTTCTGCACGGGCTCACCCCTCTCTCTGTGTGTCACACATGCACGCACACACATATAAACCTATGTAACTCATCAAAGCCTCCACCAGTCCAGCACTCATCACTTGAACATGCTGCAGAGTTGCATGTATCGCCATGAGCGATGGCTTGGTTCAAACTTATCCTTGTACTTTTAAAATGTATTGAAAATCATTAAACTCCTTGAAGATAGTTTTTGAACTTTTGGAAGCCATATTTGTCTTTCCAACAATTCCATATATATTGGGTTTTCCGGTCAAATCATTTTTTTTCACTTGGTCTGTAATGTTCTAGAAGGCATCCTTATATTTCAAATAACAACAGTTAAATTTAGAAGTTTGCTTTAGTTTTTTTTAAATGAATTAAAAATTTCTAGAAACTCGCTGTTCTCTATTCAAAAAGTTTCCCCAAATTATTAGATGCCCTCCGATACGACTCTGAAACTTTGTTTGTACATTTTTGGAAATAGATCCTTCTAGCATCCCAACAGAATCATCGGAAAAAGTAATAGTGATGCTTTTCTTTGGCTACTACTGAATTACATTTTTACTTAATTAAGCACTCTCTATTGTCAGGCATTTATCCTTAACTATCTTATATATAAAATTTGATCTACACGCCCTCACTTTTGAAATCAATGGATCTTGGATCCACTTTGCATAGTTCAGCAATTTTGATTTTCAAAATATATTCTAGTATTTTTATTAAATGTATTTGCCACATAGATTTAGTATTTTTTCACTGGTTTTCTTAATATTTTTCATAAACACTTTGTGCATGTCACATACAGATTCAGCAGTATATATGTAGGTGTGATTTAAGTACATGCATGATAGGTATAGTACACGCATAGGGGCATATATGTGCTTAGTTATTTTTTTATTAGAAAAAGTAGTTTACATACCTAAATGCATGCACGCATAACATACTCACCTAGCTCTGTCACGCATCCATGCGTACCTTCGTTAGTACGCCTCCAGAAAAAGAAATTAACTTGGTAGGTGATCTTACCTTGCACGTTTCCTAGAGTGACATGTTGGACCCTTGGGCTGATGCAATCTCCCTTGGGAACATACGGACTGCCATTTTTTTTCCATTTCAATCGAATAAGGGAGAGTCCAAAGTGAGGAAGACTTGTGCCTGGCATAGGGGAGCATGTTTACTCTTTCATCCGATGGCTACGGATGAATTATATATTAATTGGACGGGTGAAATTTCTTACTTTGTACGATTAACATGGTGTCTCGTGTGGTGCTTTTAATTAGCAAATATAAAGATTAAATTTAAAGTCTAATAGCTAAACCAATGTTGATGTGGATTAACGCGGAAGCTCATATGTTGCCACAAATTAGTAAATATTAGAAGGTTTAGGCGCGCTTTGTTGCGCCGTTTATATTCTTGGGATTTGATAGTGATCAAAATTGGTTTGAGACGTCGGGAAGATAGTGAAGTGTGTTTTGTTTTTTATAATACAACGTTTTCATGTGTTTTTGGCCGTATGATTTTGTGTTATCCGCTAATCAACCTATACATGGAAAAGTTTTCTGCATTGGTGGACGCATGTATTATATTAGTGCTACGGTGCATGTGTTGGCACTTCTTTGTTAGGTTGGAGGGTGTACGGGACATATGTGTTTCTATATAATGGTTTTTTCCAATTAGTTTGAGAAGTTGTTGATCCAGTCAAAATCATGAATCAAATCCAAAATTAAATACCTCAACAGAATGAGAAAGCTCTGTGAGAAATCGCTGACCGGTAGAAATCGCAAACCAACGAACTCCTCAATTGAACGGGAGAGCTCCGAAATTAGGCAACATAGTGCATGAGATAGATGATAACAGAATTAAAGGGAGAGTCCCTTAAATCATTTACCCAGTTAATATTGGTGACCCAATTTTAAATTGGAGACCTCAATTGAACGTGTAACACCTCAATTGAATGGGAGGGCTTTAAAAATTAGGGAGCATGATGTATTAGATGATAATAGAATTGAAGAGAGAGCCCCTTAAATCATTGACCCGGTCAAAATCGGTGATCCAATTCCAAAATAAAGACCTCAATTAAATGTAAGGCCTTAAAAATTAGGAAGCATAGTGTATTAAAGATATTCTAAATTGAATACCTCAATTAATTGTGACATCTTAAAAATTAGGAAGCATAGTGCATAGTATAAAAGAATTGGATGAGAGAGCTTTGAGAAATTGTTGACCGGGTCAAAAACAGGTGGCCAAATTGTAATTGGACACCTCAATTGAGTGTGAGCTCTTTAAAACTAGGGAGCTTAGTGTTATAGAGGACTAGAAGGGCAGTGCGCGCTTTGCTGTGTCATTTATGTTTTGGTGTTGTAAATGTTTTATTTTTACGTGTTCATTTTCTTTAAGTTGTGAAAACTATTTATCGCTAGTTGGTTTGGCATGTGGGAAACATTGGAGTGTGTTCTTTTTATCAGAGATGGTACACCTACAGACAGACTTTACGGAATCATGGTTAAGGATGGATGTGTCAATTTATGGTTGAAGATTAATTAGGGGAAGAGCAGCCCAACGGTGAAAAACAAGTCATTGGTGGGAGAGTGTTTGGTATGACCAATCCGTAGCAAATTGTCTGTGAGTGTATCATTTTTCATTTTTATTGTTGTGTTTGGGTGGGTCTTTTTGACCGTGTGATTGGAGGACGTCTTTTAATTAATACAAATAGATGAGAAAGTTATCTATGTTGTTGGCCGCGTGTATTATACTGGTGCTTTTTTGACAAAGTGTGAATTTTATTGACTCAAAATAATGCATCAAGAGGATACAAACACAATGAGCTCAACTGGCCTCTGCATAGCTAGGATGCACACAGCCAACACTAACGCACACACACCAGAATACACCAACAAATAGAAAAGTCATATAAAACTAAAGCTATGCGCAGGCGAGAAAAAACCCCGATCAAATCCACTCTCGGCAAGCTATATCAATGACCATATCTGCACCGATCATCTCATGGCACCACATAGACGATGATATTCTTCAACATCAACGTCTTCAGGAAGGGAACGGTGCTCAATCGCCGCCGTCACCGGATCCAACCACTCTGGGTCATAATCCAGGATTTCACCCTGAATAAGCAGTCTGTGTATATCCGAGCAATGTCTTCAACAAGGTAACGACATAGAAATATCGTCATTGCTAGGTATAACCATCTCAGGTCACCTAGGCTTTCATCTCAGGGATCGAGACCGGGTGCTCGAGTAGCACCGCCATCAAGTCACTCATGTGTTGTTGCCACCACTTTTCCGCGATCCCAGCAGCTACATGCGGTGTGTGACCATCGCCGCTGCACCACCATCCCTCCGTGTCAGGTTGTCGTTCATAGTTTGCATCTCATCGCTGAGGTCAACCACCGGATCTGGAGGGAGACCCTCATGATGACCTTTCGCTAAACATGTCATAGGCAGCACTTCCCTTTTGTCAACAAAGATCCACACCACACAAACGTACCATGGGATCCTTTTATTGAGAGATCCCATCGTGAAACCCAGGTCGACGATGTAATCAGTTGTGTATCCAATCTAAATTTAAGGACCTCAGTTGAATGAGTGAGTTTTAAAATTAGAGAGGTTAATGAAGTTAGAGATTTCATTGCTACAACCAAAGATTGATCGAGTCAAAATCAAGATAAAATTGTATACCTCGATCGAATTGGTGAGCTCCAAAATTAGGGAGCATAGTGTATTTAAAAATTGAATGAGTGAGCTCCTTGTGAAATTGTTGACCCGGTCAAAATTGGATGACTCAATTCTAAATTGGAGACCTCAATTGATTGTGAGGCCTTAGAAACTATGGAGCTTAGTGTCATAGTATATAAGACATGATCGGGCTGTCCGCAAATGCCTATATCTATACCAAATATGGGAAGGATATGGGAATGTCCAGGCAGCCATACACGTAGGATGCAGCCCACCCCGGGCCACCTTTTTTCTTTCTTTATTCTTCCGTTTCACGTTGTCTCCCCATCTCTGTTAATCGCATACATTTGATCAGGCAATTTAAGGAAGATGTAGGGAACATGGTTGCATGCATGCATAAATGAGAGTCAAAACGGACACACCCGGTCACTGACAGGCAACGTCCGTGGCCGTTTGGGGATCAATATTTGCCAATCGTGGTTGCAGATGCTCTTAGGCCCTCAAGTAGGGTTCTCATTACCACCATCAAGTCGTAGGTATTAGTGGTGCAGGCTATTTTCACCTTGTGCTGGCTAGCTCCAGAGTATGGGAGGCTTTGTTCAGCAAGGGAGAGACTGCAGAAGAGAGGAGCAAAAACACTCATTTTTTTGGTGTCAGTCTTCAATCACCTAACATTCCTCTGCTCTTCCATCACCTCACATTCACTCACACAACCAAGGAGTGTATCATATCTATAGACGTCCATGACACAACCGATCTAGCAAGTACCAACTTTCCCTCACACGAACGATATCGACTTCACTGCAGCACTGCTACAAGCATACGGTCTCTAGAGACACTACTATATGGTACTAATTTTCTAAAGTGCTATAGGACATGAAACCACCACACCACCTGCTACAGGCAATTTTCACCTTGTCCTGGCTAGCTCTAGAGCATGGGAGGCTTTGTTCAGCAAGAGAGAGACTGCAGAAGAGAGGAGCAAAACACTCGTTTTTTTTATGTCAGTCTTCAATCACCTAACATTCCTCTGCTCTTCCATCACCTCACATTCACTCACACAACCAAGAAGTGTATCATATCAATAGACGTCCATGACACAACCGATCTAGCAAGTACCAACTTTCCCTCACACGAACGATATGGACTTCACTGCAGCACTGCTACAAGCGTACGGTCTCTAGAGACACTACTGTATAGTACTAATTTTCTAAAGTGCTACAGGACATGAAACCACCACACCACCTGATAGCAAGAAAAATACGCACCACCATTTACATCGCCCTTCCCTCAAAAAAAAAACCATTTACATCGCCCGGCCAGGACGGTTGTTGGGCACTTTTGCAGATGAGCCGGTTTACCTACTGCGAAGTCACTAGTTCTCTTGATGAAGTAACGAGCCGAACACATATATCTCTCGCTGAACTGTCAATGCGCCGCGTAATGTACGCGTACCCGCTTTCGCGCAGGGCATAAATACTAGCGTACGCACACAGCACGCATCACAGCCAACCCCACAAGAGCATCATAACAGCCAAACACCGACTACTCAAGGGAAATCCATGGCCTCTGCCGTGCTCTTCGTCCTCCTCGCCCTGGCCACCATGCAACCGCAGACCGCGTCGTCCCAGAAGGAGACGCACCTCAAGGTGTACTGGCACGACGTGGTGAGCGGACCGGACCCGACGTCGGTGCCGGTGGCGCGCGCGACCACGACCAACACCTCCAAGACAGCCTTCGGCGTCGTCATGGTCATGGACAACTCACTCACCGAGGGGCCGAGCCTCAACTCATCCAGGCTCATGGGCCGCGCCCAGGGCACCTACATCGCCGCCGGCAAGGACCAGCTGGCGCTGCTCATGCTCATGAACTTCCTTTTCACCGCCGGCAAGTACAACGGCAGCAGCGTCGCCATTATGGGTCGTGTTCACCGAGGTCCGCGAGATGGCTGTCGTCGGCGGTACCGGCGTTTTCAGGTGGGCTCGAGGGTACGCGCAGGCCAGGACGCACACCTTGGACCTCAAGACCGGCGACGCCACCGTTGAGTACAACGTATTCATCATGCACTAGTCTCGGCCCTGCTCAAATTTTACCCAGAGTTAAATAGCATGAATAAGGATTTTATATGCTCTGGCTGCTGTTTAACTTGGTTTAATTTCATATAATGGAGCTGCTTTCGGTGATCCGTTTTCCATAATTCGTGTGATGTCAATGACAATGAAATAAATGGTGTTGCTGTTTATGTGTTAGTGTTACAAGTCGTTGTTCTTCTTTTTAATCTTTTAATTATTAGGCGGTGTGGATAGTTGATATCTCGACTTAGTCTTGATATTGTATCATTGTAGAGGCTGGATGTAATTGTTATTAAGATTTTATCATCTTAATCTTAATATGTTACTACTTAAAAAGAAAATTAATTACATCATTTCTGTTGCTTTGATTCTCATCAAAATAGCTGGTGGGAGGCAAGAATGGCTGATATAACAGTGCCAAGAAGGGATTGTAGTAAGTTGGAACCACGTGGAACACTTGCTGTTGTACATCGGATAGAAAACAATTGTGGGACGGTTCCGCTAGTTCGAATTAGTGTTGGTTTTCTCTCGTATACTAGATCAATGATGGCACATGTCATCGCGTCCGTCCATTTTTACTATTAAAGGATAGTTGAAACGTTCGCCTCACCACATTCTGCCCTCCATTATTTTTCTTCATCGCCCTTCTCCATTCTTTTGAATTTTTTCTCCTCGCCCATCTCTCTTACATATGTAAAACTCGTGTTCTATGTTCGACGGCGTCTAGTTTTCTCATGTGTTTTTTGCTTACCAAACCAATCATCTCCTAGGCTCCCAACCATGTCTTCTCCCTCACCCCGCGATGGCTAGGTCCACTCCTGCTCGAATCCTCCGCCATGGTCCCACCTAGACACCATCGCCGCCTTGCTCACACGATCCTTCTACCACCACCTTGCTCGTGCAGGTGGCGTCAGCAGTGGAGGAGAGGAGGCATGACCATCGACATATATGGTCTGAAGAACCGCAGCGACATGCAATGCTCGAGGGAGCAGGTGACCGTGGTGGCGGCACATCCGAGGTGCTGGAGGTTTCCAAGCTGGGCACATACAATGGCTCAACCTATTGACAAATGACTTTTGCCCCCTTGACCCAATCTTCATCTACCCATCCATGGTCGTCGGAAATTGAAACCCTATCATCCATTTCATGCATGCAAACCAAATATTAAACAATATATGTAACGATTATTGTTTATACCAAGTTATAAGTCATAACCATGCCATACACTAGTAGAAAACAGGGCATTTGTCCCGGTTCGTAAGGGCATTTAGTCCCGGTTCATGAACCGGGACTAATGGGTCGTTACTA
>NC_041385.1:809203943-809226717 GCF_002162155.2 Triticum dicoccoides
CAAGCCCAGGCAGGGGGGCCTTTGGTCCCGGTTGGTGGCACCAACTGGGACCGAAAGGCATCCACGCGTCAGCATTCCAGTGGCTGGGGTTTTTGTTTTTTTTTTTTTGAAAGGAGGGGGGGTTGGGGGTTTTGGGGGGTTAATTTAGGTGTTTCATATATTGTGTTAGCTAGCTAATTAATAGAGAGAAGTGTCCTCTCTTATGTCCGTGCTTGGTCGACGCTACGTACTATATACATAAGTGATCGAGAGAACCATTGAGTACAGAAGTTCGTCATGCATACCGAGAAGTGATCGATCGACCTCTCCTTCTCCGAGAGATTGGTCGAACAACAAGTTTTCGTATCATGTATCCGACGCTACTGGCTACATACATGTACAATATGTATAAGATCTCTTAATTACAATCCCCTAGCAATTGAAATCAACTTCCACATGGTATTCTCCGGCTTTATTGATGACGTGGTCAAGAAAGAATCCCGCCAATTCCTCTTGAATTGCTTTCATGCGATCTGGTTCTAGGAGTTCATTCTGCATTTGCCACGTCTAATTTGAAGAAGGGGGTTAATTAATACATATATATGAATGAAATTCAATAGAAATGATGGTGTAATAAAATGAAATTGTGAATATTATTGCTTACGCACTTCATATTGTCTTTTAGAGTAGCCCCGCTTGTTTTTCAAAGTCGCGTTGTGGATGAACTCGCACACGTAGTATCCACAGAAATCATTCCCTTTTTCCTGCCACAAGCACTTTACGAGAAATAGAGGTCAATCAAACTGATAATGAAGCATTATAAATGGCATTGATGAAAGGATAGCTATAGAATCAATGGGAGATGCGCGCAACTAGCTAGCCAGTAGTACTTACTTTCGGTTATATATATCGCAGCTCCTTCGGCAGTCCCGGAGCTTCTGCGGTGAACTGTTTACAAACCCTGCAAGACAAAGAAAATAATTATTATTACTTGAGATATCAGGAAATGAACAAAAAGTTGCCGATATGGTGCGATCATGATCGATTGAACTTACTTGTTGAGCAATTCAGTCATGTCCGCATAGGTTTCGGGATCTTTCCGTCTCGAGTCTAAGACGGTTACTAGTCCCCGCTCAAGCTTAATCTCCAGAAGAACATAGTGGTACCTGCGCACGCATGCATAACTCATCAATTACATTACTATAACCTCGCTCGAGTAATAAGGGAAACCGAATATGCACACGACAGTAACACTCACTTGCCGTTGTAAGGAAAGAGTATGGTATCTTTGTTTTGATTTTTGATCAACGATCGTAGCAAGTTGTCCTCGGCCTCTTTGACGTCCTTTTTAACCAAAAATTCATCTATGATATTTGTGTTAATGAACCCAATATCATAAATTTCTTGTTTTTTGCACTCGACGATCTTCAATCTGCATAATATATTGAGGATAATTAATTATAAATACATGAAATGAAAGAGCCGAGCTATATATAGAGACTTAATGACATAAATAGTACTTACAGAAAGTAGCAAAAGACCATTAGTTTATCGAGGGCCTTTTGATTGAAGAACGCGAAGAACTCATCAAATGGAACAGTTAACAGATCAGTTGCAACGAGGTCGTGCTCCTCTTTAATATTCAGATACAAAGCATTCGTCCCCCCAGACTCTCTGCAGGTTTTCACGTACCAATTATGGAATCTTCGCATCATTGTTGTGAGAGATTTTTCATCTTTGACGAGAGGCTTCCCGTACTCGTATCTGTGTTCGTCCACCTCCAAGAAATCAGGAAGTTGATCGTCAGGCAGGTAATCTTCAAGATTGCCATAACCGGCCACCATCCCCGGAGAATTAGCGACGATGTTGCCGCTAGACACATTGAGCGGGGGGCACGATTGGTTTGCTTGTTTGCCGAGCTGGTCAATTTTTTTCGCAGCTGCTCGTTCTCTTGACCTTAGATGTCTGACAGTACTTCCCGACCGCTCCACTTGGAGATATGTCTGTTCAGTAATGCGCTCACAGTTGGTTCTTGGCGGAGACTTTGCCGGTTTCGTCAGGGCATCGAGAGTGCGCTTTGCTTTCACCGGATCTACCTTCTCCTCCGGAGGTGGATGTCTCTTTGCTTTCACCCCTTCAAAGAACTCCTTCACGTGGGTCCGCATGATCGTATCGTTTTCCTCCTCGGTCCTCTCGTACGGTAACTTCTCTAGAGGCTTGAGAGGTGGACCGTATCTGTATTGCCTCCCGCCTCTGGTTGTGCTACTAGACGTTGGAGCAGACGGAGCGGCTGCGGCGTCTGTCTTCTTTCGTGCTTGCTTACGAGGCAGAGGAGAAGGAGTACGACGCGCCGGAGCAGCCAGGGCGGCGGCGGGTCTCTTTCGCCCTTGCTGGCGAGGCGTAGAAGGAGGAGGCTGTTGGCTTCTCGGGAGCGCCGATGCAGGCGGAGAAGGAGGCGGAGTGCCGCCATGCGCCGGAGAAGGAGGCGGAGTGCCGCCATGCGTGCCCTGATCGTCACTCGTCGGAGGAGGAGGCGGTGGAGGAGGCGGAGTGCTCTGACTCGCCGGAGGAGGAGGAGGCGGAGGCGGAGGCGTCCAGTTCGGAAGGTTGATGAGCTCCTTCCGCCATAGGCATGGAGTCTTCAGAGCAGAACCCAGCCTAGTCTCCCCTTCACCGGTAGGGTGGTCAAGCAGGAGGTCCTCAAATCCCTCTGTTATTTCATCCACCATCACCTTAGCATATCCTTTTGGAATCGGCCGGCAGTGATAAGTTGCTCCAGATCCAGTAGGATAAATAGAGCCAACAGCCGCCTTGACCTTCAAATTCATCCATCGCGCCATAATGTGGTAATTTTGAGACTCCATGATAGCATCCACGGGATAGCTGGCAGGAGCCGTCAAGACATGCTCCGGCTGAAGCAGCTCGGTGGAAGCCACGCTGCTTCTCCACTGAGATGGCGGGGTAGCTTCGAGGGAAGCTTCGGCAGGTCGTTTGCTGCGATCTGCTGCTTCTCATTCCTCTTCTTGTTCCTCTAGCCCCATTACCCTTTCGTGCAGCGCCTGCAGTTGGCCCTGCTCCAGTTTCTTCCTCCTCTCGTGGGTTTTGTAACCCCCTGCGTCCGGAAAACCAACCTTCCACGGAATGGAGCCTGGTGTGCCTCGTGTCCGTCCAGGGTGCTCAGGATTCCCGAGGGCCATTGTGAGCTCGTACTTCTCCCTGTCTGGAACGAACGTCCCTTGCTGCGCTGCATTGATATAGTGTCGAAGGTTCTTGAGGGGTATTTGCAGTTGCTCGTCCGTCCAACAGCACTCCCCTGATACAGGGTCCAAGGTTCCGCCAGCCCCGAAGAACCAAGTCCGGCAATGGTCTGGCCAGTACATTATCTCTGGTTCGATCTCTTTTTCAAGCAGATCATTCTCCTCCTTGGACCACTTAGGCCGGGCTTTTAGGTAGCCACCTGACCCCGTGCGATGGTGAAGCTTCTTCTTCGCAGCATTTTGCTTGTTCGTCGCCGACATCTTCTTACTCTTTTTCGATGTCTTGTGGGCCACAAATGCGGGCCAGTGATCTTTGATCTTCTCATATTTGCCGATGAATTCTGGTGTCTTTTTTTTGTCGACAAACTTGTTCAGCTCTTTCCTCGACCTCCTGAATAGGGTTGCCATCTTCTTAAGAGCACAAGACTTGATTAATTGCTCTTTAACTGGCTTCTCCGGATCCTCCTCTGGCGGTAGTGTGAAATGTGCCTTCAGCTGAGTCCAAAGATCTTCTTTCTACATACCATTGACATAAGATACCTCAGGGTCGTCCTTAGGCTTATACCATTGCTGGATGCTGATCGGGATCTTGTCCCTTACAAGAACTCCGCACTGAGCAGAAAATGCATTCTTTGTCCGGATGGGTTCAATCGGTTCGCCGTCGGGGGCGATTTCTATGATCTCAAACCTTTCATCCGAGCTCAACTTTTTCTTCGGGCCTCGTCTCCTTACCGAAGTTGTGCTCGATCCGGAGGGCTAGAAATTAAAAGGAAGAAAGACGAGAGTAATTAATATGTGTACATATACCAAAACAATGGATGCATCAATTAACTAGTCAGCACGGGCTTAACTAATATATATATTCCTGGCCGGACTTAGTTCGGTCACTGGAGCAGTCAGCACGGTCTCCTTCTTGTACCTCCATTGTGTCACCGGAGCCATCATGAACATAGCCCTCTTCTTGTACCGGCATTAATGGGCCGAAGCCATCATGAACATAGCCCTCTTCTTCACCCAGTCCTTCCAGCTGACCATCGGTGTCGTTGAGAAATGACGCAACTTCATCACTTCCTTGAGCGATTATGTGCCCCAACATCGCTTCTGTTGCTTCGTCTCGGGAGTGCTCCATAGTTTCTGCAAATATTTACAACATGTCAATTATTATTCAAACATGGTACAGATGGATATATATACATATATATATATATATATATATATATATATATATATATATATATTAGTGGCAAACGTAGAACTAGCTTGCTAATCACAATAAGGAATCATGTTAGTGGCCTCGACGCTGCTTCTCTAGGGTTTGGGGTCGCCTCGACACAACGCTTCAAGGGTTTGGGGTGGCCTCGACGATAACTGAGGGAGTTCCGGACTAGGGGGTGTCCGGATAGCCGAACTATCATCATCGGCCGGACTCCAAGATTATGAAGATACAAGATTGAAGACTTCGTCCCATGTCCGGATGGGACTTTCCTTGGCATGGAAGGCAAACTTGGCGATATGGATATGTAGATCTCCTACCATTGTAACCGACTCTGTGTAACCCTAGCCCTCTCCCGTGTCTATATAAACCGGATGGCTTTAGTCCATAGGACGAACAACAATCATACCATAGGCTAGCTTCTAGGGTTTAGCCTCCTTGATCTCGTGGTAGATCCACTCTTGTAACACACATCATCAATATTAATCAAGCAGGACGTAGGGTTTTACCTCCATCAAGAGGGCCCGAACCTGGGTAAAACATCGTGTCCCTTGTCTCCTGTTACCATCCGCCTAGACGCACAGTTCGGGACCCCCTACCCGAGATCCGTCGGTTTTGACACCGACATTGGTGCTTTCATTGAGAGTTCCTCTGTGTCATCACCGATAGGCTCGATGGCTTCTTCGATCATCATCAACGACGCAGTCCAGGGTGAGACTTTTCTCCCCGAACAGATCTTCGTATTCGGCGGCTTCGCACTGCGGGCCAATTCGCTTGGTCATCTGGAGCAGATCGAAAGCTACGCCCCTGGCCGTCAGGTCAGATTTGGAAGTTTAAACTTCACGGCGGACATCCGCGGGGACTTGATCTTTGATGGATACGAGCCACAGCCGAGCGTGCCGCACTGTCACGGCAAGCATGATCTAGCTCTGCAGCCGGACAGTACCCTGGAGGCCGCACTAGAACCCGCTCCGATCTTCAATTCGGAGCCGGCTGTGCAGATCGAAGACGGATGGCTAGAAACCGCCTCGGGGGCTGCAACCTCTACGGTGATAGAGCCGAACAATGACCTTGTCCCTCATGAATCTCGTGACTCCGAGGTGCCGGACTCCGAACCTCCCGCGCCCCCTCCGATCGAATCCGATTGGGTGCCGATCATGGAGTTCACCGCAGCGGACATCTTTCAACACTCACCTTTTGGCGACATCTTGAGTTCGCTAAAGTATCTCTCGTTATCAGGAGAGCCCTGGCCGGACTGCGGTCAGGACGGTTGGGATGCAGAAGACGAAGAAATTCAAAGCCCACCCACTACCCACTTGGTAGCCGCTGTCGACGATCTAACCGACATGCTAGACTACGATTCCGAAGACATCGACGGTATTGACGAAGATGCCAGAGACGACCAAGAACCAGCGCCTACTGGGCACTGGAAAGCCACCTCATCATATGACATATACATGGTGGATATCCCAAAGGATGGGAATGGCGAAGAAACAGCGGAGGATGACCCCTCCAAGAAGCAGCCCAAGCGCCGGCGTCAGCGGCGCCGCTCTAAATCCCACCATAGCAAGAATGAAGACTCCGGCACCGGAGATAATAATACACCGGACAGTGCCGAAGATAACCCACTCCAGCAAGATGCAGTGCAGGAGGACGGAGACGCCAGCCCTCATGAGAGAGCGGCAGAAGAAGAGGTAGAGGATTATATGCCTCCCTCCGGAGATGAGGCAAGCCTCGACGACGATGAATTCATCGTGCCTGAGGATCCCATCGAACAAGAGCGTTTTAAACGCAGGCTTATGGCCACGGCGAACAGCCTCAAGAAAAAGCAGCAACAGCTTAGAGCTGATCAGGATCTGCTAGCCGATAGATGGACTGGAGTCCCCCGATTAGAGGAGGAAGCGTATGAACCCGCATCACCAGGAGACAATACGGCTGACCGACCACCCCATGGTCGCGACAGAGAGGCCTCTAGGCCCTTCACTAGACCCGTACCCCGGCATCGCTCGAAAAGCACAAGGCCACAGGGGAACGCTCCGGACTTGCGAGACATATTGGAGGATAAGGAAAGACAATCAAGATCCATCTATGGATCGCGTGGGCGCCCCACGGTACGTGACGACACCCGTCGCGCCGGACACAGTAAGTCCGGCCAGGTCGAACAAAACAGACAAAGTTCTTCTGAGCTCCGTCGTGATATCGCCCAGTATAGAGGCGCCGCACACCCACTATGCTTCACAGATGAAGTAATGGATCATCAAATCCCCGAAGGGTTTAAACCCATGAATATTGAATCTTATGATGGCACAACAGACCCCGCGGTTTGGATCGAAGACTATCTTCTTCACATCCACATGGCCCGTGGTGACGATCTTCACGCCATCAAATATCTCCCCCTCAAACTTAAAGGACCAGCCCGGCATTGGCTTAACAGCTTGCCAGCAGAGTCAATTGGGAGTTGGGAAGACCTGGAAGCCGCATTTCTCGATAACTTCCAAGGCACGTATGTGCGACTACCATACGCTGATGACCTAAGCCACATAACTCAGCAGCCAGACAAATCGGCCAGACAATTCTGGACACGGTTCTTAACCAAGAAAAACCAAATCGTCGACTGTCCGGATGCGGAGGCCCTCGCGGCCTTCAAGTATAACATCCGCGATGAGTGGCTTGCCCGGCACCTGCGACAGGAAAAGCCGAAATCCATGGCAGCCCTCACATCACTAATGACCCGCTTCTGCGCGGGTGAGGATAGCTGGCTAGCACGCAGCAACAACCTCAGCAAACATTCTGGCAGTCCGGATTTCAAGGACCGAAATGGCAGGTCGCGTCGTAACAAAAACAAGCGCCGCATCAACGGCGACAATAGTGAGGATACGGCAGTCAATGCCGGATTCAGAGGCTCTAAACCCGGTCAGCGGAAAAAGCCATTCAAAAGAACTGCTCCGGGTCCGTCCAATTTGGACCGAATACTCGACCGCTTGTGCCAGATACACGACACCCCCAAAAAGCCAGCTAACCACACCAATAGGGACTGTTGGGTATTCAAGCAGGCGGGCAAGTTAATTGCCGAAAACAATGACAAGGGGCTGCATAGCGATGACGAGGAAGAGACCCGACCGCCGAACTATAGAGGACAGAAGGGTTTCCCCCCACAGGTGCGGACGGTGAACATGATATACGCAACGCACATACCTAAAAGGGAGCAGAAGCGTACACTCAGGGACATATACGCGATGGAGCCATGGTCCTCCTGCCCGATCACTTTTGACCGAAGGGACCACCCCACCAGCATCCGCCACGGTGGATTCTCCGCATTGGTCTTAGACCCAATCGTCGATGGATTTCACCTCACCAGAGTCCTGATGGATGGCGGCAGCAGCCTGAACCTGCTCTATCAGGATACAGTGCACAAAATGGGCATAGACCCCTCAAGGATTAAACCTACCAAGACGACCTTTAAAGGCGTCATACCAGGTGTAGAAGCCAATTGTATAGGCTCAGTTACACTGGAAGTGGTCTTCGGATCCCCGGATAACTTCTGAAGCGAGGAGTTAATCTTCGACATAGTCCCGTTCCGCAGCGACTATCATGCCTTGCTCGGACGTACCGCGTTTGCAAAGTTCAACGCGGTGCCGCACTAAGCATACCTCAAGCTCAAGATGCCAGGCCCTCGAGGAGTCATCATGGTCAACGGAAACACTGAACGTTCTCTCCGAACGGAGGAACACACAGCGGCTCTCGCGGCAGAAGTACAATGCAGCCTCTTAAGGCAATTCTCGAGTCCGGCCGTTAAGCGGCCTGACATAGCTAAGCGCGCCCGGATTAACCTACAAAAAGACCACCTGGCACGTTCCGAGCACGCGTAGCAGTGCGACCCCAATCCCAGCCCCTGCAAAACGTCAAAGAAGGTCCTTCGCGTACACCATTACGCTCTGAAGATACCATGGGCATGGGGAGAGGGGCACGACCACGATAAGCCTAGACTGCGGCTCAACCACACCAGGGGCTCTCAGGTGTGTCGTTATTTTTTTTTCTTTTTACCTTTTATTTTTTACCCACATGACTCCGTTCGTCAGAGGCCCCGTCCGGCAGCAGACCTGCCAAACTCACGATGCAACAGCCAGGGAAGCATAAAGGCTACAACGAATATACAGGTGGTCTCCATTACGATCATTTTTATACACCAATACAGAGCCTACCCCTGGAGGGGGACATGTTTAACAAGTCCCATCCCTTGCTTATCGCACTATTTGTATCGTTCTGCATTCATAGCAGCACTTATTGAATAAAACAATGCAGCATCTTTTTGCTTATAATTGCATTCCTTTTTCATACATATGTTCATTTACGACATGTCGCATCCGTACACTTTGGTACGGTTAAAACACACCAGGGGCTTATGTTTCCCGCATCATGGTGTGATAAGTCCGAACACTTTCACAAGTGCGGCACCCCGAACTTATAGCATTATATGCATTGGCTCCGAATCATGTCTTGGGTCAATAGTTGGGTTTGCCCGGCTCCCATGTTTTGGTACCTTACGTTCCGTTATTGGCTAAGGTAGCACTGGGAGAACCACTACGATTGCGCCCCAGTTGAGCTGGGTTAACGCCCCATTGGAGAAAGCTAAAACTGACCGTCATGATGAGGCAAGAGCCGGTCGCTGTTCGAGAGGTTTTTGCGAGTCCTTAAAGACTTATGCCGCTTAGAGCGAGGAGCCGGATCTTGTCCGGCCCAGGCGTGGATAGCGCCCCAAATTCAGCCTTCCGAAGACTAGGGGCTTCGCCGAAATTTAAAATTATAGAATTCTATGGTTAAGTGAGAGTGTTCAAGCATTATAAGTCCAGTTGCCTTGTTCGCTGTGTTGAGCGCCTCCCTAGATGGACCCAAAAATGGGAACAAGAGTGCTCAAGTTTATCCCGAACACCCCAGCACTCGTGGCATGGGGGCTGAAGCCGATGACTTGCCATCTCTCAGATTTGATAAACAGCCGCACAGAAGGTAATATTTTAAATTAACAAGCGTTGCTTAGCACATATGAACTAAGTTTTCAGCGCACAGGATAACAAAATGCGAGTCTACTAAAAAATTACATCTTTGGAGCACTCCCCCGCAATAGTGCGGGCGCCCTTCAGCACACTCTTATAATACATCTCGGGCGTGCGATGCTCCTTGCCCTCTGGTGGCGGGTCCATCACAAGCTTCTGGGCATCCATCTTGCCCCAGTGCACCTTTGCGCGGGCAAGGGCCCGACGGGCACCCTCAATACAGGCGGAGTGCTTGATAACTTCAACCCACGGGCACGCATCCACCAGCCGCCGCACCAGGCCAAAGTAGCTCCCATGCATGGCCTCCTTAGGCCACAGCCGAACTATGAGGCCCTTCATGGCCTGTTCGGCCGCCTTGTGAAGCTCGACCAGCTGCTTCAGCTGGTCGCTCATGGGCACCGGATGTCCGGCCTCAGCATACTGAGACCAGAAGACCTTCTCAGTCGAGCTCCCCTCCTCGGCCCGGTAGAATGCGGCAGCATCAGACACGCTGCGAGGAAGATCTGCGAACGCTCCTGGAGAGCTCCGAATTCGGGTAAGCAACAGGTAATTAACACTCACATGCTTACTTTGCATGAAAAATGCCTTACCCGCTGCTATTTTCTTCACCGCCTCAATCTCCTGGAGGGCCTTGTAGGCTTCGGCCTTAGCGGTTTTGGCACTCTCAAGAGCCGCTGCAAGCTCAGACTCTCGAGTCTTCGAGTCACGCTCGAGGCCCTCATGTTTTTTCACGAGATCCTGGAGCTCTTGCTGTACCTCTGCCACCCGCGCCTCCTGTTTCTCTCGCTCGGTGCGCTCCGCGGCCGCATTGCGTTTGGCCGCGGCCACCGCCTCTTTCAGGGTCGCCACCTCGTCAGTGGCCCCTGTAATACCCACGTTATCCTTGTCATTCGTTTGCAACCAAAATCCTTTTCTGTAAGGTACAATTTTAATAAAGGTGTTACTCACCTTGCTTGTCCTCGAGCTGCTTCTTGGCACGGCCGAGCTCGTTCTCGGACCGCTCGAGGTTTTCCTTCAAAGTATTGACCTCCGCAGTCAGTGCGGCAGAGGTCAGCAGCGCAGCCTGCAATCCCATATTGACATATTTATTATGACTCCTGCGTATATCTTTTTAGATCCTCAGTCCGGCTTTTCTTTCCGAACACCGAACTGAGCATCAAGGGCTACTGTCTGTGCGGTACCATTTTACACATATTAAAATTCTTACCTCAAAGCCTGTTAGAAGGCTGCGGCAGGCTTCGGTCAGCCCACTCTTGGCGAGCTGCACCTTCTGAATCACCGCAGTCATAACAGTGCGGTGTTCCTCTTCGATGGAAGCGCCTTTGAGCGCCTCCAGCAAATCATCCAGCACCTCCGGTTGGACGGAGGCAGCCGGCGTCACGGTCTTGCCCTTCTTGCGAAGGGGTCGCCCGCCGGACTCTGGAGCCACTGTGGGTTCCGGGGCCGAGTCCGGTGCAAAGTCCGGAAGGTTGTCCTGCGACACCTCCGGGGCCCTCTCCTCCTGGTGGGCTCCTTCCTGGGATCCCACCTCGGCATCGTCCGCGTCATGGGGGGTGGAGGCAGTCGGAAGAGAATCCATATCCAACGCACCTAAGGACCCGCTTGTTGAAACGGGAAAATCATCCTTAGGCGGACTGCAGGGTTGTATGCGGCATTAGAAAGACATTATGTGACGAAAAATAAAAACCTTGAAGTTATTCGGGAATCCGGATACTTACGATCTCGCCAGGGGCTTGGCCCTTGGAGGCCAGTCCTCGTCGTCGTCACTGGCATTGGCGGAGCAGTCCGGGGGGAGAGTTTTTCCCTTCTTGGACCCTTCGGCCTCCCTTGTTGGGGAGGCCTTCCTTTTCTTCCCTCCCCCCGCTGGGGGAGAGGCTTTCTTCTTCTCCTCCTCGCCTTGGTGGGAGGAGTCGGCCTCGGATTCATCATCCGATAGCACCTGAAAACGGGAACTCTTCCGAGTCCCCGTGGCCCTCTTCTTGGCCTTCTTCTCCGGCACCACGTGGGGTGCCGGAGCCAGCAGCCCCGTTAGGCGGGCGTCTGCTGGGTCCTCTGGTAATGGGGCCGGACAGATAGTCCGTTCGGCCTTCGCCAGCCAATCCTGTCAAAGGTAAAGGGAGTTTAGATCCCGCATAGAGTCAAACTATGGAAAACGAATGGCAAAATCACTTACCTCGTCAGCTGGACGCTGCGAGCGGAATCCGCGATCTTCGGTAGCGGATGCGGGAGCCTTGGCGCCTTTGAACAGCACCTTCCAGACATCTTCGTACATAGTGTCGAAGAGCCCGCTCAGAGTCTGGTGCTGCGCCGGATCGAACTCCCACATGTTGAAGCCCCGTCGTTGGCACGGGAGAATCCGGCAGATGAGCATGACCTGGACTACGTTGACAAGCTTGAGCTTCTTGTCCACCAGCTTCTGGATACAGGCTTGGAGTTCGGTCAGCTCCTCCGAATCCCCCCAGATCCGGCCACTCTCTTTCCAGGAGGTGAGCTGTGTAGGGATGCCGGATCTGAATTCGGGGGCCGCTGCCCACTCAGGGTCACGCGGCTCGGTGATGTAGAACCACCCCGATTGCCATCCCTTAATGGTTTCCACGAAAGTGCCCTCCAGCCACATAACGTGGGACATCCTGCCCACCATGGCGCCTCCGCACTCCGCTTGGCTGTCCTTCACAACCTTTGGCTTGACACTGAAGGTCTTGAGCCACACGCCGAAGTGGGGCTGGATGCAGAGGAAGGCCTCGCACATGACGATAAACACCGAGATGTTGAGGGTGAAATTCGGGGCCAGATCATGGAAATCGAGGCGGTAGTAGAACATGAGCCCCCGGACAAAGGGATGAAGTGGGAAGCCCAGTCCGCGGAGGAAATGGGGAAGAAATACTACCCTCTCATGGGGCCTGGGGGTGGGGATGAGCTCTCCCTCGTCGGGGAGCCGGTGCGCGATGCCGCTGGACAAATATCCGGTGTCGCGCAGCTTCTGGATCTGCCCCTCCGTGACGGAGGAGGCCATCCACTTGCCTCCCGCTCCGGACATAATTGGAGAAGGTTGAGGTGAGAAGTGCGGACTTGGGCACTGGAGCTTGAGTTCGCAGGAGATGGATAAGCCAAGGAGGAAGAAGGCGCAGGTAAAACGGTTGGATCTTTATCCCCTTATATGGGCGGACAAATACATGTGTCCCCACCGGCCTGGTAAAACTTGCTTATCTCCCAAGCGTCACAATCAATGGCACGGTTGGGTTGCCCACGTCCGTATTGATGGGAATCCCGGAATAAGGGGAACACGATCTCTGCTTCGACAAGACGTGCCAAGGAAACCGCTTCGCTAAACGCGCGGAGGTGGAACAATAAAAACAATTTGAGTAAAGGCTTGGTAATGATGTGACGTCACGCCACAAAATACGTCCGCAGATTGAACTTGTGTAATGTTATTCTCTCTACGGTGGTACGTGGAATTTATTTTGCAGAGCCGGACACTATCCTGGTGTTCAGCATCTTCTATAAATTATTCGGAGGAAGAAACCGCCTTGCAATGCCGAAGACAACATGCGCGCCGGACTCGTCATCATTGAAGCCTGGTTCAGGGGCACTGAGGGAGTTCCGGACTAGGGGGTGTCCGGATAGCCGAACTATCATCATCGGCCGGACTCCAAGATTATGAAGATACAAGATTGAAGACTTCGTCCCGTGTCCGGATGGGACTTTCCTTGGCGTGGAAGGCAAGCTTGGCGATACGGATATGTAGATCTCCTACCATTGTAACCGACTCTGTGTAACCCTAGCCCTCTCCGATGTCTATATAAACCGGATGGCTTTAGTCCATAGGACGAACAACAATCATACCATAGGCTAGCTTCTAGGGTTTAGCCTCCTTGATCTCGTGGTAGATCCACTCTTGTAACACACATCATCAATATTAATCAAGCAGGACGTAGGGTTTTACCTCCATCAAGAGGGCCCGGACCTGGGTAAAACATCGTGTCCCTTGTCTCCTGTTATGATCCGCCTAGACGCACAGTTCGGGACCCCCTACCCGAGATCCGCCGGTTTTGACACCGACAATAACGCTCTTTTAACTTGGTAAATTTGGGTGGCCTCGAGAGTTTTGGTCGAGCGAGAGGGCCGAGGGGGGGTGCTGCCGTTGTATAGGTTATCACGGTCGAGAGGGGGTATATATATCAACCGCCCCTCATGTCGAAGTTATCTCGAGGGGGCGGCAAGGGCGAAGGCGAGCAGCCTGACGGCGACAAACCCGATAAAACATAAGAAAACGAAGAAGAAATAAAAAGAGGAGAAGAAGAAAGGAATAGAGGAGAAGATCGAAGAAAAAAAAAGAAGGAAAAAAAGAGGAGAAGAAGAAAGGAATAGAGGAGAAGAAGAAAAAATAGAAATTTTTTTCTATTTTTTCTTCTTCTCCTCTATTCCTTTCTTCTTCTCCTCTTCCTTTTCTTCTTTTTTGTTCTTTTTATTTATTTCTCCTCTATTCCTGTCTTTCTTCTTCTCCTCTTCTTTTTCTTCTTCTCCCTCGAGAAAGGAAAATAATTAAGGAAAAGGAAGAAAAGAGGAAGAAGGAAGAAGGAAGAAGAAGAAGAATGGAATAGAGGACAAGAAGAAAAAATAGAATTTTTTTTCTATTTTTTCTTCTTCTCCTCTATTCCTTTCTTCTTCTCCTCTTCTTTTTCTTCTTTTTTCTTCTTCTTATTTATTTATCCTCTTCTTTTCCTCTCCTCTTCTTCTTTCTTTCCTCTTCTTATTTTCTTCTTTGCTATCCTTCTTTTTCTAAAATTGTAACTTTTGCATATATAAAACTTTTCTAAATTTGTAACTTTCTATATATTTAACATATATATTTAGCAAATTCTAGCCACATACATCACATACACATATACATTATAGCTACATACACATAAACATCACATATGAACAAAAAAATAAACTAATAAAAAAACATATAGCAACATATGAACAAAAACATATAACCACATACATACACATACATTATATATATATATATATATATATATGAAAAAAGTAAACTAATAAAAAAACAGAGCCGGCCGGGCAGAGGGGCATGGCGGCAGCGGTGGCGCTGGAGGGGTAGGGCAGGGGTGCAGGAGCGAGGCAAGGCAGGGGCGCGAGGCAGGTGCTCACAAGGGGTGGCGGGGCACGGCGGGCGGCGTCGGGGCGTGGGGAGCGGCGCCGACGTCGGGGCAGATGGCGTCGAGGGCGGCGGCGACGGTGAGGTGGACCAGCCTGACAGCGTCGGAGCCGGCGGCGACGACGAGGTGGAGCAGCCTGACGGCGTCGGAAGCAGCGGCGACGACGAGGTGGAGCAGCCTGACGGCTCGGCGGCGACGGCGACGAGGCAGAGCAGCGGGCGTCGGGCAGAGAAGAAAGGAATGGATTTTGGAGAAACTGCTAAGTGCTAGTTATATATGAAGAGAATTGGTCCTGGTTGGTGCCACCTTTAGTCCCGGTTGGTGCCACCAACCGGGACCAAAGACCTCTTTTCAGCAGCCCAAAGGGCGGGAAGCGGCGGCCTTTGGTCCCGGTTGGTGGCACCAACCGGGACTAATGCCCCCCCTTTAGTCCCGGTTGGTGCCACCAACCGGGACCAAAGGACCCTGTGCTGCCCGCGCCGGGGCCAAAGTTTAGTCCCACCTCGCTAGTTGAGAGGGGCGCGCAGTGGTTTATAAGCCCCACTGCCGCACCCCTCTCGAGCTCCTCTCCACCGTAGGCTTGCGGGCCTATTTGCTACTGCTTTGCCTGATGGGCCTTCTGGGCCTATTGCGGGCCTGAATCCTGGCCCATGGTAGGGTTTCTAGTCGTATTCAGCCCGTGGGGGCCCAGTAGGAGGCATTTTTTTGTTTTCTTTCTTGCTTTATTTATTTTATTTTGTTTCTACTTACAACAAAATACTTATTATTGCTATTTTTAATTATTTTCTAGTTTTTTGTTTTGTTTTCTGCATTATTTATTTTCTTTTGTTTTTTGCTTTATTTTTTAATTCTTTTTGCTTTTAGTTTTAGAAAAATTATAAACTTTCTGTTAGTGCCATTAGTTTTCAAATTTGAAAACACTTTTTTTGTTTTTTTGTTTTCTTTCTTGCTTTATTTATTTTATTTTGTTTCTACTTACAACAAAATACTTATTGTTGCTATTTTTAATTGTTTTTTTGTTTTGTTTTCTGCATTATTTATTTTCTTTTGTTTTTTGCTTTATTTTTTAATTCTTTTTTCTTTTAGTTTTAGAAAAATTATAAACTTTCTGTTAGTGCCATTTGTTTTCAAATTTGAAAACACTTTTTTGGTTTTTTTGTTTTCTTTCTTGCTTTATTTATTTTATTTTGTTTCTACTACAAAAAATACTTATTGTTGCTATTTTTAATTATTACGAGGGTCGAACCATAAGACATTAAAGCATTTCAAATGAACTATGAAAAAGTTGAAAGTTGGCATGGTATCATAAATTCACCCACATAGCATGTGCATGTACAAAACGGACAATGGTATCATACTCGTTTGTTATAAAGTTGGCCTGGTATCATCATAATAGTTGCGTGAGAAAGTCTTCACTTTTTCTTCGCTTGTGTCATTTGCTTATTGCGCGGTAACCATGGATAATCTTCATCGTTTATCAGGATGCTGGGGTCAGCCTTGACTTTGAAAGGAAGAATTTCATGAAACTTTTCATAATCTTCAGACATGTCTGTCTTGCCCTCCACTCCCACGATGTCCCTTTTTCCTGAAAGAACTATGTGGCGCTTCGGCTCATCGTATGATGTATTCGCTTCCTTATCTTTTCTTTTTCTCGGTCTGGTAGACATGTCCTTCACATAGATAACCTATGCCACATCATTGGCTAGGACGAACGGTTCGTCAGTGTACCAAAGATTTTTCAGATCCACTATTGTCATTCTGTACTGTGGGTCTACCTATACCCCACCTCCTGACAGATTGAACCATTTGCACTTAAACAAAGGGACCTTAAAATCATGTCCGTAGTCAAGTTCCTATATGTCCACTATGTAATCATAATATGTGTCCTTTCCCCTCTCGGTTGTTGCATCAAAGCGGACACCGCTGTTTTGGTTGGTGCTCTTTTGATCTTGGTCAATCGTGTAAAATGTATTCCCATTTATCTCGTATCCTTTCCAAATCGTAACAGTCGAAGATGGTCCCCTGGACAACAAGTATAGCTCATCACAAACAGTGTTGTCACCTCTGAGACGTGCTTCCAACCAACTGCTGAAAGTCCTGATGTGTTCGCATGTAATCCAGTCGTCGCACTGCTCCGGGTGTTTGGAGCGCAGACTGTTCTTGTGTTCATCGACATGCGGGGTCACCAAGGTAGAGTTCTGTAGAACTGTGTAGCGTGCTTGAGACCAAGAATATCCGTCCCTGCATATTATTGAGTCCCTTCCGAGCGTGCCTTTTCCAGTCAGTCTCCCCTCATACCGCGATTGAGGGAGACCTATCTTCTTAAGGCCAGGAATGAAGTCAACACAAAACCCGATGACATCCTCTGTTTGATGGCCCATGGAGATGCTTCCTTCTGGCCTAGTGCGGTTACGGACATATTTCTTTAGGACTCCCATGAACCTCTCAAAGGGGTACATATTGTGTAGAAATACGGGGCCTAGAATGACAATCTCATCAACTAGATGAACTAGGACGTGCGTCATGATATTGAAGAAGGATGGTGGGAACACTAGCTCGAAACTGACAAGACATTACACCACATCACTCCTTAGCCTTGGTATGATTTCTGGATCGATCACCTTCTGAGAGATTGCATTGAGGAATGCACATAGCTTCACAATGGCTAATCGGAGGTTTTCCGGTAGAAGCCCCCTCAATGCAACCGGAAGCAGTTGCATCATGATCATGTGGCAGTCATGAGACTTTAGGTTCTGAAACTTTTTCTCTGACATATTTATTATTCCTTTTATATTCGACGAGAAGCCAGTCGGGACCTTCATACTAAGCAGGCATTCAAAGAAGATTTCCTTCTCTTCTTTGGTAAGAGCATAGCTGGCAGGACCTTCATACTGCTTTGGAGGCATGCCGTCTTTTTCGTGCAAACGTTGCAGGTCCTCCCGTGCCTCAGCTATATCTTTTGTCTTTCCATACACGCCCAAGAAGCCTAGCAGGTTCACGCAACGGTTATTCGTCACGTGCATCACGTCAATCGAAGAGCGGACCTCTATGTCTTTCCAGTAGGGTAGGTCCAAAAATATAGATTTCTTCTTCCACATGGGTGCATGTCCCCCAGCGTCACTCAGAACAGCTAGTCCGCCGGGACCCTTTCCAAAGATTACGTGTAAATCATTGACTAAGTACGTGATCACCGGTATGCATGGCGGGCTTCCTCCGGTGATCTGCCTCGCCTTTGAAATGCTTGCCTTTCTTTCGATATTGAGGGTTGATCGGAAGAAATCGACGATGGCCCAGGTACACATTCTTCCTGCAGCTTCCCAGGTATATACTATCGGTGTCAAGTAAACAGTGCGTGCATGCATGGTATCCCTTGTTTGTCTGTCCTGAAAGGTTACTGAGAGCGGGCCAATCGTTGATGGTCACGAACAGCAACGCCTTTAGGTGAAATTCCTCCTGTTTGTGCTCATCCCACGTATGTACACCGCTTCCATTCAACAGCTGTAAAAGTTCTTCAACTAATGGCCTTAGGTACACATCAATGTCGTTGCCGGGTTACTTAGGGCCTTGTATGAGAACTTGCATCATAATGAACTTTCGCTTCATGCACATCCAAGGAGGAAGGTTATACATACATAGAGTCACGGGCCAGGTGCTGTGATTGCTGCTCTGCTCCCCGAAAGGATTAATGCCATCCGCACTTAAAGCAAACCATACGTTCCTTTGGTCACTTGCAAACTCATCCCAGTACTTTCTCTCGATTTTTTTCCACTGCGACCTGTCAGTGGGTGCTCTCAACTTCCCGTCTTTCTTACGGTCCTCACTGTGCCATCGCATCAACTTTGCATGCTCTCCGTTTCTGAATAGACGTTTCAACCGTGGTATTATAGGAGCATACCACATCACCTTCGCAGGAACCCTCTTCCTGGGGGGCTCGCCGTCAACATAACCAGGGTCATCTCATCTGATCGTATACTGTAATGCACCGCATACCGGGCATGTGTTCAAATCCTTGTACGCACCATGGTAGAGGATGCAGTCATTAGGGCATGCATGTATCTTCTGCACCTCCAATCCTAGAGGGCATATGACCTTCTTTGTTGCGTATGTATTGTCAAGCAATTCATTATCCTTTGGAAGCTTCTTCTTCAATATTTCTAGTAGCTTCTCAAATCCTTTGTCAGGCACAGCATTCTCTGCCTTCCACTGCAGCAATTCCAGTACGGTACCGAGCTTTGTGTTGCCATCTTCGAAATTGGGGTACAACCCTTCTTTGTGGTCCTCTAACATGCGATCGAACTTCAGCTTCTCCTTTTGACTTTCGCATTGCGTCCTTTCATCGACAATGACCCGACGGAGATCATCATCATGGCACATCGTCTGGTTCATCTTGATCTTCAGCAGCTTCGCCTGTTGCAGCATCATCGTGCACATCGTCTGGTTCCTCTTGATCTTCAGTAGCATCACCGTATTCAGGGGGCACATAGTTGTCATCGTACTTTTCTTCTTCGCCGTCTTCCATCATAACCCCTATTTCTCCGTGCCTCATCCAAACATTATAGTGTGGCATGAAACCCTTGTAAAGCAGGTGGGTGTGAGGGATTTTCCGGTCAGAGTAAGACTTCGTATTCCCACATATAGGGCATGGACAACACATAAAACCATTCTGCTTGTTTGCCTCAGCCACTTCGAGAAATTCATGCACGCCCTTAATGTACTCGGAGGTGTGTCTTGAACCGTACATCCATTGTCGGTTCATCTGCGTGTATTATATATAATTAAGTGTGTCAAAAATCATTACAGAACATCATGAATAGATAATTAAGTGACCAAATTAATAGAAGTTCATCATCACATTAAAACCAAAGTACATACATAGTTCTCATCTAACAACATAAAGCTCTGCAGAGCATCTAAATTAATTAAACCATACATTGAAATAATGTAAAACATTTCAATGCGAAAACAAATGCGATCATAATCGCAACCAATGTAACAACTGATCCAACGGCATAATGATATCAAGCCTCGGTATGAATGGCATATTTTCTAATCTTCAAGCGCATTGCATCCATCTTGATCTTATGATCATCCACGACATCCGCAACATGCAACTCCAATATCATCTTCTCCTCCTCAATTTTTCTAATTTTTTCCTTCAAGAAATTGTTTTCTTCTTCAACTAAATTTAACCTCTCGACAATAGGGTCGGTTGGAATTTTCGGTTCAACAACCTCCTAGATAAATAAAATCTATGTCACGTTGGTCAGCATAATTGTCATAAACAATAGATGAACCAATAGTTATGAAAAGATAATATATACCACATCGGAATCATAAACAGGACGAGGGCCGACGGGGACGGATACCAAAACCATCGCACTATATAAGATGCAATAATAAAAGTAAGAAAATTATACAAGTATCTATATAAACATACAAGTAAGAATTCTTTTCCTTTCAGAAAGAAGATAAGAACAAGAGGCTCACCACGGTGGTGCCGGCGACGAGATCAGCGCGGGCGATCGACGGCGACGAAGACGGGGACGGGACGTGACGGACCGCTAAACCTAGACAAATATAGAGGAAAATAGAGCTTGGAGGTCGAGCTTGGAGAGGAGAAAGCTTAAGTAGTGTGGCTCGGGCATTCCATCGAACACCTCGTGTGCATAGGAGATGAGCTAGAGCACCACAAAGCTCTCTCCTCGCCGGCCACGACATAGGAGGTGAGCTAGAGCACCACAAAGCTCTCTCCTCGCCGACCACAGAGCAGTGAGAGTGCTCTACTCGCGGGCAAGGGGTATATATAGGCAATTAATTGGTCCTGGTTCGTGGCTTGAACCGGAAGTAAAGGGAAGCCTTTGGTCCCGGTTCAGGCCACCAACCGGGACCAATGATGGTGGGCCAGGAGCAAGGCACATTGGTCCTGGTTCGTCCCACCAACCGGAACCAAAAGGTCCAGACGAACCGGGGCCAATGGCCCACGTGGCCCGGCCGGCCCCCGGGGCTCATGAACCGGGTTCAATGCCCCCATTGGTCCCGGTTCTGGATTGAATCAGGACTAATGGGCTGACCCGGCCTAGACCATTGCCCCCTTTTCTACTAGTGATAGATGGACAATCCTCGCCTTGGCCTTAAGGGTGTTGACTACGAGCTTGTTAGGCGATGACTTGGTCAGCACAGGAGTCGCACGACGTCCCAGCCACGAACTCCATGATGCCTACGCATCAGTTGGGGTGCGCCCCATATATGTATCATGTATCTCTCTCTCTGTAATAACAACTGTATGAGTCTATGGATTATCATGGTATCAAACTTTCCTTAGATCCTCTCCACGAGACAAACTCCGGCGGAACTCCCACCCAACCTGCCGCCGGCAGCCAAACTCTCCCGGCTGCCTCCTCCTCAATAACTCTCACCATCCCTTCCACCCTCTCCTTTAGCGACACCATCACCGATGTTACTCCATTGTTCTAGATCTCCATAGCAGCAACTACTATCATTGGTGCCATTTGTTCGAGATCCATCTTGGCCGTTGCTCCCTGCTCAACCATATCTCCGACGATTCACCACCAGAGCCGCAAAACTATCGCTGGCTCAAAGACGATCTTGCTATCATCCAGTGGCTCTACACCCGAATCTCGACCGAGCTCTTCAAACTCGTCGTGAAGGATGGAGCCACTGCTCGTGACATCTGGCAGGAACTCCGCCGTCTCTTTCAAGACAACCACGACGCCCGCATATCGGCCCTCAACACCGAGCTCCACACGATCACTCAAGGCGATCGCCGTGTCGGTGTTTTCTGCCAGCAGATCAAGGTTATCGGCGACGAGCTTCATGAACTCGGGGAAGTTGTTGTTGATCGTGCTCTTCTTCATGCGCTCATGGGTGGCCTTGACGAGCAGTTCGCGCAGAAGGCGTCGCTGATCCCTCTTCTTCGCCCACTACCGGTCTCTGTCGGAGGCGTGCTGGATGCTGCAGCTCGAGGAGCAGATGCAAGCTCGTAAGACGGGCACACCTCGTCTCTTCCACACCACGACTCGTCCTGCTCCGCCGCCGGACGCGCCTGCTGCTCAACCTCCTCCTGGTTGGCGTCCAAGTCCTAACTACAAGGGTAAGAACCCAATTTATCGTGCTCCCAAGCAGGGGTCGCCATCTGCTTCGTCGTCTTCGGCGCCTACACCATCGGCTCCCATGGCGCCTCCAGCTTCGGCTCCAACTCCAGCATCGTGGCGCCCTTCCCATAACTTGATGTTTGACCATATTTGTATTTCGCTTATTGCAAGTTATGAAGTATGGGCCGCACCATGAAGGCCAGTAATTTAAACCTTTTCTTTTGTTGTTTCTTTTCTTTTGTTTTATCATTTATTTTATTTTTATTTCACATGTTTTCCATGTGTATATATTTTATTGCTTTAATAAATCCTTATATATATTTTTAATCAAAAAGAGAACTTCTTTTGACAGCAAATGAGAACTTATTTGTAGAGAGTGGTTTTTCTGCACCCACTTTCGGTGCACCCACGGTGCACCAACGCAAGAAAACATAGCAAAATATTTCAAAATATTCTAAAACTTTGTGAGAAAGATCATCAAAAAATGTTATGGGCGCTTGCAAAGTTTGGTGGTTAAATAACATTCGAGGAGCTCTATACAAAAAAAGAAGACAAAATCACTAAAAATTAGTCAAAATGTAAGTGCGGCAAACAAAGCTCGTTGCGGAGCTACCAAGATGTGCGTCATCCGAACACACAAGCACGCAAATGCATATATTAAGTTTCTCATGAAGATGAAGGCTGGCCAGAGCTAGCTATCTTAGAGCATCTCCAACAGACGCCCTATCTAGCCGCGCGCTAAAAAAGTTTTACAGCGTCAAAAGAGCGTTTTAGCACGCCGAACGACCCAGTATCTCCAACAGATGCCCAAAAATATACTGCCCAGCCAACAACAGTAGCAACTCCAACAGGCGCCCAAAAATAACCACGCGCGTCCGTACCTAGCTCGCCCCGCTGTGGCCGTGGCCGTGCCGCCCGTGCCCGTGGGCGCGCTCCGCCTCGTCGTGGCCGTGCCGCCCGTGGCCGTGGCCACGCTCCTCCCAGCCCCGCCACAGCCGTGGCC
>NC_041385.1:809227166-809269858 GCF_002162155.2 Triticum dicoccoides
GCCCGCGCCCCGCCGCGCCGCCGTGGCCGTGGCCGCGGCCCGTCGCGCCCGCGCGCTGCCTCCGTGGCCCGCTCCCCGCCCGGCCGCCTGCGCTCCTCCTGGCCCCGCCAGCGCCGTGGCCGTTTCCACGCGCGTGAAAATTTCAGCGCGCTGGAGCTCGAGCGCTAAATATACGGCTTGCGATCCAGTTTTGTCCGGCGCGCTGAAAGCTTTTTACAGCGTGCTCTATTATGCAGTGTCCACTGGAGTGCTACTTTCAACTCAGCGCGCGCTAAATTTGCGATTTTTTGGACGCGTCGCTAATATTAAGCGTCTGTTGGAGATGCTCTTAGGACATGTCTGAACCACTGAAGCTCAACGCCTCCTTCGGCAGCCCCTGTGGTCCACCGTGCGGAGGTGGCCCTCCTTCTGAAGGGAGTCCCCTACGAGTTCATCCAAGAAGACCTCGCAAACAAAAGCGAGCTGCTGCTGAAGCACAACCCCGTCCACAAGAAGGTCCCCGTGCTCCTCCATGGCGACCGGCCTGCGGTATGCGAGTCACTTGTCATTGTTGAGTATGTTGATGAGGCCTTTGATGGCCCGCCGCTCCTCCCCTCCGACCCCTTCGCCCGTGCCTCCGCCCGCTTCTGGGCTCGCTTCGTCAACGAGAAGGTGGGTAAACATATGATCAGTGGGCAAGACTAAGTTCGTTTAGTGGTGTTGCTATTTCTCTGTTCATGTTTCACTTTTGTTAAGCCTAAGTCGCCAGAGATTTTTTTTGGATGTCTAAGTTAATTCTGGTAAATACATGTTTACTTTAGCGAAAATTTATGATTACAATTTTTTAAATAGTGAAATACAACTTGGTGAAAATTTGCATTCACTAACTGAAATTGTGTTTTTCACCGAGTTTTCTCATTGAAAATTTATGATTACAATTTTTTAAATAGTAAAATACAACTTGGTGAAAAAGTTCATATATTATGGTTCATGGACAAATGACGTACTAGCTATTATTGTCTGCAAGGCGAACTGGGTCAAGGTCGGTAGGCCAGCCAAACCGATAGGCTAGGATATCATTGGTCGCTAAGATTCGAAGAACTAGAGTGGGATTTTCATGACCCCACTTATCATGGATAAAACGACGAATTCTATATACCTAAGAAACTGATCTCCATTAATTTATTTATCTTAATTGCAAGCATGCCAAATCATCAGATAATGATGGATGAGATAAGACCCACCTGAACATGCAACCATGCATCGGAAAAAATAACCATCACGACGACACCACCTGCAACCATGCATGGAAAAATATTTTTCATTCTATTATTCTATTTATATTGAATAAACATTTTGTCAACATACATAATCAAATATACTAAGTCGTATGTATTTTTAGTTTTGGTTCACGTCTTATTAATCTAAATATTTATATTTCACACAATCAAATGCCAGTGAAATATATTGCAACTGATTCCCGCGGCAACGCTCGAGGTAGCATCTAGTATTAGTAAATGAGGGAACACCTGAATACCAACTCAAATATTTATAATTGTATTTTCTAATAATTATTTACATAAAAGAGAATCTCAGATGACACTGACATAGACGGGCCTTATATATGTGCAGTGTTGGAGGTCTGTATGGATGGCACTCTGGACGGACGGTCAAGTGCAAGCTTCATCAGCGAGGGAGACGGCAGAGAACCTAAAGCTTCTTGAGGGACAGTTGCCGGAGGGGAAGAGGTTTTTCGGAGGTGATACTATTGGCTTCCTCGACATAGCCATGGGCGGGATCGCGCATTGGTTAGGAGTGTTTGAGGAGATGGCCGGGGTAAGGCTGCTCACCGAGGAGGACCGCCCATTGTTGTACAAGTGGGTGAGGGACTACAAGGCTGACGACAATGTGAGGCAATGCCTTCCGGAGAGGGGTCGTGTGCTTGCCGAGTTGGCGACGAGGAAGGATCGGTATGTGTCCATAGCTATGAGGATGGCCGCAAAGAACTCCTAGCGCGCTATGCATTGGACCTGCTGCAATAATGCATATGTAAGTTGCACGTTATAAGTTATGTATTGCAATAAAGTGTGTGCACCATAGGAAGACATAAATGGATATCGAGTTGCCTGGAGCCCGTTCTAGGAATAAGACGAAGTCAATAAAAATAACATTTTTCCTGATCATCTGCAAAATGTTATAAAGGAATATTTTTTTGCGAGGTGTTATAAGAAAGAATATGCTTATTTTATTTGATTTTTGTTGTTGCTCATATATAAAAATATTTGTCAATCAAATTTTAACACATATGGAAATGAACAAAAAATGGTAAAACAAATTCTACGTGGTAATATAGATGTGTATTACTCCCTCTGCTCCTAAATATTTGTCTTTCTAGAGATTTCAACAAGTGACTATATACGGAGCAAAATGAGTGAATCTACACTCTAAAATATGTCTATATACATCCGTATGTGGTAGTCTATTTGAATTCTCTAGAAAGACAAATATTTAGGAACGGGGGGAGTACGTGCGTGCGTGCAAAGTCACATGATGAAAAAGGTTATCATATGAGCTAAAAAAGGACAATTACGTGGATTGTTAGTGGTGTGTGTATTGTTTGCCCTTTCAAAATCATAAATTTGTCTTCAATCCTACTGTACCAATGACAGAGGGCGTCCCCTGCCACCGCTGGGTACTCGTGCCCTCGTTGACACCTCCGCGGACGAGGACGCCTGAATCTAAGGCGTGGGCCGCCCGCCGCGAACAACAACGGGCGCGCGCGCGAGAGAGAGAGATAGAGAGAGAGAGAGAGAGAGAGAGAGAGAGAGAGAGAGAGAGAGAGAGAGAGAGTCAGCGGGGGAGGCGCTGGCATCGCGTCGGGCA
Source organism: Triticum dicoccoides (assembly GCF_002162155.2). Classification (NCBI taxonomy): domain Eukaryota; kingdom Viridiplantae; phylum Streptophyta; class Magnoliopsida; order Poales; family Poaceae; genus Triticum; species Triticum dicoccoides. The sequence continues at coordinate 809,230,029 of NC_041385.1, forward strand.
AGCGTGCGCTAGTGGATCCCGGAGGACGCGCTTCTCGTGTCTGTCCTGCAATGCTCCCTCACATCGGCAAAGGCCAACATGCAGCAGCTCCGGCGCAAAAAAGCCAAAGTGCTCCAGCTAGCCATCAAGCAGTCGGAGCGCAAGGGGACGCCGTAGTCGGCGGCCAAGGCAAGGGCACTCCAGCTGGCCCAGGTGTAGGAGTGCGTTGTACGGAGGTTGACAATCAGCAAAATCTCCTCTAGTGAGGCCTCGGACAGCGGCGGCGAAACCAGTGACAACAACAGGGATGTTCGTTTGGCTGCGGATGCCTACACGGAGGGGTCCAACCACACCGACAACCGCAAAAGGGAAGGGTCCAGCGAGGAAAAGGTGATTTCCTCTACCATTCTCCGTTTTATCTATATTTTAGTAGTTTTGAAGTATGAATTTGCGTTGTTCGGTGATGAGCATTGAGCCTTTTGTGTGAGATAACTAATGTAGTTGCTAGTAGTATGTGAAATTCCTTCCTTTGTTGCTATCAAGCGTGTTCATGTTATTCATCTACGTAGCATTGCATTTGTTGCATGGATTTGAGGATTTGGATATGAGAGACACAGTTGTGTAAGCAACGAAATAAGAGGTGCACAGTCAGTGCCCGCGGACAGGTCCGGGCACGTCCACGTGTGTTTGAGAGGCCATATTAGATACATTCGGCTAAGGAACTCTAAGGGCATGAACTATGGAGGCACTGTAAAATGTTAACCAAGCACTTGGAAAATGCTAAATGTTTATAGAAAAATATTTGTCATACATATAAAAATATTTAAAAAATACAGGAAAAATGTTAAATGTGTATGTAAAAATGTTGATCATGTATATAAAAATATCGTAAACGTCTATAAAAGATGTTCCCGATGTATAGGAAAAATTTACAATTGACATTAGTTAAAGTATACATAAAAAGTCGAAATTATAAAAAAGACAATACTATAATAAAAAAACTATTAAACATATACATACAAATGTTCCTAATGTATATGTAAAATTTACATTCTATGCGAAAAAATGTTTATTTTGATTAAAAACTGATAACCATATATTTATAATGTTGAGAATGTTTTCCAATTTTTTAAATCTTGTATATTAAATATGTTATTTTTTTCTTAAAAATTGTATTAGATATATGCAAAAATAGGACCATGTGTATGGAAGAAGGGACACATATTTATTTTGAAAAAAGTATATAATGTATTTTAAAATGTTAAAAATGTATATAAAATATGCTTTGGACGTATACGAAAAATGTTGAATTTGTACTGAAAAAATTGACATGTGTCGAACAAAAAAGAAACTGGTGAAAATCAACAAAGAAACTAAATAAGAACTAAAGGAAAAATAAATAAACCAAGAAAAAATGAAAACCAAAGAGAACCATTTCAAAAGAATGGAAATAGAGAAAGCCAAGAAGAAACAAAGAAAACCGATGAAAGAAACGAAAGAAAATGAAGACAGAAAAGAAAAAAAAACCCAGCAAAAACCAAGAAAGAAACAAATGAAAATGAAAAGGAAAAGAAAACAAGGGTGAAAACCTTGAAATTAATGAAGAAACAGATGAAAAAACTAAGAAACATAGGAAAAAAACAGGATGAAGAAATAGAAAAAACTAAAAGAAGGCATAAAGGAAAAAAATGAACCAAACCAAACCTGTACGTCCACGGCACGCTATGCTACAACCAACGATCGTTGAACCTAGAGCGACTCACAAATAAAAGAAACAAACGCGCCGGCCCGTCTATCTCGTGCGAGAAAAAAAAGCTTCAAGCATGACTGAAGGATCACTCGCTATAAGGGCGATATATGTTTTGTGGTCCTGGCATATGATAAAGGTTATCATAGGATACTAGCAATGGTGGCAGACCGTAATGGAACACTTGGGTTTGAGTCAGAAAAAATCTACTTAAAAAGGGGTTGAAAAAGCCAAATAGTGCACTGAATTGGCCCGATTCAATGTCTCCCAGCCAAGTCCGCCTAGTTGCCTAAAATAGGGGACATCCTAGTCAGCGCTGCAGGCGCCCGTTAACGAGCTGGCGCCTGCAGCGTCGCTGACATGGGCCGGCCCAACGCGCGCTTGCACTCAGGACTGGATTCCCTGTTGAAGTGAAAAAGCAACAAAAAGTGAGGATCGCTGGGGATTCGAACTCAGGACCGGATTGTTGCAGGTGCACCTCAATAACCACTAGACCAAACTATCTTTGTTATCTACTACTAGAAAACAGTTCTAGTTAAACCATTCCGTGCAGTAAAACATTAATATATACTCAATATGAATTATCTCAAAAAAGAAAACGTGAATTCAAAAAAAATCATCAAAATTTTAAGAAAAGTTTCAAAAAAATGAAAAAGGTTCATCGATTTTCAAAAAAAGTTCATTGAATTCGAAAAAAGTTCACTGAATTCGAAGAAAGTTCAACGGATTCGAAAAAAGTTCATCGAATTCAAAAAAAGTTCATCAGATTCGAAAAAAGTTCATCGAAATCAAAAAAAGTTCATCGGTTTTGAAAAAAGTTCATCAAATTCGAAAAAACTTAATCGAATTTGAAAAAAATTCATCAAATTTTGAAAAAGTTCATCGGATTTGAAAAAAGTTCATCGAATTTTGAAAAAAAGTTCATCGATTTTGAAAACAGTTCATCAGATTCAAAAAAAGTTCTTAGGATTTGAATAAAAGTTCATCCAATTTTAAAAAAAGTTCACAAATCTGAAAAACGTTCATCGATTTGAAAAAAAAAATCATCAAACTCGGAAGAAGAAAAAGGAAAAAACCAAAAACGAAAAAGGAAAAAAGGAAAAAAGAAAAAGGTAAAAGAGGAAAAGGTAAAAGAAAGTAAAAGTTCATTCTAACAAAAATCAGGTATGTTGGCGTGGTGGTTGCACCCACGGTACTACGTGTGCGAGGTCTGTGGTTCGAATCACAGCTAACACATGTATTTTGGGAGCTCCTGTGCACCGCTCGTTGCGGCAAACAGTCGGCCGCCGGCACAGGAGTGCTCCGACTGGGCCGGCCCATGTATAGCGCAAAAAAATCCCCAAAAAGAAGTAAAATTGCAGCGGCTAGGGATCGAACTCACGCCAGCCAGTTGATTACGCGAGATCCTAGACACCACACCAACTGGGAGTTCGTGGTATTTACCTGCGCGCACCACTTTTAATATACTGCGATAGTATGTACAGATTTGCAGGATCATATTTGCTGTAGCGTACAGATTTTTCAATTGTTGCACACATTTTAGAAAACACGAACAATTCTTTGGAAAATTTCAGATTTCGAAATAGTGTTTGAATTACATAAAAAGAATTAGAATTACACGCAGTTTTTAAAATTTCAGAAGATTTTCGAGAAACAAGAACAAATTTGTAAACATGTTTTTTTTAAATGACAAATATTTTTTGAAATGTTTCAAACATTTTCTGAAACAGAGAACAAATTTTAAAGAACGAACATTTTTTGAATCTTGAGAACAAATTTTGAAACGGAGAACAAATTGGGAAGCGCGAACATCTTTTGAATCTTGAGAACAAATTTTGAAACGGGGAAACAATTTGGGAGTGCGAATAATTTTTTAAAGCACGAACATTTTTTAATCTTGAGAACTAATTTTAAAATGGAGAACAATTTTGAAAAATCCCGAGCAAATTTGGAAGCGCGAACATATTTTTAAAGCACGAACATTTTTTTAATCTTGAGAACAAATTTTGAAATGGAGAACAATTTTGAAAAATCCCGAACAAATTTGGAAGCGCGAACATTTTAGGAAAACGTGAACGAAAAATTGAAATTCGGTACATTTCTGCATTTTGAAACTTTTCAACTATTTGTGTAACGAGAACAATGTTTGAATCTTGAGAACTTCTTTTGAAACCAACATTTTATGGAAACACGAACAAAATTTGAATATTTTGAAATTCTTTTGATAAAAAAATGAAGAAACGGAAAGGAAAAATAAATAAAAACCCAAAGAAAGAAAACAAACAGAAAAATCGAAAAAATAAAAAAGAATCAGAAATAACTAAAAATGAAAAGAAGAAGAAAAAGGAAGAAAGAAAACTATAAAACAAAGGAAAAAGAAAAAGAGAAACAGAAAAGAAGACGGAAAAAACAGAATACACAAGAAAAAACTGGGTTCAGATTTGGGCGTACTGTGCGAAGCTCGAAATGGGCCGGCCCATCTCCTGTCCTAAGCATGCTTGCCCTATGCGAATCCCCGACACTTCGCCGCAGCGAGCGGCGAATAGGGTTTTCCATGTATTTTTGCTGATTAAAACAGCGAAGAAAAACAAATTATTGGGCCGGCCCGTCGCGCGAGCGCTTCAGGCGCCGGTTCGCAAGCGGGCGTATATTCGCCAAATAGGAAATCCCCTAAAATAGCGTAGTGCTATATCTCACATTAAACAAGATGGATGGATCTCTCGCGTCGAGCGCTACTGTATCTGGCCGGCCCTGTCGTGCATATTTTTGGAAAAATAGAGTTAAATGGATGCACGCAAAGGGAACAATCCTGGGATCTCCTTGTTGCTTCGTGGCACTGTTAGCCAATGCGCCAATATCAAGTTCATGTACAATACGTAGGGCGTGACCGACTAGAAGGAAAAGAGCCGGCTTTTACACATTTTCCTTTTTTTTCCTTCGGTTTTCTGTTTCTCTCTTGGTTTTTAATGCTTTTTTCATTTTATTTTGTTTCTTTTATTTTTTTCTTCTCTTTTTTTTGTTTTTTCATTCCTTTAGCATTAATTTTTCATTTTTACTTTTTATTTTTTCTATGGGCTTTTTTCGGTTTTATTTTTTTTGTTATCTTTGTTTTTTGGTTTTTATTCTACATTTTTTGTATATGTAAATAACATTTTTTATGTACTCATTTAACATTTTTCCAATACAAATTTAACAATTTTTCTATTCACCTATTTGAAAGATTGATTAACATTTTCAAGTACAAGATTAACATTTTTCAATACAAGATTAACATTTTCAGAATACATTGTCAACATTTTTCCTATACACACTTTTTAAACATTTTCCAAATGCTTCTTTAAAAAATTCAACTAGAAGATTAACATTTTCTGATACATAGTCAACATTTTTTCTATTCACATTCAATATTTTCAGATGCTTCATTAACATTTTCTAAATTCAATATTAACACTTTTTTAACACATGGTCAACATTTTTCTAAACACATTTAGCATTTTTCAATTGCTTGATTAACACTGTTCAAATACTTGTTTACCATTTCCCCAAATGTTTGATTAACATTTATATATGTATATGATCAAATTTCTTCATCATTTTTGTAATACATGATCAACATTTTTTTCATCAGGGAGTATCTTTGTTACAATGTTGCCATGATGCCTCCACCTGATTGTAGAAGCTTTGTGGTCTCGCTAAGCACTGCATGTGCAAACTATACATAACCCCACAATATGCTAGAGAAAGTGGGAAAACTGTCAGGCCTTTGAAAGGATCGAGATGGACCTAGAGGGGGGGGGTGCATAGGTACAATTACAAATTTTAATTATTACTTAGCAATTTTAGGCAGTAATGCGGAATATGAAGATGAGCCTAACAATTGCAAGTGAGTACTAAGTACTAAGCGAGTAACACAAGCACGTAAGTAAGCAAGCACAATATGATGTACGTAAGTGTAAAGAGACAAGTAACCACAAGTAGAGAGTTAGGGTTAGGAATAACCGCAACTCCGAGAGATGAGGATGTATGCCGATGTTCACTTTCTTGGAGGGGTGGATGTTACCACGAAGGCACACCAACGCCACGAAGGCTCACCCTATTCTCCCTTTGAGACAACACCACAGAGGTGTTTCTCAACCACTAGTGGTAGACCTTGGGGTGGTCTCCAAACCCTCACAAACTTTTCCGAGGGTAATCACAAAGTTCGATTCCTCTCCGAATGACTCCTACCGCCTAGGAGTCTCCAACCTCCAAGAGTAACAAGAACGATGGGGGAAATCTCAAAACTTGCTCAAATCACGAATTCCTTCGGTGCAAGGAAGGAGAAGGAGTGGATCTATCATTTGATTCGACAACTTCTCACAAATGCTCTCAAATCCCTTGGGGATCTAAGATTTGGTGTGGAGGAGTGAGAGAGAGTAAGAAATGTGTTCTAGGGTTTGTTCAAAGTGAGTGGTCACCCCTCTCCCGTGGGGGAGAAGGGCTAAATATAGTGTGAGTGCAAATGTGGCCGTTATAGTGTAAATGAACGGACAGGCCGGACATCCGGGCTAGAGGCCGGACATCCGGATTGGCAATGGCACACAAAGAACACAGCAGAGGCAGAGCAGAAAACAGAGAGGCCGGACATCCGGGGCCCAAGCCCGGACATCCGGCGTATCAGGAAGGCCCGGACATCCGGCAGGTGACCGGATATCCGGCGCGATCACAAGGTGGTTACAGAAACCCAGTTGCACTGTGGTAGCAGGGGCCGGACATCCGGATAAGGCCCGGACATCCGATGCGGCATGAGGGCCGGACATCTGGCATAGAGGGCCGGACATCCGGCAAATGATACCAACAAAAATGCATTCTGGATAGCCAGGGCCGGAAATCCGACCTGCAGGCCGGATATTCGCCATGAGCCCGGACATCCGGGGTCAAGCCCGGACATCCGGTATGCAAGAGACAGAACCTTTATCAGAGGGCATAAAGTAGGAACACTAGCCTAGTTTTGAACGGTTTTTATTGATATGAGCAAGTCTTAAGCTAACCCTATCGATCCCCTCTTAATAGTGCGGGATCCTATACTCAAGGAAATAAATATGAAATCACTTTTTAATACTTCATCCTTGAGCAAATTACTTCGTATGCTCTTGATCCACACACGTCGATGAAACCGGGGACTAACACCTGAGATTTACTTAACAACCATTGTTAGTCCCCTACATGTATATTGTCATCAACATCAAAAACATGATGTAAGAGCATGATTGCTCTTTCAATCTCCCCCTTTTTGTTTGTTGATGACAATCACACATGTACTATCACAGTTGAAATAAATAGTCAGCATTGAAAAATATGAGAGCAAGAATACCAAGTATGTTGATGTTTCTATTTGTATTTGGCTCCCCCTCATTGTGAGCATGTAATGAATGTATTAGAATGCATGTGTATCTCCAGAAGATATATATGTATTTGGCATGCACATAGGAAATCATAATGACACATGGATAAGGCAACCACAATTCCATAGCCACAAGGTAATCAATATAGACTCACATGATCAAGATAATACGATAACATAGGTAGCAACATACCAAGTTCAACATACCAAGTTCAAATAATAGTAGGGCTAAACACAACGAGCTAGTACATCAAGTAATACTACTTCTCCCCCTTGGACAGCAACAAATAAATAAGGGGCACACTCGGTCACTCCTGGCGGATGTCATCAAGATCATCAAAGAACTCCGGATACTCGTCACGAGAGGGAAAGCCGAACGTAGAGGTGGACGGAGCCGTAGGAATAGGATCATCGTCACTCACGGGACTCCCACGGTTACGGAGGCGCTGCTTGAGCTGATTCTTGGAGAGGATGAGGCGCTTCTGGACATCATGATTCTGCTGACAGCTAAAAGTGATGGACCTCATGATGGCAGATTGAGCCTTGCTAATGAACATCGCTAACCGACCACGGGGAGCCGTCGAGGAAGATGGAACAGAGGAACCAGTGGGCTGAGTCCTGCCAGCAGACCTCCTAGACTGTGAAGGAGCAGTAGGCGGAGCCGCAGCCACCACGCGCATATGAGGAATAGGCTTCCAACAAGAGTGAACATCAGTCTTGACCACCTCAAATGGAGCAGTATGATCAATCAGAGCCTGAATGAATGGAGCATGAGGAAACTGGCGTGACTGAATGAAGCTGCAAAGACGGATCTCATGCCAAATGAAATGGGTTGTGTCCAGAGGCTCAGTGGGTTTGTCATGCATACGAACCATCAAGTCAATGCAATAGTTGTAGGCCCGCGAGCGATCTCCCTTCTTAGGATAGAGAGTGCGAAGCACACACTGATAGAGGCTGTAGTAAGGAGCACGGAAGATAGATACCTCATTGAGTGGATATGCAAGTTCTTCTTTAGTGAGCTGAGAGGTAGGTTTGATAAGTGGTAAGCAAGCATCAATCGCTTTGGGCTTGCTCTCAGGATCCATACTGTGGATGCGATGGCCAACACCGGAGAGACCTAAAATATGAACAAACCTGTCATAGGTGATGCTCAGAGTGGTGTTATCAGTCCTCCAAGTGAGAGTGTTGTCCGGACCAAAGAAACAAGTGGCATAGAACTGTAGAATGGCAGCTTCATTCCAATCACACCTGAAGGTCATTGCGGGACCGAGAGTCATATCATCAATGATCTCGACCGGATTGTTTGGAAACATGTCAGGATTCTCACGTAGGAAGTTGAGATCCAAGTATGAGTGAGGAGCAAGGCCACGCCCACGGACAAAACTGGAATAAAGATCCTGCTGCATACGAGTCCGGAACCGAGGATCCTCTGCATCAGCCACCATCTCATATTGATTGACATCCCGACGAAACGCAAGATATTGAGCTGCCCCTATAGTTTTGAAGTTGTGAGGAGCGCGATCCCCGCTGTCAGGAAGCTCCATGGAGATGCGACGGCCATGAGCAATGGGCATTGCAGGCCCACCGACATGAGGCATCAGGGCCCTCCTAGAACTGGGCTTGGACTGTCCAACGGAGTGTCTTGGTGCACAGACCTCCTCATCCTCCCCAACATAGTCCGCATCACCTGGATCCGAGGCCGACGGACTAGTGGATGGTACCCGCTTCTTCTTCTTAACGGTGGTGACCTTCTTCTTCTTAGGCCGAGCATGCTCATCGGAGTCGGTTGAGCCTTGCCGGTGGACAACTGGAATGGATGAGAGATCCCGATGAGATGGTACGAATAAGGATGAACATGGATGAAATAATTTTAAACAATGGGATGACCATTTTGAGCATGACCATAGAATAAGTTCAGTGGTTGATCAAAAAGGAGACATGGCCATGATTTAAATTTGAGTAGCCAAGTTCATTGACAGATGGTTTAGGCATAGGCAAGAGACACCAACACTCAAGAGACCAAAAGTGATGCCCTAAGACCTTGTGGTCACCATAGAAACGGAATAGAGGAGAGATAGCATTCATACCCCTAGAAGAGGGCTCGGGACGTTCGGGGCCGCAGTTCTTGGTCCTTGCCATGATGAACTCCGGCAGTTACTCCCACACAACACCGGTCCCTCTCGAGGGATTCACAACCCAACCCAAGAAATGGATTGGATAGGATCGTAGATCGGGAGGAGGAGAGGCCGTGAGCAGGAGATCGGGGCCGGAGCACGGAGAATAGGGCCGGGGCAGCACCGGAGCGGCAGCCCGGCGGTGGCTGTGACGAGCGCTGGGGAAGAGGAACGGGGGTGAATGGGGAATGAGCCCCAAATGCCCGAGCCCCTCCCAGATATGTGTGGCCGCGGTTACGGACCGGATATCCAGGGCCCGACCCGGATATCCGGCGAGCGAAGGCCATAGAGAAAGTAAAAAGGGGACAATGGGCTGGACATCCGGGAAGGAGCCTGGATATCCGGTGTGTGATGGACCGACAGCTATAGGATCAGGGCCCGGATGTCCGCCTAACGCCCGGATGTCCGGCAGTGCTCCAGTGCCCGGATGTCCGGCGGAGGGGCCGAATGTCCGGCAACAGGACAACAGATCCAGGCCAGAGAGAGATTGAAAAGAAGATAATTTTCGTGATTTGATATGGACTCCGCCAAGGAGTTTTGGAGAGAATTTATAAAGGTGACTCACTGAGTAATTCTAAGGTCATACTAAGATGAAATAGCATCCCTAACAACAACAAAAAATGAAAGGTTCACATACATAAGGTACACGCAATGACCGAGGTCACCATGTTTGAGCATATGTAGCATAGTGCCACAAAGATTGGGCATATAGTCATGACTCCATCATGTTAAAGCACCATAGTTCAAGAACCATGGTAGCTTTGAGAGTGTTGGTTCTTTTTATGCATTATGTAAGGTGAGAGCATTCATGAATTGAATGCCTCCCCCTAAATATATGCCTACATCATGACCAGACATTAGATTCATGCATGAATGGGTACTAGATTTCACATAATATTGTCAAGCTCCAAGATAACAAGTTCATGCCTAAGTCGACAAAACCTTGCTTCATCTAACAGTTTGGTGAAGATATCTGCCGGTTGCAAATCTGTACCAATGTGATCAATGTGAATACCTCCCTTTTCAACATGATCTCTCAAGAAATGATACCTAATATCAATGCGTTTGGTGCGGAGATGATCTTTAGGGTTCTCAGCAATATTGATGGCACTTTCATTATCACATAGAAGAGGCACATGTCTATAGGTGATACCGTAATCCTTCAAAGTTTGCCTCATCCATAGCAACTGAGTGGCACAACTGGCGGCAGCAATGTATTCAACTTCTGCGGTAGAGAGAGCAATACCATTTTGTTTCTTTGAGGACCAACTTACCAAGGATCGTCCAAGAAACTGACATGCACCGGATGTGGACTTACGATCCACTTTGTCTCCAGCCCAATCCGCATCCATGTACCCAATAAGATCAAACTTAGCATCCTTGGGGTACCAGAGGCCCAACTTTGGGGGTGTGAACAAGGTATCTAAGAATATGCTTAACCACCTTATCATGACTTTCCATAGGGAAACCTTGAAATCTAGTACACATGCATACATTGAACATGATGTCTGGTCTAGATGCACAAAGATAAAGCAATGAACCAATCATAGAGCGGTAAGTAGATGGGTCGAAAGGAGTACCATTTGTGTCTTCAGTGAGAGCAATTTTGGTTGGCATGGGTGTCTTGCATGGACTAGCATCAGACATGCCAAACTTCTCAAGGATATCCTTGAGGTACTTTGCTTGAGATAAGAAAATTCCTTCTTGAAATTGTTGAATTTGAAATCCGAGAAAGAACTTCAAATCCGTATTGAGTGATATTTCAAAATTCTTGGTCATTGAAGCCGCAAACTTCTTGCACAAATGAATGTTAGGAGAACCAAAAATGATGTCATCTACATAGATTTGGCATAGGATCAAATCACCCTTGTCCCTCTTAGTAAAAAGAGTGGGATCGATCACCCCTCTCTCAAAACCATCATCAAGTAAAAACTTCTTCAAATGATCATACCAAGCACGAGGTGCTTGTTTGAGGCCATACAAAGCCTTATGAAGTTTATAAACATAGTCTTTGTGAAAGGGATCAACGAACCCGGGTGGTTGTGACACATATACTTCTTCTTGTAGAGGACCGTTAAGGAAAGCACTCTTCACATCCATTTGATGTAATGTAAACCCATTGAAAGCAGCATAAGCAAGTAAGATGCGAATGGATTCAAGACGGGCAACAGGGGCAAAGGTCTCACCAAAGTCCAAACCTTCAACTTGTGAGTACCCTTGTGCCACTAACCCGGCCTTGCTGCGAATGATTACACCATTTTCATCTTGCTTGTTCTTGAAAATCCATTTTGTTCCAATGACGTTGTGCTTGGTAGATGGCCTCTTGAGTAATGACCACACTTGGTTGTGTTCAAAACTGTTCAACTCTTCTTGCATAGCAACTAGCGAATCGTTGTCCATCAATGCATCTTGTACCTTGAGGGGCTCAATACTAGACACAAACAAGAAGTGAGCACAAAAGTTTGTCAAATGTTTAAGAGTGACTCTACCTTCTGATATGCCAGTAAGAATTTTGTCAACATCAACACGACCGGCCACTCGAGGCATGATGGAGGTAAGGGTTTCACGAGGTTCAACTTCATGTCCATCATCCACATCCTCAACATATGGATCATTAATGTGTGGAGGAAGATCTTCTTGTTCATATTGCATTTGTTGAGGTTCATCATCAATGGTTGGACTTTCTTGTTCTTGCACTTGATGATGATCTTGTTCTTGAAGATTATCATGAAGAGGAACTTGATCATCCTCTTCAACTTGGGCTAAGGGTATCGGTTGAACAATAGGAGCTTGTGGTGGTATGGATGTTGAAGTAGTTTGATGATGTGTGAGGCCTCCATCTTCTTCTTCATCATCATGAGGTTCTTGTTTCATAGGAAGAAGTGCACCAACACCCATGGTCAAAATGTCTTGAGAAGAATCTTCTTCACCTACATCACTTAGATCAACTTGCTCCCCATGGGAGCCACTAAATTCATCAAACACCACGTCACAAGTTTCTACAACACATCCATTGGATTTGTTGTAGACTCTATAGGTGTGAGAGTTTGATCCATAGCCAACAAATATACCCTCAATTGTTTTGGATTGAAATTTTCCTAACCGTTCTCTTTTGTTGAGAATGAAACATTTGCACCCAAATACACGAAAGTACTTGACATTTGGCTTGTTTCCAGTTAGAAGCTCATATGGAGTCTTTTCCAATATAGTGCAGAGGAAGAGCCGGTTTGATGCATGGCATGCGGTGTTGACAGCTTCGGCCCAAAAACTATATGGTGACTTGTATTCATCCAACATGGACCTTGCCATCTCTACAAGTGTACGGTTCTTCCTTTCGGCTATACCATTTTGCTGAGGAGTGTATGGAGCTGAATATTGATGCTCAATCCCTTCATCACTAAGAAATTCTTCCAAGGTATAGTTCTTGAACTCAGAGCCATTGTCACTTCTTATTGCCCGGATTTCTTTGTCAAACTTGCGTTGGGCTTGCTTTGCAAAATCAATGAAGGTGATCTTCGTTTCGTCCTTGGACTTGAGGAAGAACACCCATGTATATCTTGAGTAATCATCAACAATGACAAGCCCATACTTTTTCCCACCAAGACTATCCCATGATGGAGGCCCAAAAAGATCCACATGAAGGAGCTCCAGGGGCCTTGAAGTAGATACTATGTTCTTGGGTGGGTGCTTTGATTGATGTTGCTTCCCGGCTATGCATGCACTACACACACGATCTTTCTCAAAAGAGACATTGGTTAGTCCAAGGATGTGATTCCCCTTTAAGAGATCTTGAAGATTTCTCATGCCGACATGGGCTAGCCGGCGATGCCATAGCCACCCCTTGTCAGACTTGGCCATTAGACAAGTTGCATGGAATGTGCTCTCTTTCGAGAAATCAACCGTGTAAAGGTTGCCATCCAACTCTCCAACAAAGGCCACTTCGAGAGTATCTCTCTTAAAGACTTTCACATCCGTTAGTCCAAAGAGTGTATCATAACAGTCGGTGTCAAAACCGGCGGATCTCGGGTAGGGGGTCCCGAACTATGCGTCTAGGCGGATGGTAACAGGAAACTAGGGACATGATGTTTTACCCAGGTTCGGGCCCTCTTGATGGAGGTAAAACCCTACGACCTGCTTGATTAATATTGATGATGTGTGTTACAAGAGTGGATCTACCACGAGATCAAGGAGGCTAAACCCTAGAAGCTAGCCTATGGTATGATTGTTGTTCGTCCTATGGACTAAAGCCATCCGGTTTATATAGACACCGGAGAGGGCTAGGGTTACACAGAGTCGGTTACAATGGTAGGAGATCTACATATCCGCATCGCCAAGCTTGCCTTCCACGCCAAGGAAAGTCCCATCCGGACACGGGACGAAGTCTTCAATCTTGTATCTTCATAGTCTTGGAGTCCGGCCGATGATGATAGTTCGGCTATCCGGACACCCCCTAGTCCGAAAGTCCCTCAGTGCCCCTGAACCAGGCTTCAATGACGACGAGTCCGGCGTGCATGTTGTCTTCGGCATTGCAAGGCGGGTTCTTCCTCCGAATAATTTATAGAAGATTGTGAACATCAGGATAGTGTCCGGCTCTGCAAAATAAATTCCACATACCACCGTAGAGAGAATAATATTATACAAGTCCAATCTGCTGACGTATTTCGTGGCGTGACGTCACACCATTACCAAGCCTTTACTCAAATTGTTTTTATTGTATCACCTCAGCGCGTTTAGCGAGGCGGTTTCCTTGGCACGTCTTATCGAAGCAGAGATCGTGTTCCCCTTATTCCGGGACTCCCATCAATACAGACGTGGGTAACCCAACCGCGCCCGTTGCCACGCCCCCTCCATCGAAGGCGGGTTCCAAACGATCACGGGGACGGCTCTTGGTATTCTCCCTCTTTATAATGAGACCAAGGCCCGTTCTTTTCCTTCAATCCTCTGTCGAACCCGCCCCTCGCCCTGAGTTCCAACACCCAAGGCTCCATATTTGGGTAGCTTCGATCTTCGACAATGTCCAGCCCCGACCTACGAGGCCGGTGGATGCCCTCCTCCGTCACGGAAGAGGACGTGCTAAAGCTAAGAGACGCCAGGTACTTAACCTACGAGATTTCACATAGGCTGCCTGCCCAAGGGCAAGTTATTCCAACCCCCGAGCGTGGCGAGAGCGTCGTGTTTGTGTCTCACCTTCGTCGGGGTTTAGGCTTCCCGACGGGTCCCTTCGTGAGGGGGCTCATGTTTTATTATGGGCTGGAATTCCATGACTTGGCTCCGGAGTCTATCCTCCACATCTCATCATTTATTGTCGTCTGTGAAGCCTTCCTCCGCACTACCCCTCACTTCGGCTTGTGGCTCAAAACCTTCAATGTGGAGCCGAAGGTGATTGAGGGGCGTCAGGCAGAGTGCGGAGGGGCGGTTATAAGCAAGAGGGCCGATGCTCCATGGCCCGAGGGCTCTTTTCAGGAGGAGCTCAGCTTATGGCAATAGGAGTGGTTCTATATCCCCGCTCCCAGGGGCAGCAGGCAGAGGCTGCCGCCCGTCTTCCGCTCGGGCCCTCCACAATGGCTGACGTCATGGGTCAACAAGGGGCTTATAACCGCCTGGGGGCCGTCCAAGGACGTTCCCCTGTTGCAGGACCGGATTGGAGACCTCCAAGAAAGGGAGATCAATCTGGCCGTAGTGGTACAGGTTATGTTGGTCCGGCGCCTACTGCCCTGCAAACGTCGCCCCCTCCGCCTGTGGGAATTTAATCCGGAGGGGCCACGAGATCTTCAACACTTCATGGGTTTGACACCCGTGGAGATGTACAAACTATTCTTCGGATCGCAAGAGATGCGTCCGGAATTGACCGAGGATGCTGGCCTAAGCTGCAGTCGCCCGGATACTCAAGTAAGTTGCCCTGTGTCCGGACACATCGCCCATTTATTTACTGTGGGTTTGCCTTTTAACCGGCTATCCCTTGGACAGGAGTGGATAGCGCAAGCAAAACTGATACGGTATCCGGCCCCCCTCCCTGAGACCATGCAGGATCCCGTGTTAATCAAAATGTTAGAGGTTGCACCTTTGGAGGAGGGCGAAGAAGGGCACAGGGGATCTACCACCTCAGCCACAGAGGCTTTCAGTAAGGAAGGAATCGAGAGTCCTTCTTTCCAGGGGGAGAAGAGGACCGCTTCCGAAGACCCGGAGGCCAAGGCCTCAAAGCGGGGAAAGAAATCTGTACCGGAAGGTCCTGTGCCGGGAAGAGCCCCGGCCGAACTGTCTCCTCGGAGGAATCATCCCTCTAGCGAGCCGTAAGAAAAAAAGGGGGAATTTTGTAATAGTGGACATCCCTGTTTAATTTCTAAGGGTAACCGAAGTTTTCACCTTGTAGTTCGGATCTCAGCCCATCTCAGCACATCTCATCGTCGGGAGACCTTCGTCCGGAGATGATGGAGAGCGAAACGCCTCCATCTGCCGCCCCATCGTGCGAGGCGGACGAACCTGAGGTGTGGTCGCGGAGGGTCTCCCCGAGTTCGGCGGGGCCAGAGAGTTCGGCGCCCATTGGAGTACGGCCGGCGGAGCTGCATGATTTGCTTAAGAGGGCGTCCATCTCAGAAGATCACCGCACATTAATGGGTATGGTGATTGAGAGGATCTCGTCCGCCGAAAGCGGGTTGTGTGAGGCCGTCGGAAGTTTGCTGACGGGATTTGAGGTACGCAAAAAATGACATACCTTTTGACAGTTTTGCACATGAAGTGCGCCCTGTATAGATAGTAGCCCGTGAGACTTGGTATGCTATCGAAAGCGGCAGCGTGCCGAGGATCATAATATCAGTTATATAATGTCGCCTTTTCTATGCAGGTGGCGGAACGTTCAGTGCCCAGCCGGACTGATGGAGTTGCCGAGCTTAAGAGGCAACTCGACGTTGCGGATGCGGACATCTCACTGGTCAATTAACGACTCGATGAGTCACAAGGTACGTGGTTGCTCTACGGTCGCCTACTAAGGGAGCTGACACCCATTCCTTACAATTTGTATGCCTGATGCAGATAGTGCTGCTGCTGTGGAAGGCCTTCGAGCAGAACTTGCTCGGGCCAAGGAGCAAGCCAGAAAAAGCGAGGCGGCTGCCTCAAAGGCAGCGGAAGAGCTAGAAGCCGAGAAGGCTGCTCACTGCCGAAGCAGGGAGGAGATGGACGGAATGGCCACGAAATAAAATGTTGCTACCGACCGCCTAGAGGTTCTTGAAGGAGAACGTCGAGCGGAGCAAGAGGACCTGAAGAAGGCCGACGCCGAAGCCAAGGATGCCCGTAGTGCAATGCGGGCTATGAAGGAGGAACTGCGTCAGGTCGGAGACATTGTGGCTGGAAAGCCCTTTATGCTGCGTAGGAAGTTCATGGATCCGAAGTATGCTCAGCTAGGCCGATTGTATGATACGGAGGATCCTTATCTGGACTTGGCGGCGAGTGCGGCGGACGCAGTCGTGCACTTCCGAAGCCAGGAGGATCATGAAATGGAAGAGCTTTTCTGGTCTCAATTCCATAGTCCGGAGCGTCCACTTCCGTTGAGTGATCAGCTGGTTGAGTGGGCTGAGCTGAATAGATTGTCCGGACTTGCCATGACGGATGTGGTCACTCATCTGTGGCCGAAAAGGCCCAAGCCGAAGAGTTATTTTGGCTTGTTGCAACAATTCCTTGGGGCGGTGCCGCGTATTGGGGCGATGAAGCGGTCGGCATGCATAGAAGGTGCAAGGATGGCTCTCGCCCGTGGTAAGACATACTGGGCGGAGATGGATGCCACCGCTGTTGCATCCCGGGGTTCGGACAAAAGCCGATTCCCCGCCGAGCACTATTTTGAGGAAGTCCTGCAGGGCGCTCGTATAATAGAGGCACAGTGCTCGATAGATGTTATGTTTGAATGACATGTATGATTACTGAGATCATGTTTATAATGCAATAAGTTTTTATACTTGTGTGCTCAAGTATTGAACTATCTCCTGTGCAGCCGTATATGTATGAATAACCTGAAAGTTGCAGTCTTTGGCTTCAGCCCCCACGCACATGGTGCGGGGGTGTTTGCAAAAAGAAAAGCGCTTTTTCACACTTAATCCAACGTCTTGGTCCTTTTAGGGAGGTGATAGCGTAGCAAACTAGGCAACCGGACTATAATGCTTTATCACTTTCACTTAGCCATAGGAGCTCGAATGTGGGGCTACTGTATAGCCCCTAGCGGCACCGCTCCTCTCCGAACTTTGGGGCGCGTATGTGCGTGACCGGGAAGCGGTCCTTCGTCAAAGCGGAGGAATTCTAAACATTCCAATGGTCGATCGAGTGGTTGACCAGTCTCTCGCTATATCATGACAGTCAGTTTTCGGCTTTCTCTACTGAGGTGCTAGCCCAGCCGAACCGGGGCACAATCGGAGTAGTTCTCCTGGTGCCGCGTTAGCCGATGATACGGAACGTAAGGCAGCAAAACACAGGAGCCGGGCAAACCCAACATTTGACCAAAGACATGATTCGGAGCTGATGCATATAAGGCCTAACTCGAGACGCCGAACACTCCCTAAGGTGTTCGGTCTTTATGATACCGGGCAAAACAATGCCCTAAGCCCCTAGTGTCCAGGTTCAGGCGGGAACTTCTGACGCGTCCGATGCCAAAACGCCAGCCTCCTCCTCGGTTATGGTAGGAAACCGGGGGATGTGTATCAATAAGAAACAGTAAGAAAGGTTGACACAGGGTCTTAATCTAAAGAGAATCCTTGCAACGGGTCCCTGCTGCACGTCTGCGCCTATGTCTCCGTTGTGCTGTATCCTGGACGGGTGTAGCACGTGCTTCATCTGTAAAAGAGAAGAACTTAGTTTCTAAGAAATATCGTGCAGAGGTTGTATAAAAATAGAATTAAAGGAAGAAAATTGAGCTTTATTGGCTCTCATCGTTTATACACGCGGCCCCTTATAAAGGGGATATGCGGCTGGGAAGCCCCTTGCCGACTCGTCTAACCATGTCCGAGGTCTGAATGACCTGTTTTTAGGGGCTTTGACCCGCAAGGTCTGATTAGTGTGTGGCTGTCGAGGCAGTCTCACGTTCTCCGTGGTCGAGGAACACTCGGAGTTACTTTTTAATGAAATTATGCCACATTAACCGGGTGTTTTTAAGCGTAAAAAACGCGTAATGTGGTATTGCGTTAGGGCTGGCGAAAGCTGCGCGCCCCAGTAGTGCTTAAGGGCTACTGTTTGAATGGGGCGATGAATAGTGAGCTTTTCGCGACGGAGATTGTCGGATGGACCGAACACAACCTCTAGTGGTATAGAGCATGTATAATTGGCTTAAAGGCCTGGCGTCACTCCTTTGAAGGAAGTGCTACTATGGCGAATGTTGGTATGGTCTATCCCCATTCTGCGGGCGGTGTCCTGGTATTGCAGGTGCCGCGCTGTCTTTTCGTGTTATCACATGAAGTGAGTTCACTGTTTTGACTTCTAGTGGGAAAGTCTTCTGTTTTCCGGAGTGCTACTTTTGGGTTTCATCACTTTCGCTTGGTGTGTCGAGCCCCTTGTGTTCGGCATTAAGTCGGCCGGAATGTTTGAAGACCCAACAATCTCTGTGGGCATGGTTTGCAGGCTTCCCGGAGGTACCATGTATTTGACATAGTCTGTCCAGAATCTTATTTAGGTTGGATAGCTCGTCACTGTTGTCCTTGAGGGGCAGTGTTTTGTTGTTCGGCCGAGAGCTTTTGAATCCGGCGTTGACCATCGTACTATTTGGGCCATTTTCCTTGTTCCGGCGCTGATATTTTCTGCATTGTGATTTCCCATTTCCATCCCTGACTTCGGATGTACTTGGGTCGCTGGTGCTGCATCTAGCCAGCCAGCTGTCCTCCCCTGCGCAAAAGCGGGTCATAAGGCTTGTTAGTGCGGCCATTGTTCTTGGTTTTTCTTGGCCAAGGTGTCTGGCGAGCCATTCGTCTCGGACGTTGTGTTTAAAGGCTGCTAAGGCTTCAGCGTCCGGACAGTCGACTATCTGGTTCTTTTTAGTGAGGAACCTGTTCCAGAATTTGCGTGCTGACTCTCCGGGCTGTTGAGTTATGTGACTTAAATCGTCTGCATCCGGAGGCCGGACATAAGTCCCCTGAAAAATTTGCTCGAAACGCATCCTCAAGCTCTTCCCAACTTCCGATGGTATTTTCTGGGAGGCTTTTAAGCCAATGCCGAGCTGGCCCTTTGAGCTTGAGGGTAGGTATTTTATGGCATGGAGATCATCTCCTCTGGCCATATGTATGTGTAGGATATAATCCTCAATCCAGACTCCGGGGTCTGTTGTTCCATCATATGCCTCTATGTTTATGGGTTTGAATCCCGCTGGAAATCCATGATCCAGTACCTCGTCGGTGAAACATAGTGGGTGTGCGGCGCCCCTGTATTTGGGTGTGCCGTTGTCTTCAAATGCTCGGCGGGTTATGTTGCTTCCTGGAGTCTTCTTTTTTGGTCCATAAATAGATCTGACTGGGTCATCCTTTTTCCGAGGGTCTTTATGCTGATCGTGTGTCGGCTTGTGTGTGGCGCCCCTTGTTGCTCTTGGCCTGGCATCTGGTCGTCTATCCGGCCAGGCGGCTTCTTTCTTTTTTGACTGCGGGGGCTCTAAGGCCTCCTCGTCAAATTCGGGCAACAGCTTGCGCTTCGGGTAGCTCTTTGTCTGGTGACTAGCGCCATGTTTATCTGTGCTATTGAGTACTTTGCTCCATCTCATTCTGAGTGTGTCCTCCGCTGTTTTGAGCTTCCGCTTTTGCTTCTTCAAACTTCTTGCAGTGGCAACGAGCCTTTTATGAAGATTCGTATGCTCTAGTGATGTGAGATCATCTTCGCCGAGGATGGGTTGTTTGTCCAGTTCACGTTCGGCTGGCTGCTTGTTGACATGTGCGTCATCCACCGCTTCGCCCTGCTCTAGGGCCGGGTCCGTATGGGTGCCGTTTTTATCGAGGCCGGTCTTCGGGCGGCGCTTGCGTCGCCGTTTTGGTTGGTTGTTGGGGAAGTTGTCCTTTGCCACCTCATTATCGCTTCCTTTTGGTGTATCCACCATGTATACATCATGAGTTGGGGTGGCCTTCCCGTGCCCGGTAGGCGCTGGCTCTTGATCGTCTCCGGCATCGTCGTCCATACCGTCGATGTCTTCGGAGTCATAGTTTAGCATGTCGGTTAGATCGTCGACAGTGGCTATTAATTGGGTGTGGGTGGGATTTGAATCTCTTCATCGTCCGCATCCCAACTGTCCTGGCCGCAGTCCGGCCAGGGCTCTCCTGATAACGAGAGATACTTTAGCGAACTCAAGATGTCGCCAAAAGGTGAGTGTTGAAAGATGTCCGCGGCGGTGAACTCCATGATCGGCACCCAATCGGATTCGATCGGAGGGGGCATGGGAGGTTCGGAGTCCTGCAAGGAGTCCGGCACCTCGGAGTCACGAGCTTCATGAGGGACAAGGTCATTGTTCGGCTCTATCGCCGTAGAGGTTGCAGCTCCCGAGGCGGTGTCTAGCCATCCGTCCTTGATCTGCGCAGCCGGCTCCGAATTGAAGATCGGAGCGGGTTCTAGTGTGGCCTCCAGGGTACTGTCCGACTGCAGAGCTAGATCATGCTTGCCGTGACAGTGTGACACGCTCGGCTGCGGCTCGAATCCGTCGAGGATCAAGTCCCCGCGGATGTCCGCCGTGAAGTTTAAACTTCCAAATCTGACCTGACAGCCAGGGGCGTATCTTTCGATCTGCTCCAGATGGCCAAGTGAATTGGCCCGCAGTGCAAAGCCGCCGAATACGAAGATCTGTCCGGGGAGAAAGGCCTCACCTTGGACTGCATCGTTGATGATGGTCGAAGTAGCCATCGAGCCTATCGGTGACGACACAGAGGAACTCTCAATGAAAGCACCAATGTCGGTGTCAAAACCGGCGGATCTCGGGTAGGGGGTCCCGAACTGTGCGTCTAGGCGGATGGTAACAGGAGACAAGGGACACGATGTTTTACCCAGGTTCGGGCCCTCTTGATGGAGGTAAAACCCTACGTCCTGCTTGATTAATATTGATGATGTGTGTTACAAGAGTGGATCTACCACGAGATCAAGGAGGCTAAACCCTAGAAGCTAGCCTATGGTATGATTGTTGTTCGTCCTATGGACTAAAGCCATCCGGTTTATATAGACACCGGAGAGGGCTAGGGTTACACAGAGTCGGTTACATATCCGTATCGCCAAGCTTGCCTTCCACGCCAAGGAAAGTCCCATCCGGACACGGGACGAAGTCTTCAATCTTGTATCTTCATAGTCTTGGAGTCCGGCCGATGATGATAGTTCGGCTATCCGGAGACCCCCTAGTCCGGAACTCCCTCAATAACCAACAGAAGCCAATTGGCGAATAGAAAGCAAGTGGTATTTAAGGGATTGGACAAGCATGACATTTGCAAGAGACATGTCATTTGTGATAGCCACCGTGCCCAACCCGAGTACCTGTCCTTTTGAACCTCCACCAAACATAATGCTCATGAATGGTTGAATAGCTTCCATGAAATCGTAGAGAAATTTGCTATCTCCGGTCATATGATTTGTACATCCATTATCAATCACCCATTTCACTCCACCGGAGAAGTTAACCTACACACAATTAGGACTTGGTTAGAGGCACCCATTTTGCAATGGGACCTCTCAAGTTAGTCACAAAGGTCTTAGGGACCCAAATAGCATAGAACCGGAATGCATTTCGAGGACCAACAAATTTTGCAAAGACTTCTCCATCCTTAGTCTTACGAAGTACATAGGATGAAGGCATGAACTCTTTAGGCTTGTTGAGAGTGGGCATGCCCCTTTTGGCCTTCCCACTCACAACCTTACCTTTCTCCTTGTGCCCTTCTCTCACAAATGTTTCTCTTAGAGGAGTTGTGCACTTTTGAGAGGATGTCTTCTTCTTGCTTGTGCTTGGGTCAAACCCAAGTCCCTCTTTGGCAAACACTTCATTGTGTTGGCTCAATATCTCATCAAGATTCTTTTGCCCTTGAGCACATGTCATGAGACCTTTCTCGATTTGAGCCTTGAGAAAACGATTTTCCTCAAGAATAGATGCTAGATCGCTACTAGAATTAGTAGTACAAGCATCAACATTGATAATAGGAGAAGAGTAAGCCTTGGCTAGAGTTTCAAGATAAGTACGTTTGAGTGTCTCAAAACTCTTTGTAAGAACGGTGAGCTCTCCTTCCTTAGTCTTGAGAGACACGGATAGAAGCTCACAATCCTTAGATAGAGAAGCATGAGACTTTACAAGCTTACTTTTATCATTCATTAACTCTTCACAAGAGTCAATAGCCTTTTTCAAGGAGGCAAGATCATTAGTGTGAACATCAATATTTGCACCAATTTTTAAGCATAATTCATCATTTCGTGCTTCCTCATATTGGACTTTCTGCTCAAGGATTTCACATTTTTCCTTTTCCTTAGTGACGAGGGTTTCGAGTTCCTTAATGGTGATGGTGTGCTTACTCACCATCTCCATAAGCATACGAAACATAGTGAGCTTCTTTCCTTTGAGGGAGCACATGAACTTATTAAGTTCAGCAATCATAGGATCATCTAGATCATTATCCTCATAACTATCCTCTGCATCAACAATACTCATCACTAGGAGTAGAAGGAGTGAAGAGAGGAGGATTTGATCGTGGAGTTACCTTGACCTTGTCAGAAGAGCTTTGGTCCTCTCCATCTTGGCACTTGTGAGCGTTGCCCTTGTAATCTTTCATGTAGTTGTAGGTGACCACATCACCACTCTTGTTTACTAACCTCAAGGTGTTTTGAGAGTCTTGAGCAACTCCGGCAACACTACTAACATCATCCGGATCGGATTCTTCTTGAGCAACCATTGCTTTTCCATCTCTCTTCTTGAGCTTGGAGTTCAAAGGATTTGGCAACTTCTTCTTGGGAAAGGTCTTGGGAAACCTTGGTTTATCTTCTCTCTTCTCATAAGTGCACTCGTTGGAGAAGTGGTTGGTTTCTTCACAGTTGTAGCATTTTCTTACTTTCTTCTTTGGAAATCTTCCCTTGAATTTTCCCGCGCTAAACTTCTTGACAAAGAGAGCCATGTCTTCATATGAAGGGCCCTCGTCTGATTCAATATCACCATCTTCATCATCATCATCATCATCTTCTTCTTCTTCACTTTGCTCATCACATACATGCTTGGCCTTCAATGCAAGATTGATCTTTGATGATGGGGAACCATGCATGGCAAGATGTTTTGTGGCATTAGCCTTCGACTCTTCAAGTAGTTGAAAGGTGGATATGATGTCATCTATAGTCATTTCCTTGAAGGTATGGTGTTGTCTTATGTCCCACACCATTTGATGGTGATATGGGGCAAGAGCATGAAGCAACTTATCCACAAGGAAACGCTTAGTCATGTTGAATCCATCTTGTGTCTTGTCACACTCACATGACTCAATATCAGCAGTGAGAATCATGAGATGCTCATGGAGTTGATTGGGGGTTTCACCTTTCTCCATACAAAAGTTTTGCAATTTCCCCTTGGCAATTTCATATTGAGCACTCCGGAGGGTGGAGGTGCCAGTCTTGGATCTTATAATACTTTCCCATAGTTCCTTGGCACATGTGATGTGTATGAACGGTCTCCTTTGATTTTCAGCCATACCTCTCCTTATACACATGATTGTAGTGTCATTGAGGTTCTTGTCATATATTTTTCTTGGTGTGGGGTTCTTTGGATCAACCACATGATAGCCATACTCTATGATCTCCAGCATCTCACCATTTCCATGTCGAAGATGATCCTGCATAGCAACTCTCCACAAGGAAAAATCAGAAGTGGCACTAAGTAAAGGAGGTTTGCCTTGAGGATTATATCTTGGTTTCTCAACCTGAGGTCTTGCATAAAGCCAAGGAACACTGGCGTGTTCATTGCTAGGAGGTTGTTGACCAAGTGATGAAGTAGGCACAGTTGGCCTTGAACCCACACCACCCGAGAGTGGTGCAAGCACCATGGACAACGTGGCTAATCTCATTTGGACCAAGGCCTCAAGGGAAGCATCATGCTCCTCTTTTTGCTTACCAAGGGCCCGTTCTAGATCCTCAGACGTAAAGGACTTGACTTCAGAAGAAGCCTCGCCTTTATCCTTAGGATCTACAACCAGGGGAGTCCCATATGGGTTCATCTCGCTCTAGGGCGGTTAAGCCACAAGAATAAAGCACAAGGCTTTGATACCAATTGAAAGGATCGAGATGGACCTAGAGGGGGGGGTGAATAGGTACAATTACAAATTTTAATTATTACTTAGCAATTTTAGGCAATAATGCGAAATATGAAGATGAGCCCAACAATTGCAAGTGAGTACTAAGTACTAAGCAAGTAACACAAGCACGTAAGTAAGCAAGCACAATATGATGTACGTAAGTGTAAAGAGACAAGTAACCACAAGTAGAGAGTTAGGGTTAGGAATAACCGCAACTCCGGGAGACAAGGATGTATGCCGATGTTCACTTCCTTGGAGGGAAGCTAGTCACCGTTAGAGAGGTGGATGTTACCACGAAGGCACACCAACGCCACGAAGGCTCACCCTATTCTCCCTTTGAGAAAACACCACGGAGGCGTTTCTCAACCACTAGTGGTAGACCTTGGGGTGGTCTCCAAACCCTCACAAACTTTTCCAAGGGTAATCACAAAGTTCGATTCCTCTTCGAATGACTCCTACCGCCTAGGAGTCTCCAACCTCCAAGAACGATGGGGGAAAGCTCAAAACTTGCTCAAATCACGAATTCCTTCGGTGCAAGGAAGGAGAAGGAGTGGATCTATCACTTGATTGGACAACTTCTCACAAATGCTCTCAAATCCCTTGGGGATCTAAGATTTGGTGTGGAGGAGTGAGAGAGAGAGAGTAATAAATGTGTTCTAGGGTTTGTTCAAAGTGAGTGGTCACCCCTCTCCCGTGGGGGAGAAGGGCTATATATAGTGTGAGTGCAAATGTGGCCGTTATAGTGTAAATGAACGGACAGGCCGGACATCCGGGCTAGAGGCCGGACATCCGGGTTGGCAATGGCACACAAAGAACACAGCAGAGGCAGAGCAGAAAACAGAGAGGCCGGACATCCGGGGCCCAAGCCCGGACATCCGGCGTATCAGGAAGGCCCGGACATCCGGCAGGTGACCGGACATCCGGCGCGATCACAAGGTGGTTACAGAAACCCAGTTGCACTGTGGTAGCAGGGGCCGGACATCCGGGATAAGGCCCGGACATCCGGCGCAGCATGAGGGCCCGTACATCCGGCATAGAGGGCCGGACATCCGGCAAATCATACCAGCAAAAATGCATTCTGGATAGCCAGAGCCGGAAATCCGGCCTGCAGGCCGGATATCCGCCCTGAGCCCGGACATCCGGGGTCAAACCCGGACATCCGGTATGCCATAGACAGAACCTTTATCAGAGGGCATAAAGTAGGAACACTAGCCTAGTTTTGAATGGTTGTTATTGATATGAGCAAGTCTTAAGCTAACCCTATCGATCCCCTCTTAATAGTGCGGGATCCTATACTCAAGGAAATAAATATGAAATCACTTTTTAATACTTCATCCTTGAGCAAATTACTTCGTATGCTCTTGATCCACACACGTCGATGAAACCGGGGACTAACACCTGAGATTTACTTAACAACCATTGTTAGTCCCCTACATGTATATTGTCATCAACATCAGAACATGATGTAAGAGCATGATTGCTCTTTCAGCCTTCCTGTTACAAAAAATGTGAAAGTCCAACCAGGGATAAAGGCTGCCGATATTAGTGATCTCAATACATAAACGTTGAGCATGGTTACTTGACTGATTTCACCAGGGTAATGCGCAATTCATGTTACTAGTGGTGATTATTTTTCACTAATTTGAATGTGATCTTGATCAGCTGTCAAGGTAGAAAATGTTATAAATGTCATAGAGAGATACATGATTGCCAGTTAAGAATTGACAGTAATTTTCACACCCCACATCTCTTGATTTGTTAGTAATTGTGTAATAATATAATAGAAATTCAGAAAGGGTAATTGTAGATGAGAAGACACAAGGATATCTAGAGATCATGAAATTCTAGAGATAATACTTTCTCTCTAGATTATTGTCTAGAATGGAACTAACTAAAGAAATTTAGGATATGTTATTGCTCTTAATTCATGGAAACAATCAAGCCACTATTTTAGGTAGAACAACTGTGCTATGTTTGGTCACACTAGCTCTAGGTTGAAGTTGAGTTTCAGTTGACAATGAGATGAGTGCAAGACAAGTCGCTCGCAACCAGTGAGCCAAAATGATACTCACGTCATCTTGATTGTTCCTCTGTCGTAGCAAGTTTTCATCTCATAATTAGAAGAAGGCAAAGAATCTTTTGTAGTGCGATGGTAATTGATCTTTGCTCGGTGAGAACGAGCCAAGCCAGGAGGTTTGGGGGTGCTGAAACTGCATGCATGTCGAGGCCGAGAGCGAGGAGGAGCCGAGCTAAGGCGGCGGGGTATGACATTGATGCGCAGACTCGGTGGAGATCCCGGTCGCCAGCGGGAAAGGAAGGCGAGCGGAAGCGGACGAACGGCGGTGAACAAAATGCTTCAGTTGATAGCAGCGGCGGTGGACGGAGTGCTTTCGTTCAAGTCAAAAAAATTAATACCCAAAAAACGGACCCAAAAAATCTGGCTCACGAAGGCTTAATTGAAAAAAAACCGAATGCCAGTACACCTTCATACTAATGAACAAAAGGTATGCAAACTTGCATCTAAAATTTGTATTGGTTTAGTATTGAATCTCTTCAACTCATTTGTTTCTTTTGATGTGTACAAGGTATGTAGACTTACTGAGTTTTATCCCAAAGACTTTTAAAGTGCTGACTTGATACACCTTGAACTAGAACTTGATAAATATATTGATGACATGACAAAAGATGAGAACTTCCAAGGCCTTGGAAATCTTGTTGGTCTCTCGGTTAAGATTGTTCAAACAGGGAGACATATAGTTCATTATTTCGTGTGCTTGCTTTTAAAATTGGTATTG
This sequence comes from Triticum dicoccoides, assembly GCF_002162155.2. Taxonomy (NCBI): domain Eukaryota; kingdom Viridiplantae; phylum Streptophyta; class Magnoliopsida; order Poales; family Poaceae; genus Triticum; species Triticum dicoccoides. Next base: position 809,257,352 of record NC_041385.1, read on the forward strand.
ATTCTGTCAGTGGTAACGACAAATGTTGAGAGAGCGTTTTCTGCCATGAGTTTAGTCAAGAGCAAGTTGAGAAATAAGATGGGTGATAGTCTTTTGGATGAGTGTCTAGTCACATACATTGAGAGGGATGCTTTCTCCACGGTGAATGAAGATGACATAATTGATACCTTGACGGCAATGTAAACGCATAAGCCAGAAACATAGTCTTTCTGAAGTTCTCAAGGTATGTATTATGGTCCATGTACCATTTACTATGTAGGTTTCATTATACAAAATTGAGATTTAATTGAGAATTTTAGTGTGTTTGTAAGTGTATATAGAATTTGTTCTATTGGTAATTAGTTAGAACGTTCACATGTCATATTAATTACAATTTTTTTAGGGTGGGCCGCCCTGTTGTCAAATGCTAGCTCCGTTACTATTAGTCCTTGATCACAACCTAACTTGCAGTTACTGATCAACCCAGTAAGACACTTGCTTGACCAGATTACATGTGGGGCACCACTTGCGCCAATAGCATGTGAAAGCATATTATATAGTACTCCCTCCATTCCATATGTAGTGCCTATAAATTTGTTGTTGTCAAACTTAGCAAACTTTGACTGGCAAACATATACTGGAGCACAGTATAATTAGAACTAAAACCACGACACTTATTTTTGGACGGAGGGAATGCAATATAAAAATATGTATCATGATGAATCCAATTATATGTATTTGGTATTCTAAACATATATATTTTTCTCTACAAACTTGATCAAAGTTTGCAAAGCTTGACTTTTATAAAAATCAGTATGCACTATATTGTGGAATGGGGGAGTATATAGAGACGCCAATCTGTCAAAAATAAAATGGTATGGGGACACCTATAATAGTTCAAATTTACTAAGCCTACTAGTAGTAACAGAGGGGGCCATGCATCTTGCTTAGTTGAATTAACAATCTTTATTTCCAATGCCAGCTGTGGCAGAAAGAGCATATGCCAGTATGTTAGCTGTACTACTTCTACTAACTAATGTGCTCTTGCAATCATTCAGCAAACCTTTGATATAGAAAAGGTAATCCTGATGTTGGTATTTTTTATAAACTTGGCCAGACTTAAAAGGTTTCACTAAAAAAAATAGGGCTAACATTTTAGGAGGGTGAGAGTACAAAAGACTGGAAATAACGTCCACTCAAACGTATCCACACAAATGAGACATGCATCAGCCCAAGTATGCATGTGAACGTGAGCACATGGCTTGCAAACAACCCAGAGTTTGACCAAGTTCACGGCCAACACAAATCGCGGGCTCATGCAATAATAAGACTCCAATACAACAAGATTAAAAATCAACACTCTAACGTATACATGCTTGCAATTATATAAATTTATGATGGATAGTCTTATTTTGACGATGTTTCTTCAAGCACATTCGGGAGCAAGGAATGTACGCTAACGGACATCTCCACTGTCCACTCCACGAAGGGGGACTCGGAGGACAGGGCGAAGAAGGAGGTCGGCCTTCCGCCGTGCCGTGATGCCAAACGCTTCCTCCATGTCCAACTCCTCCCGTGGTGGACCCTCCCAATCAAAGTGGAACAGCAGGCTTGCGAGCGCGAGCTCGATGTTGGCGAGGCCGAACGCCATCCCGGGGCAAGTTCTCCTGCCAGAACCGAACGGCAGGAAGGAGAAGTTGGTTCCCCTAAAGTCCAGGGTGGCCGCTTCGCCCTCAAACCGCTCCGGCCGGAACTCGCTAGGCGCGCCGGGCCAGTATCGCTCATCGCGGCCCATCGCCCAAACATTGATTAGCACCTGCGTGCCCCGGGGCACATCGTACCCAAGAATCTGGCATGGCTCACGGCACTCCCGCGGGAGGAGTAACGGCGTGGGCATGTGGAGCCTAAACGCCTCCCTGATGACCAGATGCATGTACGGGAGCTCACCGAGGGTGTCATCTGCTACACTGCCACGAGCTTCGAAGGCTTGCCGAACCTCGGCTGTCACCTTCTGCATCACCTTTGGGTTCCTTATCAGCTCAGCGATCGTCCACTCTAGTGTAGCTGTCTCGCTGCCGCCACTAAGCAGGTCCTGTGTGAAACATTGATTGTAGAGGGAGTTTCATTTTTCAGACTTAAGAGGGTCGGGGAGCTTCTCTTTATTCAATACCGGTGATGCATGTACATGATTTATTTTTTATCTGACGATTGTCTACTTGTATAGCATAATTATTTACAAAAGTCATTAGCTCAATTATGCAAGCAAGTACAACAGTACTAGATTATAATTCTTTTCTATCCTTTTACAAGAGTTTACTCTATACCCCTATAAAAAGAGTACAAAAAGTGTATACGATGTAATACTACCTAAGATCCATAACAAGTGCGCAGTTTTAAACGTCAACCTTAGTTTAAAACTGTGACACATATTTTGGACCGAAGGGTGTAATTCTTTTAAATAAACATTAAAATAATGGCTTGCATAGGAAAACACTTCTAGATTAACTAGTTTCTTAAACATTTCAGAATTACTATTTTTTATACAAAATATAGCAAAGTTGTGTTTAAAAAGTAGTAAGTATGGAATAAATTTTTTACTATCTAGTAACGATTTTACAACCATACAATATGTAAAAGTATATGTTATTATGACTCAGGATAATAAAACTGAAACTTCAAAGAGGAATTTGGAAGAGAGAGAGAGAGAGAGAGAGAGAGAGAGAGAGAGAGAGAGAGTATTTACAAAGATGACGTATTTGACGGCGTCCATGTCGAGTCTGCCCTCCTCCTGCATGCTTAGCAGCACGTCGAGCAAGTGCTCGTCCTTCTGGTCTTGGTTTCCGGCACCTTCCATCCTCCGCCTCTCGAGTCGCTCCCGGATGATGGTGTCGAGGATGTCATGCCCGGTGTCGTGGCACTCCTTGGCGCGGCGCACGGCCCCGCTGAGCCAGCTAGCAAGCCGGGATGACGGCCACAAGTCCGGTGGGTTGAAGCCCGCTACGAGCTTCATGGAGCGGTCGAGTGTGCTGAGGAACACGGCGCGCTCCTTGAACCGGCGGTCACCCATGACGGCGCGGACCGTTATGTCAGAGACGAGGGCCGAGAGGAGAGGGCGCATCTCCACGGGTCGCGTGGCTGCCGCCGCCTCGGCGACGTCTCGGAGCATGACGGCGACCTCCTCTTCGCGGATGGTGCGGAAGGACAGGACACGCCGTGCCGATAGGAGCTCCATGACGGCTATCTTCCGAAGCTGGCGCCAGTAGTCGCCGTACGGCGCGAAAACGATGTCCCGGCCGCCGTTGGTGAGCACGCTTGCTGTGGCACGCAGGGGCCGCGTCGCGAACGCCAGGTCGTGCGTCTTCATGACCGCAAGGGCACCCTCTGGGGACGACACCACCAGCGTCGGCACGTCCCCGAGCCGGAGGAGCATCACCGGCCCGTGGCGCTGCGCTAGGTCACGCATGGCGTGGTGGGGGAGCTGACCGGCGAGGTGGTGCAGGCTGCCGATCACCGGCAGCTGCCACGGCCCGGGAGGCTCGTTCGCTGTGGAGCGCCTGCGGAAGCGCCTGGAGAGAAGAACAATGCACAATGACAAGAGAGCTAAGACGAGGTAGACGACCTCCATTATTTGCATGCTCTAGCTGAGGGTTTTAATTCCACGACTCGTTGCAAATTGAGCGGTTGCATGGCTTGCTTTTATAGAGGATGTACGGTCTTATCTTACCACAAAAACCATATTTTATATGGCGGCTGCTAAGCGTTAGACGGGAAAATGTCAGCCACCTAGCTACTAGCTAGGCATCCCATCTGACGCTCCTGGCCGTTGGATCCACATCAGGGCATCACTCTTCGCCGTCATAAGTTCTAGGATTTTTTTAGTCCCAACTTATAAGTCTTAAGTCCCTGAAAAGTCCCTATCTGTTTGGTTTCTGTGACTTATAAGTCCCTATAAAATCATATTACAATTATAAGTCCCTATAAGACTCTCTCTGAGAGTCTTATTTCATGAGTCCCAAATGTCCACTTTAAGTCCCTATAAGTCCCTCCTGTTTGGTTTAGATGGGACTTATAGAAACTTTTTTAAGTCCCTAAACCAATAAGTCTCTGAAAACAAACACCCTCAAAAAGTCTGTAGCACGAGGAGGTCGCGAATCGCTCAGCTGTAGCACGAACACCCTCGGCCCCGTTACCACAACCCGCCGCTGCGTCGCTGATGCCTGCATGGGCTGTTGTGCAGCTTGCCCGCCTCTCCCATAGAGCAACATCACATCATCACCGTTGTTGCATTGAAGCATGTGTCTCTGGTGAGATCTTTGGGTTGCAGCCCATGGAAACAAAGTGTTTTTAATTTTATATTTGCTTTGTCTAATTCATAGTATTTCCTGCATTTTTTAATAATATTTGGTCATATGTATTGGACAATAGTTCTGCATCTACTGTATTAGATCTATAGCGTTGTGAAATATATATATTTTTATATCATATTTACTTGCTATGGTAGATGTTAATATTTTTCTATGGTATAGCAATCCATGGTGCAACGCTGACGAGAGGCCAGCAGAGAACGCGGGAAACTGTACGAGCTCGCCGAGCAGCAGCAGCCCCCCGCCTAATTTTTTTTCCTATTCAATTATTTTCACCGAGTGTTACAGTCAGCAAGACCTTGCTCCTTTTTCGAGTGCACTCCGCAAAACACTTGTGCCACGTGGTGATGATGATGTCTACTCTGTTTGGTGTGCACCTTTATCTCGTTGTGGCAAATTTTAGCATGGCCCCTTTTACCTCCCCTTTGCATATAAGAGATAAGAGTTCATCATAGATTTGAGCTATTAATTGAATAAGTAGTGATCTATTAAGTCTTATCTTCTCAACTCTTATGTGAAAAAAGGGGTATGAGGGAGCATGTTAAAAGTGCTCGTTGTTGAATGTCCCGATTTTCCAAGTGCGCGAAAAGAAAAACTTGGCAAACATGCCATTGCCGGCAGGAGTCCAACCGAGTCCAGTATGCCGATTGTTACATTGGGCAAATACTTTGCCCTGGGCACTCTGACAAAGTCCTCGATTCGAGTAGTGATGTTTATATTTTTGCTTAAATTTTATGAGGTGATTAATATTAAATAGAAATAATGTATCTTGGTCACAAGATCTTGTGCAATGGACAGAATGGTTATCTTTCTTGAGATCATCTCTTAGATAAGTTTTTCAACTCAATAATCATCTACATGGCATTATTAGTATTAAACCATTGTACATGCCCTAGACTGCTGTCTGGGGATTTTTTTTCAGGGATGTGTTGAGAGGAAGGAGACGACTCAAAGGGGGAGGCGAGATCAGACCCCAGGGCTGTGGGCGTCATATCGAAGGATCGTGTTGCCAGCCCAAATTTGGGCCGGTGCGTCGGCGCCTATTAATGCTCTTTGGCTAATCTTCCATGTATCGAAGTCCCGCAAAAAAAAGTCATGTGGTACGTTTGCTGTGGAACTAACTTGGGATGCACATTCGGTTAAATGCACATGTATAACAAGTTGTTGTACTGCATCTCAGCTTCCTATGTCAACATAACACAATTTATTAGTTATATACAGAAATCATTCACCTTATATTAGGGCTCTGCAGGCCGGTCAAAAGCTCACTAGTGCAGTGGCAGTAATTAAGCGGTATATAAACTTCTCCAGAAGAACCAACTGTCGTCATAATTGGAGTATCATACATAATATCATGCATGTCAATTAAGTAGGCATTTTTGCTAAGATGACACATAATTAAATGAGAAAAGAGTCTTGAGTATCATGATATTATATCGTATCATATTAAATGTACTAGTATGTGTCATGCATGGTAATTAATAAAGTCATTGCAAAATTAAGTTACAATACTATGTATTGTAGAGGTAATACATAGACTAGTATCATAAACATGATACTAGTTTGTGATACTTTTCATTGTGACCAGCCTAACCGCTAGGTGACCGATAGGGGGTGGGTGGGGGTAGTGCGGTAATCAATGTGCAACGCATTGCGCGAGAGATGATCAAATCGTGATCAAAATCGACAACTACCGGCCGGCTCAGGATCTACTAGCTATATAGATATAGGGAGTAAGAGTACATACTTCCAGTATAAAATTGTTGTACATAATATATATGCTACATGAGCACTGACACATACATTAGATGTACATATTTGTGTGCAAGTGGGTTTGCCATGACATGCAAGTTACTAAGTCAACCAAGCAATCGTGTCCAACGCCTTGTTATCTATCTATTGGAATAATCGATCCGAAGTTAGCGCTGATCCACATAATAGTACTTCATGTCACAAATAAGTGATGCTCTATATATCGACCCACACCAAATGTCAAAGCATTGATCGTGGGAATCACAATTGTGTGGCTCGGAACAAAATGGAAAATGGGGGTGTACCCCAAAGAAACTTAGAGCATCTCTAGTAGACCCCTTAAAACCGCGACCCGCATAAGGGTTTACAGTTCGATGAAGAACAGATTGGCGGGTCGAAATCGTGCGCGGCAGAGTAGACCCCGTATATGAAACTGTATAATTTGAAAAAAAAAACTTTCGCAGGAGAAATTGTAACCACACTAGTTCATCAAATACCACATGATCATACACTAGTTCATCACATACTACAAGATCATACATTCTACATTCTTCTTCTACTACTACTAGAGGGGGGTGGGGGATCTTGTGGCAGCGAGGCTGAGGTGGATGTACCAAAATGGACGAGCTCGCGGCTGAAGACGACGCGGTGGAGGAGCTCAGTCCTCCTCGTCGGAGCTGAGGAGATCGATGAACTTCTGCCTCTGCTCCTCGCGGATGTGCCTCCACTCGTCGTCCTTGTCCTTCGCGGCAAGGTTGGCCGCGACCGCCTGCTTGAGGATGAGGTCTTCGAGCTCCTCGTCATGCCGCCGACGCTTCGCTTCCTCGCGCAAGCTCCGTTCAGCAATGGCGGCCACGACTGCGTCGACATCGGCCACGAAATCTTCGGTCCCGATGACCCCTCGGCGCTCGATCTCCTACGACTCCTTCTTGATGGCGACGAGGTCGTGGTCCTCCGGCTCCTCCGACCACACCCTCTTCATGGGGAGAAGCGGCGCGCCGGAAGAGGAAGAGCTCGCGGCGTGGGAAGAGCCCGCGGCCAAGGAGGGCATACGCCCGTGCCGACGGTCGTACTCCTCCGTCTCGCGACGGAGGAGTGTCTGCGGCGGCTCGAGGCCCTTGTTCGTCCACTTCCTCGCCACACGCTTCCTCAAGCCGTCCGAGCGGACACGCTGCTCGCGCTCGGGGTCCCCGCCCCCGCCAGAGCTGCCACCGAAGCCGCGACTAGAGCTCCACATGCGGCCCCACATCACGGCTGGAGGCGGAACAGGGCTCACCGGCGGCGAGAAATGTGAGGGGGAGTGGGGAATTGCGGCGAAACACGACGGCGGGGGGATAGGGTTTCGACCCGTATCTGGCCCGCGAACCCGTAAATATATTGCTTGGGGGTGTGGTGGTTTGCAGGCCGCGGTAAAAACTTTTACGGGCCGGGCCAGTATATGGGCTCTGTTCTGGCCAGAAAATTGGGCCAGGCCCATATACTCACCGGAATTTTGCGGGTTCGCGACATATACGGGGTCTGCTAGAGTTGCTTTTAGAGAGGGCATCTCCAACAACGACCCGCAAACCATCCACATACGCCCGAACCGCGGTATCCGGACATGTTATGCCATCCAACTCGGCCCCGTATCAGTCCGTTTGGTGGCTCGGATGTGTTTTCTCCCGTAAACTAGAGACAAATGTGGGGGGAGGAGGGGGCGAGGGGACTTTGCGAGCATCCAGACAGCACCAAAGCCCGCTTCCTCGCACACGCGCGTTCCCGGTCGGCGCCAGCTGCCCGCATCCATGTCGCTGTAGGGCGGCCAGTTCACATTGAAGACGGCTCCAGGGCAGAAGCGACCTCTCATTGGCTCCTCCATTGAAGCGGCGCGTCGGCCATGGCGCCGCCCGTGATGTGTCCCCGGTTTCCGTGCCTGTTCAATGCTGGCAATGCGTTACTAGACGAGACATGACAAATATTTACCACGCCAGTTCAATGCCACATCCTTCTGTATGCTGCCATTAAGCGGGCTCGTCGGCCGAGAAACCCACTCCAGTGTCGCGCATTGACGCACCCGGATGCCTTGTCTCACCGAAATCTTTTATTTAAAGGTGGCTAAACTCAGGTAACTCCATGCCACAATACAAGATGCTCCCCATCCTTCTCCCTTGCACCACATCCGCCATGACTGCAGGCGGGGAAGCTCTGTGGGACATGCTTTCCACTAAGAGGAAGCACGAGGTGGCCGCCCTTGCCGGCCAGCTCGCTTAAGGTCTCTGGCGATGAGGACGACCCCACGATGAAGATGGGCTCCGACGACACCACCCCGACACCGGCGCATGTGCACGCTGGCTTCACCATGGAGAAGGCAGAGGCGCACAACAACGCCGCCATGGCGGAGGTGCGGCCTGCGCTGGCGCCTATGTCGGTGTTCCAGCAGGCGCACGAGGAACAATGGTAAAATTTGTTCCTCCTGAAGTAGCACCAGCTGGCGGAGGGCCAGATGGACGGCAATTTGCGAGCAAGGAGGCCGTGGTTCGTTGTGGGTCCGTGCACTATACGACGCCATCCGCGCTCAATTCTCCCCTCACCAGGTAGTGGACGCAGCTCGCCAGGAAGCGGCCGCCGGAGCTGATGGTGATTGTGGACGAGAACAACGCTAACTACGCCTCCTACCCCTGACGACGAACTATCGGGCGGGTCGGTTCGACGATGACAGCGCCGGCGCCACAATCCCATCGTGGACCTCATGTCCACCTGCGACGAATGAGGTGCAGACTACTCTGAGGATGAGTAGGGCACGGAAGGCGGCGAGGCCTGGTGTCCCATGTGGGCCAGTCTGTCTCCCGTGTTCTACTCTTCCTCGCCGAAGACCGTAGCTTCACTTCATCGGTCTTGTCGCCGATGGACATGAAGACGGCGGATGGAGGGCGGCAAGGGCTTCGGTGCCGGACGTAACCGTATGATAGTTTTAGGGGGCCAGAACATTTTTTTCTGTTCTAAATGTTCAAAATCTAATAAAAATCCGCCGTGTTTGCATGAATGTCGTCCAGTTTGTAAAAAATCCTTGTGTTTGCACGAATTTCGGCCGATTGGTTGAAAAAGTGTTTGAGATGTATGCGGATAGCGTTGGATGACGGCCTTCTTCATCCGTGTCCGCGTACTGGTCCCTACCCACAGACGAATGTGGGGGAAAATTTACGAATTGCCGTTGAAGATGTCCTTACTTCTCCAAATAAATAGTGATTTACGTACGACGGCCTAAGGCATGTGTAATAGCTTAGACAGCTCTTGTCCATAGCCCCTGTTCATGTTACATATAGCACGTACTGAACAACTTTGATAATACCTTGTCTATATATATTTAGTTGTGTTTGTATATGCTCTGAGATTACGGGGGTAATTGAACTGATCCTGGAACACTAGTAGAAAAACACCTAATAGTCCCGATTCATAAGGGCCTTTAGTCCCGGTTCATGAACCGGTACTAATGGGTCGTTACTAATACCTCCATCCATTAGTCCCGGTTCAAACACGAACCGGGACCAATGTGCCTCCACGTGGCCCTGTGCGCCGAGCCCAGTCAGGGGGCCTTTGGTCCCGGTTGGTGGCACCAACCGGGACCAAAAATCCATGTTTTTTTAGAAAAGTGGCTGCTTTAGGGGTTTTGGGGGTTATTTTTAGGTTGTTATTAGCTAGCTAATAGAGAGAAGTGTCCTCTCTTATATCTTCGTCCTTGGTTTACCAACGTAGCTGCTATATATGTTCATTTCACCCGCTGATATAATAACTCGTGCATGCTCGCATCATACATCATCATATATAATAACAAGTCCTACTAATCATGCATCATCATACAACTTCTACTCGTTATTAATAATAAGTCATACGATCATCATCCTCATAGTCATCGAACCCAACCCTACATAATTGTTCTTAGCACATGATTATCAGTATCAGGTAGGACATGACCTAAACACCCTTAAGGTAAAATAGCATAAAACAATATAGACCCTGACTCTCCATTATGAAGAATGGCGATCATCCTGTCTCCAATTTTTGCCCTTCACTGATTGTTGCTTCCAAGAAGCTCCTTACGACTGTCCATACATTTTTTCCATTCTTTGATTGTCATGTCTCCACTTTTTTTAGAAACCCGGTATGGACAGTTCAGATTCGTAGAAAGACCTGGTTGTATGTTCAAAACATGAAGGCTACCGTGTGTATACATCAGACGAGGCACACAATCATTCGGGATTATCTGTTGAAAAACATAGTAATAACTTCGTAGTTTGCAATGATGTACTAGTTTTAGAAGTGTGCAAAAAGATGCACGGATGTCGTAATAGTAAAAAATCTTACCAGGGTATCTCCATGGTAGTTACCGTAGTTCAACTCATGCACTACTGGCACGTACTGACCATAATGTTGAGAAGTTTGATTGGAGATATTGTAGTTCTCAAGATCAGTACAAAATGCGACCAGATGATTTTTCTCCTGATAAGTTATTTCGGAGCCTTCGGTGTAGTAGGTTCTGTCTACCATCTTCCGCACATTCTTTGAAGAATGAAAGTAAGCTGTCAATGGAAATAGGTTGTCAACTATTTTGAAATAAAGAATATAAATTACTTAATAACTATGTTAAGCTCACATGGGGGAAGAATTGGAGGTGTATCCACAAGGACAAAAATTGAAGGTCTCTCTTGCGCGATTGTAGGATCACCAAGATCCATGGTGACAAGCATACCCTCATCAAAACCACACATCTTGCAATGTGCTTTCCAGTTTTTGCAACCAAAATGGGTTACACTCTGAGCATTGTACAACTTTACTTGAAAATCCACACCATGATGGGTACTTAGGATAATTTTTTTGGTTTCCATACTTTCATGGTCTTCAAAACCCATCCTCTCCAAGAAATAGCGTCTTGCAAAGCATGTGATAAGCTAGTCGAATTGGAAAAGATGAAAAATACACGTTAAAATAGTTGAAGTCGTGCTTAATTACGAAAAAAAACTATTGTCGTCGTTGCGTACCGTATGAACATCGAAGGTCTCCTCGAGCTTAATGCTGAAGCGCCGATCTTTGTCCAGCTCAATGAACCTGTCGCACATACCTCGGTCGTCGTGGCACCAGTCGCACTCCCCCCGGCGGTTTTCATCGTCCGAGTACGACATTTCCGGCCTAAGTTCATAATTCAAATATTAAATATATGTACTAAAAAACCTAAATTAGATCATTATTATTAATCACGGGTTGACTATCGGTGATGGTATGTAGCTCCTCCTTTTATTCCCGAGTGCATTATAACAAGTTGTCTAGCACATGGGAATGAAGGAGAAGCTACCCCCACGATGGCGTGAATGATGGAGGGGGCTCCTAGATTTCTGCATGGAGTGCTCTTCAATTTTAGCATTCAAATTAGGAGTACTTTTTCAATATGAGCATTCAATAAGCAAAACTAAATCGTAAAATAAAGTAGTATTCAAATTAGCATGCATTCAGTTATAACCAAAAGTACATCATCTCTTGTGTCCGTACATCGTCGAATACTGCTCGAATACTATCATACATATAGCATCGCTAATTAATACAGCTAGAACCGTAACGCCCGATGGGTATCGTCGTGGGCGGTGGACACCCAAAGATAAGGAATGATCACAGGATCATAGCTCTAGTGAGATCCCTGAAGAACCTGCCAGATATTGTCGAACCTGCCCTCCAACGCAACCATGTAGCGACGGACGTGCTCGTCCTCCTCGCTGACACGGTGACGTTCCACCTCCGCGGTGTCCAGAAGTCTCGGCACCGTCACTGGCCCACGCGACCGCCACCAAACAAGGATCGGGTCAACAACGGGCTGCCTCCTCACCAACCTACGTCCCCCAGAAGGTAGCACCTCCCAATACCAGCCCGGCGGAGCCCAGTCCCGAACATGGCCTTGATCAAGCAGGCCTCCACCGCCGAGTCGACGATGACGAGGATGCGGGATAGGCATCGCCGACGTCGATGCGGGAACTACGTACTTCTATATATAGTTAAATAAAGTAGTTTTATTAATTAAATAAACTATCTAGTTCAACTACTAAGCACTTACTATAAATAAATAAAGTAGCACTTACTAAAAATAAATAAAGTAGCACTTACTACAAACTACTTCTATATATAGTTAAATAAAGTAGTTTTATTAATTAAATCAACTATCTAGTTCGACTACTAAGCACTTACTATAAATAAATAAAGTAGAACTTACTAAAAACAAAGTAGCACTTACTATATAGTACTTACTAAACATAAACTAGTATTTTTCTAACTAACTAATATCACCAAAAAAATCTATTAACAATAATATCATCAAACATACTATGAACAAATTAATAGAAAAAAAATCTATTAGCAGAAAAAAATCTAACACAATATGAACAAATTAATT